>NW_027326430.1:1504478-1808956 GCF_048164855.1 Canis lupus baileyi | reverse complement strand
TCCCTTTAACCATACACAAAAAAGTATTTTATTATGTATATCAACATAGTCATACCAGGAATTAAAGAATATTAAATTGGAAATTTCAAGAGAGATGGTAGGATACGATAGAAATTAATGACAGTAGTAATGATAATGAAAGTAGCAATAAGAAACCTTTACTATATAGTAGGCTCTATTCAAAGATATATATAGATATAGAGATAGAGATAGAGATATATAATCATTTAATCTTCACAAAAACCTATAAAGTAGATGTCATATCATTATTGTTTCCAATTATGTAGATGAAGACACTGAAGGAAGCTCAGGAAAGTAAAGTAACTGCATCCCAAACCCAGTAAGTGTCAAGAAGCTGGCATGGAAGAGTAGGAGGGTGTGAAAGGGGGAGAAAAGGTTTGTGAAAAGAAAGTTATGGGGATCCCTGGGTGGCTCAGAGGTTTCGCGCCTGCCTTCAGCCCAGGGCA
This sequence comes from Canis lupus baileyi, assembly GCF_048164855.1. Taxonomy (NCBI): domain Eukaryota; kingdom Metazoa; phylum Chordata; class Mammalia; order Carnivora; family Canidae; genus Canis; species Canis lupus. The sequence goes on along the minus strand of NW_027326430.1, from coordinate 1,808,489 downwards.
CGATCCTGGAGTCCTGGGATCGAGTCCCGCATCGGGCTCCCTGCGTGGAGCCTGCTTCTCCCTCTGCCTGTGTCTCTGCCTCTCTCTCTCTCTCTATGTCTATCATAAATAAATAAATAAATAAATAAATAAATAAATAAATAAATCTTTAAAAAAAAGGTTATGCTATGACTCCACCCCAACCAAAGTGGACTGATGAAGGGAAATTAACCCCCATTACCTCTGAGGTAATGAAACTGTAATATATACAGTTAACCCTTGAATGATGTGGGGGTGTGGGATGCTAACCTCCCCATGCAGTTGAAATTCACATATAACATTTGACTCCTCAAATATTTAACTACTAATAGCCTACTGTTAACCACAAGCCTTACTGATAACACAGTTGGATAATACATATTTCATATGTTAAATGTACTATGAACTTCATTTTTATAATCAAGTGTTCTGGAGAGAATAAAAGGCTCTTAAGAAAGTCATAAGGACTCCTATTACTGTCCAGGGGCAAACCTCTGTCTCTCCTGACACGCAGCCTCCAAGCCACCTGCACAGTATTCTTGGCTCATCAGTGGGAGACCCCAGCCATCCATACAGGAGCTCTTTATCCCCAACATCACTGAGAATGATAGTGGATCCTATACCTGCCCCATCTAGAACAATGGCACCCACCTCAATAAGACCACAGTCAAAACTATCACAGTCTTTTATAAGAGCATCCCTGGAGCATCTACACTGAACACCAGGGCGAAGGTCTGTCCGCCTTTCAGAAAAGAGCCTAGAAAACTTATTTCCCATGTGCTTGTCATAAGTAAATCCCAAATCTGTCCATCAACTCTCTGATTACATGTCTGCAGGCACTTCCTCTCCTTAACTCTCAGATTTCTCATGGCACCTTGGGTCCAGCCTGGAATATGAAGAGAGGAATTGTCAGCCCCAGAAAGCCCCACACATAAAAGGGGGTTTTGCAAATGGGGAAGAAAAAAGGGTCCCCTGGGTGATTGTCATTTGTTGTTGAATTGCAGAAGCTCTTTATATATTCTGCAGATTAACCTCTTACCGGATATGACTTGCAAATATTTCCATCTAATCCATGTGTTGCCCTCACTTTTTTGTTTTGTTTTGTTAGTGAACTTTAGTTGACACACAATGTGACTTTTGTTTCCTGTGTACAACATAGTGATTGAACAAACATATATGTTATGCTCTACTCTACACCATGCGGCTCCCATCTGTCACAATGCAACCCCATTAAAATACCATTGAGTATATTTCCTTTGCTGTACATTTCATCCCTGTATTCTATTCATTCCGTAACTAGTGTTATGACTCTCTGGATTGTGTCTTTTGATGCTCAGAAGTTTTCCATGTTGAGCAATCCAATTCATCTATTTTTTTATTTTGTCGTCTTTGCTTTGGGTGTCATATCTAAGAAATCACTGGGGAATCTCTTTTCAGTGAGTTTTTCTTTTGCATTTTCTTCTAAACCTTTTACAGTTTGGACTTTTATGTTTGGATGTTTGGTCTTTTAATTTCTGTACATGGTGTAAGGTCAGGTCCAACTTCATTCATTTGCATGGATAGCCACTGTTCCCAACACCATTTGTTCAATACATTTTTTTTTCTCCATTGAATGGTCATGACAACCTTATTGAAAATCATCTGGCCACATATGTCAAGGTTTGTGTCTGGGGTGCCAGTTCTATTCCATTGATCTCTATGTCTGTCTTCATATCCCACCCCCATTATATTGGTTACTGTAACTTTGCAGTCAGGAAGTAGGAGTCCTCCAACTTTCTTCTTTTTCAAAATAATTTTGGCTTCTTGAGGTCCCTGAGATTCCATGTGAATTTTGGAAATTCCTATTTTTGCAAAAAATTTCCTTAAGAATTTGATAGGAATTCACCTGGCTGGCTCAGTTGGTGGAGTATTGGTTTCTTGATCTAGGGGTTATAGGTTTGAGTTCCACTTTGGGTGTAGAGATTACAAAAAATAAATATTAGAGGCACCTGGGTGATTCAGTCAGTTAAGCATCTATCTTATCCTCAGGTCATGATCCCAAGGTCCTGAGGTGGAGCCCCGTGTTGGGCTCCCTCCTCAGAAAGGAGTCTGCTTTGTACCTCTCCCTCTGCCCCTCCCCTTTCTTGTGCTCTCTCTCTCAGATTAATTAATAATCTCTCTTTAAAAATAAAATAGGGCAGCGGTTAATAAAATGGGTGGCTCAGCGGTTTAGCACCAGCTTCAGCCCAGGTTGTGGTCCTGGAGACCCGGGATCAAGTCCCACGTTGGGCTCCCTGCACGGAGCCCGCTTCTCCCTCTGCCTGTGTCTCTGCCTCTCTTTCTCTCTGTATCTCTCATGAATAAATAAATGAAATTTAAAAAATAAAATAAAATCTGAAAAGAAAAAAAGTCATAAGGAAGAGGAAAAACATTCACAGTACTATACTATATTTATCAATACCATGAATTTATGTCATCTGTTTATAAGACAAATTGTCAGTACCTATATCGATATTGTCTTATATAAAACAAAACATTTTGTATTACTAACACTAGATATAAAAAATAGAACGATAATGTGAAAAAAATCCTATTCATTTCCAGGTAAAATGCTTCATACATTGATAACAAAGAGGCAGCAATATGATTGCTTTATGGTAGCCTAGTGTAATTGATAAGATTCCTTCACAGTAGCCTAGTCTATACACTAATGAATGAATCATAAAATTTTTATGGCATACAGTATCACAATCATATTCATAATAGGGTATTGGAAACATTGTTACATTTTTTAAAAAGCACCTGTGATGATAAACTGATACACAGTTTCTCCAGTAACTATACAGAGTTAATTATTTCTTAATTTTTTGGATATTTCTAGTGACACAGTTTATCTGAGAGTTTTTTCAAATTACTACAACCTCCAAAAATTGTTCCAATATATTTCTTGAAAAACATCCACATATAAGTGGGCCTGTGCAGTCAAATTCATGTTGTTCAAGGGCCAACTATATATTCAATAGAATAGTATTCAGCTATAAGAAAAAGAATTCAATCTTGTCATTTGCAACAGTATGGGTAAACCTCAATGGCACTAAACTAAGTGAGATAAGTAAGAGAAGGACAAACGCCGTATGTTTGTGTCTCTGATATATGGAATCTAAAACAAAAATAAAGAGGCTCATAGAGTACCGATTGGTGTTTGCGAGAGGTGGAGTGGGGTTAGAATGGGAGAAGGGAGTCAAAAGATAAAAAGGAAAAAACATTAAAATATGTAATGACGGGATCCCTGGGTGGCGCAGCGGTTTGGCGCCTGCCTTTGGCCCAGGGCGCGATCCTGGAGACCCGGGATCGAATCCCACATCGGGCTCCCGGTGCATGGAGCCTGCTTCTCCCTCTGCCTGTGTCTCTGTGCCTCTCTCTCTCTCTGTGACTATCATAAATAAAAATAAATAAATAAATAAATAAATAAATAAATAAAATAAAATAAAATATGTAATGAGCAGTAAGTCTTTCTGGAAGACAGGAAACCGGAGAAAGAGAACACAATTTTATTAACTTAATCAAATTCTATTGTAATCATTTGCTTATAAGTCTTTTCAACTGGACTATAAGTCTATTAAAGATTTAAATTATTATTTAACTATCTTAAGAGAGTTTATTATTTATAGTTATAGCACTAGAACCCACAGTGTCTGCCGCATAGTAATCAATAAATCACTACTGGAAATGGGTAAAAAAGATTAATCTCCAAAATATATAAGGAACTCCTACAACTCAAATGAATAAATAAATAGATAATGCCTAATAGCCCAATTAAAAAATGGTCTATGGACTTAAAACATTTCTTCAAAGATAATCTGCAAATGGCTAACAGTTATGTGAAAAAATGCTGAACGTTACTTATCATCAGGGGTATGTTTGACTACTGATGAGATGGAATATATGATGGTGTTTTCATGCAAAGATTGTTTACTATAAAGGAAGAACCCAGTTAAGTGTCTGACTTCTGACAGATACAGGCACTGTCAGCCCTGGAAGTGGGGCCCAACCACTGGACTTATGCTGTTGGATGCTGGAAAACATTTTCAACTCTCTCTGCTTCTTTAGGTTAATCTGTCCAGATTCAAAGTCTTCAGCAAGGGTGTCTGATTGAGATTGGGTCACATGTCTGTACTCTAGCTACCCGGGCTCAGAGTGATGGGCTTTTTTCCGTATCACTGGAATGGGAAACAGGATCTTTATTCTCACAATATTCACACAACGATGGACTTCTTAAACAGAGAGAAGGGGTTAAAATGCTGGACAAGCAGTAACATCCTGCCCAGATGCAGTATCATAGGCACTTGGCAAAGGGCAAAGGTCCTCATAGGAGGTGTGCTTGAAAAGTAGTGACATCTAGGTTATTATTGTTAATATAATTCATTCTGTTAGTATTCAGGGTCTTCTTAGACCTTGGAAATTTTATGATACATTTACAAATATGTATAAAGGATGAGGAAGAGAGTAAAATGAAAATTAGAAATGGTGAGATTTTTTTTTTTTTGATAGAAAAAACAGCCCACATACATGAGAAACAGATGCAAAGACAGCAGAAAATGTAGAGGAAATTATGGGAGGGGTATGTTAAGCTGAATACAAGGGCACGTAAACTGCAAGACAAGGGGAAATTTTATAGAGCAGTCATTTTAACTATATATTAAAACTTTATCGGTGCCATAAAATCCAAACACTATAAACGTGAATTCGTTGTTAAAAGTACACCATCACATACAAAGATAAATTGAATTTGTATGTAAAAGACATAAACCAGTGTAACATTTTAGAAAATGTTTATACATTTAGAGAATATATATAGAATACGGTATAGTCATAGTCTCTCTCTCTCTCTCTCTCTTCCTGGTTTTTCTCTCTTCCTATCTTTGTCCATTCTGTCTTACTCACTTTTCCTTTCACTTATTGTTGTGCCTGTCTTAATTCTTTTACTTCTCAGTCTACACATACACCCACTCTTAATCTGTATCTGTAATTCAGACCTAATCCCTGGGTCTAAACCTAGATATAGCCTCCATGTGTGTTGTCCTTGAAAGAAACATAAACAAAAATTCTCCTAACTAGAGCACAGCATCTCCTCAAAACTTGTCACCCCTGTAGTCCCAATATTAGTAAACATCATACCTATTAACATGGTTGCCCAAGTCAGAAACATAGGAGTCACCCTTGATTCCTCACAACATTCAAGTAATCATCCAATCCTTCCAATCCTAACCCCCTAAATAACATCTTCATCCTCTGGTCTATTCCCAGTATCATTGTCGTTGTTCACATTCTAACCGTGTCAGAGAACACCGAAAGTACCCTTACTGGCTTTTTTTCTCTTGGGACTAGAGTAATCTTTTATCCAAATCTAATAGGGTTACTTCTCGGCTCAAATAGCTTCCATCAACTTTTCCGTAAAATTCTTTTTATGCTATAGAAGGATACGATCTTTCTCATCCCTGGCAGCTTCCACTTCATTAATTCCTCCAACATATGCAGATTCCTTCAAGTTGCTCTAAAATGTTACTGTCATCCACATGAACATGACGTTGTGCTTGGATTTCCTTCTGCTCTCCTCTAGGGTGTGGCAAAATTCTGTTCATCTCCAAACAGATTTCAATATGCTTTGTACCTGTGCTTTCTTATGGTTTTCATCATAGTAATTATAGTAATTACAAAATTATATTTTTGTTGTCCATAGTAATTATAGAATTATATTTTCATTGTCCTTTTTGTCTCTCTGTCAGACTTATACTCTCAGTACAGTTAACAGGATATAGTAGGTATTCCGTGAATTGTTGCTGCATAGAATGGTTAAAGAATATTTCACTGTGTAATTGTATTTTTTTATTTAAATTCAATTAGCCAACATATAGTACACCATTAGTTTCAGATGTAGTGTTCAATAACTTATCAGTTGTGTATTACACCGAGTGCTCATCACATCACTTGCCCTCCATAATACCCATTACCCAGTTACCCATCCTGCCACCCACCTCCCCTCCAGCGACCCTCAGTTTGTTTCCTATAGTTAAGAGTGTCTCGTGGTTTTTCTCCCTCTCTGATGACTTGCCATTCAATTTTCCCTCCCCTCTTCGATGATCCTCTGTGCTGTTTCTTCTATTCTACATATGAGTGAAACCATATGATAATTGTCTTTCTCTGGTTGACTTATTTCACTCAGCATAATATCCTTCAGTTCTATTTACATTGATGTAAATGGTAAGTATTCATCCTTTCTGATCGCTGACTAATATTCCATTGTATATATGTATAGACCACATCTTTTTTATCCATTCATCTGTCAAAGGACATCTGGGCTCTTTCCATAGTCTAGCTATTGTCGATATTGCTTCTATTAACATTGGGGTGTAGGTGCCCCTACAGATCACGGCATTTGTATCTTTGGGGTAAATACCTAGTAGTGCAATTGCTGAGTCTTAGGGTCATTCTATTTTCAAGTTTTTGAGGAACCTCCATACTGTTTCCCAGAGTGGTTGTACTAACTTGCACTCCCACCAACAGTGTAAAGGATTCCCCTTTCTCTACATCCTTGCCAACATCTGTCATTTCCTGACTTGTTAATTTTAGCCATATTGACTGGCGTGAGATGGTATCTCATTGCGGTTTTGATCTGTATTTCCCTGATGCAAAGTGATGTGGAGCATTTCTTAACGTGTCTGTTGGCCATTTGTATTGTGATTATATATGTTAACCAGTGTTAGTTCCATGTAGTCTTTTTCTTTAAAGGATCATGTTTGTGTTCATTATCTTAGTGAACAATTCTTTATCCATCCATTTCCCTAAACTCGAAAGCCAGAGATCACTCTTGAAATATCTTTCTCCCTCACCTCCATATCCATTCTAACACCAGGGCCAATCAACATTACTTTTTAAACATTATTTAGGTCCTCTAATTTTTCCTTAGTTCCACCATTACCATCCACCTAGTGTAAGATGCATTATTTCTTCCTGGATTGCTACAGTTAAGTCTCCTAAATAATTTATTTACATATATTCTAGACTCCCTCCACTCCAATTTTCATGTAGCATCCAGCATTTTTTCAAAACGCAAAGCCGGCCCACCTGCTCTTCCACTGTCACCCCACCCACACCAGAAACACACACAAATCCATGGATCTATGACTTAGAATAAGGAATGGAAACAATCTGGTTTTCCATCATGTGGAATATTTATACATAAAATGTGGAGAAACACTGAGTATTATGCAACAGAAAAAACAGATTCCATGTACTCCTAATAATATAAAGGATCTAAAGAACATGGTTCTAAGTAGAAAATATAAGAAACTAAACAAAATCTGTAGCACAAAACCATTTTCATGACTTTAAATTGTATTCATACAAAACAACGTGAATATCAACAAGTATATATTCAAACACGAATGTATATTTTTATACTTCCAGCTCCTATTCCCTATTTTTTTTATCCTTAGCACTTAACATCTAATCAACTTATGTTTTACTTATTTATGTCATTATTTCTCTGTTTTCCTCATTATAAATGTAAGCTACCATAAAGGTCTTTAATCTGTTTGGTTCACTACCATTTTTTTTTAATTCTTAGAGTGATAAGTGGCACAAAGACAGCGCTCAATAAATATCAGTCCAATGAGTGAATTTTTATTTGATACATTAAAATATTTGACCATAGTGTATGTATGGAAAAATAGGAGTCACTATGAAGATAAAAGATAATCAGTTAATTGTCAATGACACAAATGAACAATAAATAAGGGCAGAGGAGATGAAAATCCTTGGATGATCTTCAAAACCCTTTAGTCTATACCTGTGTCTGAAGCATCATGTCTCCCAGTGCTCTGCCCACCCACCAATATATTTCAGCCACCTTCCCTCAGTTCCTGAAATGCCCTGTTTCCTGACACCCCAGGATTACCATGCCTATTGTTTTGTCTACAGAATTTTCCTTACCCACACTTTCCTCTCCCCAGTAGTTCTTTGCTCCAGTTAAATCCTACTTCTCCTTTAGACACCCACTCAAAAGCCACTTCCTCAAGAAATCGTTCCTGATTCCTTTAGTCTACAATGCTGCCATGGAGTATTGTAATCCATCCTATGTCTTTGGCTATCTGTATATCTACATATCAAATGTCATTAGACATTCATTTTTAAGTCATTTCATTAGTTCCAATATTCTTTACCAGTCTATAAGCCATACAAAGTCAGGAACTGTTACTGGTTTTGTTCATTATTATATTCCTGGTGCCTAATACACTACCTGGCACACAGTAGGTATTCAATACATATTAGCCGTTTGAATGAATAAATCTCATAAGATTGATATATTTCTTTGTAGCTTTTAAGAAAATAGAAATGTTGTCTGCCATAATTCCCGTAAATCAGGAACGCTTTACCTTTTGGAATTTTTAGTCTATTTCAAGGTCTCTTTCTTTTAAAATGACCTTCATACAGGTCTTATTGTCTCATTGGAAATGACATCAAGATCACCAGCCTAGATAAGATTTCCCCAGAATAGACACCTAGTAGAACTAGAAGGCAACAGACTCAAATTTTAAATTAAGAGGAACCTATATTAGAGCATCATTTCCTGTCATTCATTAACTTGCTCCTTTAAGAAAAAATTTAAGTTAATTATGTATAAGAAAATTAATATTTCCTTTGCCTTTGAGCCAGATACTATGCCTTGTTCAGCTTAAAATTTTGTAAAGGATTTAGTACTTTTCATTATCAGGTTTCTTGGCACTCCTCAGTGTTTCTGTCAGTTTAATTAGAAAAAGTACAGGAGGTCTTTGATGACTGAAAGATTGAGTCCCTACACCCAGTAACTGGTGCTTGGGATTGCTTATTGTAAAAGGAGCTGGCTTTTCAAAGTCAGGAAGCTAATGCTTTGATCAGATTGCTCTTAAAATCACCATTAATTTTCCTCATTATTGTAATTCTTGGTTGAACAATTAATTGCAACTCCTTTTCTAGAGGTGAAAGCGAAGAATAAATGAAACTTGATGAACAAAATCTAAATGATATGACTTACTTTTAAAAATGATGTTCCTAACCTATATGCAGGTTTATTGTTTTTCTAATGATATATTTGATAGAAAAAATTTATCTGTTTAAATGATCAAAGTAAGCATAAAAAACATTCTATGAAAAGATATTCTCTCCATTTCTTTCTGTCTGTGCTCCCCCATCTCACATAATTATATGCCTGGTTCTTTCCTAATGTGTCCAATCTCATTAAATAAGTCAGTTTGCCTATATTTCCTGTCCCTTTCCTTTGTCTTATTCTTGTGAAAATGCTCTTAAATAAGAGAACATAGCATTTCCACTCAGTTTTGAATGGAGACTAAGTCAAATGCTCACAAAGACTTACTTCAAAGTATTCAAGACAAGAAATCTTCCAAAAGGTGAGAAAAGGTTTTTGATCTTCTGGAACTTACAATATATGGAAAGGAAGGAGAGAAGAGAAAAAGATTATATTCTTGCAGAATTTGGGTTAGAGTATGATAGAGTTACCTTTCAAATCCTTACAACAGTTTAACAGTAGAACTGTCTATGTAGCTTTGATTGTGAGATGGATTCTGATAATTCCTCGTTCAAATCTAAGAGATTCAGCTAAGTAGGAATCTAGCTCATCTGCTTCTTCATTACAAGAGGGCAGTTTCTGTGCTGATTATATTATATGTGCATGGGAACAAGCCTACATGATTTACAAACAATTTAAGCTTAATATTTCCTGCTTGTATTTGTTTGTTTGTTTGTTTCCTTAATGTAAATCCTTCAAATGTGTTACAGTGTTTCATAGGTTAGATTGCAAAGTGTAAAGATTTGAACTTCTTTGCTTTGGAAGAAGAAAGTTTGGGAAACTGATTGTGTCCAGGGTAAAGGGGAGCTATCATTGCCCCAAACATTCAGCCATTAACATTTTTAGAAGTTGAAATTACATTAGCATCCAGTAAGGATGCAGAATTTGAATATATCCTTTTTTTTTTTTTTTTTTTGGTCTTTTGGTCAGAATTTGAATATATCTAAAAGATGCTCCAAAGTACTGAAAGAAAACAGGATTTTTGCATTATCTCAAAATAAACAACCAACATTTCCTGAAATGAGGCAGCCAAGATTTCTAAGACTTTTTACACAAAATATATGAAATGCGGGTTCTCAGCAGATGAACTTCAGAAAGGATGCCAAGAATATTCTTGTTAAAAAAAAAAAAAACAAGACTGATTGCCCAAGAACCCACATTTTCAAATTTTTGACACCATTGAGGGGAATATTTACTTTATTAAAATACACATTTGCTTTACTATACAATATAGAAGGATGAATCAGATTCAAGAATTAAAGTTGTGGGGCACCTGAGTGGCTCAGTCAGTTTTATATCAGACTCTTATTTCTACTCAGGATATGATATCAGGGTGATGACCCTGGACACCACATTGGGCTCTGTGCTCAGTGAGGAGTCTGCTTGAGATTCTCTCTCTCTCCCTCTACACCCCCAAAGTAAACAAATATTTTTTAAAATGAATTAAATTTGCATCTTTCCATAAGGTTTTGCCAGATAAGTATATTTTATTTTATTTTTATTTTAACACAGTAGTGTATGAACATGTTTAAAAAGTCAAGTAGATTTAAAAAAAAAAAAAAGTCAAGTAGAGCAAAAAGGCCAATGTTCAATAACAAGTGTGACCTATTATACCTGTTACCAACCTACATTCTCCTCTTTTAAGAATATCACTTTCAGCTGATTAATTCAATCTGATATGTGACTATATATTTTAAAGTAATATTCATGTACTTTTATTTGTTGGTTTATCTATTTTAGAAATTATATTTTGATTCCTAATCTAGTGTATGAATTTTTAGCTCTTTTCCATTTACATACCACATTTACCTCCCCCCTCCCCTCATAGGTAATGACATTTTTAAAATTAAATTTACTCATGGTTTATTTTATTATGCTTATGTAAGTATGATTCACTCCTAAGACAAGTGGTATGCTTGAGTGTATTTTTTATGTATGTATTTGTATGTATATATGATTTTATATATTCTTTTTTCCTGAATTAATAACTTATTTTACCACTAACTTAATTTTCTTTTTTAAAAAAAAATTTTATAAAGATGTTTCTGTTTTTGAAAGAGAGCATGAGCAGGGGGATGGGCTGAGGGAGAGAAGCAACAGACTCCGCTAAGACAGGAAACCCAACATGGGGATTGACCCCAGGACCCTGAGATCATGAGCCGGAGGCAAATGCTTATCCGACTGAGCCACCCAGGCGCCTCGCATTTGCTTCACTTTCTAATGTAATGCTAAATTTTTCAGATGTACTAATAATTTTACAACATGCTGGTGGATACTACTTTTGACATAAACCCATAGGATGATTTATAGATATCTTTTTCCCCTTCCTGCTTCAATCTGCCAATCATTCTTTTGTATGGTATTATGTTATTTCATGAATATACCATGTTTATTTTAAAACACTTTTCTTCTGTTCCCAGAACAGTCTCTCCTTCCCTTGGTTTGTGCTTTTCTGTTTATTTTGGTCTCTAGATATTAGAGATTTCTACACAGGCCATGTGATTCTTGGTTGTGTGTATTCTAATACAAGGCTGTGAGACCTAGTTTTGAGGTCTTACACCTCTCCATGTTAGGGAAGAGGGCTGTTTGGACCGGTGGGCTTTATTCAGGGGGACCGGCCAGAAGCCTGGTGCCTCTCAGTGGGGAAAGGAAGCATCTTCAAACTTCAGTGTTGGTAGGTACATTTGCCTAGGGCCATTCGATTTCTCCAGAGAAGAGTATTGAAGCCTCTTGCCTTGGAGTTTATGCCTATTGCCTGTATCCTGGGTGCTCCAGAGTGAGGGAAGGTTGCTGACAAGTCAAGCGCTTCAGTGAGCAAACTTTGCTTAACTGTCTTGTTTCAGCTTTGCGCTTAAACCCAGCTACCTTCAGGGGGTCCACAGTATATATAGGTTGATTCTCTTCTGTGATGTTATGCAGGCTGTAGATTTCTGCTAAGATTAGTTAACTCTATTTTTTTATTCTAAAATTGTGCCGCTGTCCTTGCTCCTCTCTTCTCTCCTTTCCTCTTTTTTTTTTTTTTCTCCCTTTCTTTATTCCTCTGATATAATTATAGTAAGGCTTTGGAACAATAAAATTGTCCTCAATTATCCATGTATTTATCTAGGTAAATTTAAAAGATTATAAAGATATGATAACATTTTTTATGGAGTTACCAAGATATTTACGAAAAAAGATTATCCTATGGCATTGAGGAGTTAGGATAGAAGGTTGGGTATGTAAGCATTCTGCTTAAAGGATTCTGATTGACTCTTCAACTTCTGTGGAAAATTCTGTATCCTATATAGGAAGAGGCACAAGTCCAAAGTTCATAGGAAAGAATTTCTCTGAGAAATACAGTTTTCAGAAAATGCCCTGTGACAACCCCATACAGGAAGAGCAAGCAGGAGTAAAGTCTTATCCTCCCAGTAGGTGTGAGTAACAAGGCCTGTCTATGCAACTGTCAGTGTCACTCTGGAGAAGGATTCAAGATCTCAAATTAGGAGAGAACCTGAGGGTGCAGCCCAGGTGACTCAGCGGTTTAGTGCTGCCTTCAGCCCAGGGTGTGATCCTGGAGACCTGGGATCGAGTCCTGCGTTGGGCTCCCTGCATGGAGCCTGCTTCTCCCTCTGCCTGTGTCTCTGCCTCTCTCTGTGTCTCTCATGAATGAATTAATAAAATATTTTTTAAAAAGGAGAGAATCTGAGACCTCAGTACAGGAATTACTGGAAGCCAGACAGGGCATATAGCAGTATTCATTCCAAATCTAGGGGTTTCAGAAGACTGCCTAGGAGTTTGCCAGTTAGGGCTATTGTTCACTGTAAGAGTAGAGTGAAAGAAATAGTCACATTGTTTTGGTAGCAATTAAAATGTTTAAAAAATAGCTTTATAAAATTCTTATGTTAGTTCAAACCTGTCTATTTTATTCATTCTGGCCTTTCTTGGTTCCTGGACTCTGAATATTTGTCAGAGACTGAGGAGAGGAATGAAATGGCAATCCATTGGTAATCTCCAATGGATAAGGGAGATTCTGGTTTACTTTTATATGCTAGATTATGAATGGTTTTTTTGTTTTTAAGATTTTATTTATTTATTCATGAGAGACACAGAGAGAGAGAGGCAGAGACACAGACAGAGGGAGAAGCAGGCTCCATGCAGGGAGCCTGACGTGGGACTCAATCCCAGGTCTCCAGGATCAGGCCTTGGGCTGAAGGCGGCACTAAATCACTCAGCCACCCGGGCTGCCCTATGAATGGTTTTTTACACAGATATGGAAAGAATTTTAATGAAGGTGAAATGGTGTCCTCAATGTATACAAAAGTACAAAGGGATAGTGAAAAGATAGGGTATAAAATTTATGCAAATCATAAAAAGAATAGCTATATGGAAGTTTTCATTTTCAAAACTTGATTTTTACTGGAACAGATTTTAGAGGTATTCAAGAACAAGGTCATATTCTATGAGTGCACGCAACACTAATGTTTCTGTGCTTTAACTGTTACATATGAAGCCTATATTCATTTAATTGCACCAAGTCTGCATTTCCAGCCCTAAACTCTGGAGCCATGGATCTAATGCATTTTTGACATCTCCACTTGGATGCCCCATAAGAATTCAACTCAGTATGTTTGAAGCTAGATCATCATCTTCTTCCAAACCTGTCCTGGGGTACCTATCTGTCCCTGTGAATGGTAGCTAATATCCCAAGACAAAATGTCTATCGACTTTGGTGTCTCTTTTCCTCCAAATAACCAAATACTATATATCCTGGCAATTCCACTTCTTAAATTATTCTTTAAACATGTCCACTTTCCATTCTCACTTTCCAACAGCTTTTTTTTTTTTTTTTTTTGGTCATTAGAATCTTTATTCAAATCAAAAGCAACACTACCAAACCTTTCCCATTTTCCCAAACTTGCCACACTTTAATCGTTCACTGTAACCAGAGTGATTTCTCTCTAGTACTAATCCAATCATTCACTACCTTGCTTAAAAATCCTTCAGAGCAGGGAGCCTGGGTGGCTCAGTTGGCTAAGCATCTGACTTCAGCGTAGGTCCTGGTCCCAGGGTTCTGAGATCAAGCCCAGCAGCATCTAGCTCCCTACTCTGTAGGGAACCTGCTTGTCCCTCTCCCTTACCCACCTCCCCAAACGCTTGTGCTCTCTCACACACTCTCTCAATAAATAAATAAAATCTTAAAAAAACATCCTTCAGGGCTCTTTCTACCCTTCAAAAGGAAGTTGAAACTGCTTAATAAAGTTTATTTAACCCAACTGTCCTCTGTAATGTCATGTCTTCTCTTCCAGACATTGAGTTTTAATCCGTCATTTTCCCCCAATGGGCCATGCCCTCTCATAGCTCTTTTCCCTCTGCCTAGGCTCGTCTCACATACTTACTTCCTCACCACCTTTCTTTACCAAAGTAATTGCTTCTACTTTTCAGGACTCCGCTTAGAGGCTACTTCTCCTGGCAGCTCTCCTCAACTGCCCAATATACCTATACCATATCCCTGTACTAAACTCTTCTTGTTGTATTCACCATACCTTATTGCAAATCTCTATTTAATTCCATGGCCACTACACTATACAATCTTTGAGAAAATATAGTTTGTTTCCTTTACTATAATATTCCTAGAGTTTAACATACCATATTCATAAAAGGCATTCAATAAATATGTTTTAAATTAATGTGCAGGGATCCCCGGGTGGCGCAGCGGTTTGGCGCCTGCCTTTGGCCCGGGGCGTGATCCTGGAGACCCGGGATCGAATCCCACGTCGGGCTCCCGGTGCATGGAGCCTGCTTCTCCCTCTGCCTGTGTCTCTGCCTCTCTCTCACTCTCTCTGTGTGTGACTATCATAAATAAATAAAAATTAAAAAAAAAATAAATTAATTAATGTGCAAATAGGGATGACTGGTTGGGTCAGTGCTTGAGTGTCTATCTTTGGCTCAGGTCATCGTCCCAAGGTCCTGGAATCAAGTCCACATCAGGCTCCCCGCAGGGAGCCTGCTTCTCCTTCTGCCTATGTCTCTGCCTCTCTCTCTCTGTCTCTCATGAATAAATAAATAAAATCCAAAAAAATTAATGTGCCAGCAAATTTAGTTATTTAACATTGAACAGTTCTTTGAATACAATCCCAAGAAGACAGTTAAATCCAAAATAATTCAATATTCAGAAGTGGTTTTTAGAATGTACTGTTTTTATATTGTATTCTATGTCAGTTAATATGGTGATTAAAAAATAAAGAAGTGTCACATATCTATTTTTCTTTGATTATTAAATAGACATATGCAAATTTTACCAAGTGAATGATTCTGTATGGGGGAGGAAAACAGAGTGTCACATATCACAAAGATTCTAGGAATATTGAATTGAAGATTCCAAAAGAAACCTTGTAAAGATATATGCAAGCAAAACCAAAATAGCCTGATACTTTAAAAGCCTTGTTATCAAATCCCTACTGCAACAAATGTGAATTTAACCATTAAGAAACCAAGCTATCCAATATCAATTGCATTTACAGCTAAATGCAGATGAGAATTGTGAAAACAGTTTAGGAATCTCAAGAGTCTACCAGTATTTAAACCATTTAATGATGTGTGCATTATCTTTACTTCTTCCTTTTTTTCTTACTTCTTCCTTTATTTCTTTATTTCTTGTATCGTTGCATAGAGTCTTTGACTGAAATCCTATGAGTTAAGAAAACTCTAATTTATTTTGTATTTATTTTAATTTTTTTTTTGCTTTGGAGGAGCAAACATAATTTGTTTATGGAGTTGAATTGGTTAGCCATATTGTGCCCATGATTATATTTTAAGTTGTCAAGACTCAGCAGCATTATGACTTAAATCTTCTAAAATTAGTCATTAGACCACAGAGCAATTCGCTTAATTTAGCTATTTTATGTAAAGCACTACAAAAATGTATCAGATTATCAATAATCTTAAGACATGTCATAATATTAAATAAAAATAGCAAAATGTGTGCTTCTCAAACTGGAGGATGCCCAGAAATGAGTCCTTGGTACAAAATAAATTCACTGGATCTTGTAATCAAAGTCCTATCCCTTCTCTTACCTGTACATTGTTTAGGTTTGTCTCTTTGGTTAGCTTCTCCTCCAACAACAACTCAAGAGCAATTCCTACTTGAAGAATTGTGTCTCACAGTTTTATTGCATCCTAAAATAGGCTTTTCTGTATCATGGCAGTGCTCCAACTTTCTTTCCACTTCAGCACACAGGTGAGGTACCTTCACATGTGCAGTACATGTGGAAACACCCAGATTTCCGCTGCAACATAGAGTAAAACAGTTCTATACAGTTCCCTGAGGACTAGCTTATATTCCACCCCGATTCTCTGTTACATGATAGAGCTGTCCATGTGCCTGTTGAGATGCCTGGGCTGAGCGTTGTTAATGCTATTGGACACCGGATCAAGATCAAAATTTCTTGATGACATTTGGATGGCAATCAGGGCTCTGAAAGTAATTGGTAAATGAGAAGAAAGGATCCTAGTTTGCTACGCATCCTCAAGAGTCTGTTCTTATAACTTGCTAAAAGGTGTGCTAGACATCACCTGCAGTATGGTTTTAAAACTTGAAGCAATTGGGAGTGAAAACTAATAATACTTCCACCAAGGTGGACATAAAGAATACAGAATACAGAATCTTCATGTAAAGGGCATAAGATTCAAAGTTAGATTTTAGTCTCACTTTTACTCATTACTAACTCTAACTTTTTTTTTTTCCTGTTTCTATAGTACTTAGCCCACATCCTTGAAATAACCATCACATGATATCTGTTTTCTCCTTCAGGATGGAACTTCTGGGGCTAGAGGACTGATAAAGATCTTGTGTCATCAGAATCTACTACACTTCATTTTCAGGGCTTCTGATCTAATAATACTAAGGTGTATACCCCACTGGTGTGGTTCCTTCCTAGTGTCTTCCTGCCTTCCAAATACAAGTATTTTTTGAGCAATTGTTCTGTTCTCGGAACTGATTGAAGGAACAATGAACTAGGCAGTCTTTGTCCTTATGAGGCTCATTTCCCAATAGGGAAAATTCTTGGTTTAGATCCAGATTTATGCACATTACTTTTGATCTCTATCCATAATGCACCAAAGGAGAAAGGCATTACAGAATTACTAGGTTAGAATTCCTCTGTATGTGAAGAATCCTAGGGACAAATAAACTCTCTGACCCATCACTCTACTCGAGAATATCGTAGTGTCTCTAGCTGCAAGTGCTCTTGTCTGAGAGCCTACCAATCTTCTGCTTCCCAAGATTCTACATTTCCCTAACCCATCATTAAGCTTTGAGTACCTCATCACAGATCCTTCTATTTGCATTTTTTATTCTTCAATGAATGTTAGTGGTGTATACACTGAAAAAAATGAAAATAATCCCCATTATACTAACTGACTACAATACTAAAATGTATCTGAACTGAGTGCATAGTTTTCTTTTAAGGGAAACAGCATAGAAACCAAATGAATACCTCTATTCTAGGTCAAACTCATGTACAACAATCTATCTGAAACTTGTTCTTAAGCAGCTTTGGCAGCAGAGTGTGAAACATTAAGTTCTTTGCTTTTTAAAAGCAGTAATTAAACTTGATAAGAGAGTAAACAGAAATCTCAGCAAAGATGGCTTAAAAGGAAAGATAATTTCAGAAAACAGAACAATTTTTTGTACCTAATTTTATACTGAAATCAAATACCACTTTAAATTTAGGCACAATTAAATATTTGCCTTTCCACAGGTTATATATAGTTTCACATTAAGATAATTTGTTTTTACTCTAACTCCAAACACCATGGCACCAAATTGGTGGAGAAAAATTATGGAAAATGTTGCCCAGAGTCTTCTGCCAAATTAAATAACACAGGATAACAAAGGGTAGCAATTATATGGTAGAATTTGAGGACATTATCTTAAAAATGACGAGCTTCTATAAGAGTTTCATGGCTCATCTTACAAACTGATAGCAAGAGCGAATGGCAAAGAACGTGGATGTAAAGTGGATGTGAGGTGGACTAAAAGAAGGGATGTTGACTAAGTATATATAGCCCTGTTAGTATAGTTTAAGCCAGAGCTACCAAACATCTGTTAAAAAATGCAGATTTCCAAGTGTCTGCCCACCCAGACTCCTGGATCTGATACGTTCTTTGGAGATTGACATTTATATACCCTTACCGAGAACAGCTGCCCTATCTTTTTAGTACCCCACTTTTAGTGCATTTATTCTGAACCCATAATGAATGAAAACAAGAACAAAAGTTCTCAGACCTTGGACAGTATTTAGTTTACTGGAGGTGTGGAAGTTTGGGAACTATGTAATAAAAACTTGAATTTTGAAAAAAAAAATCTACTTATTCTATTGCAAGTATCTTCTGCTTCTGTGGTGTTCTTGAAGATATCAAACCCAGAATGTTTTCTGCATTCCTTTCCCCATTTGGAAGATAAACAAGAACTGGTCATCTTCAAAAGAAAGCTCATGGAAGAGCTCTAAGATGCATAGTATTGATACCTCTTTATTGGTTACCCTGCTATTCTAATTCTGCAACAAAAGGCCAGATAGACTTGGCCAGTCGCACGTCCCCCCTGTGAGGTCTCCCTGCCTTCACTCTTATCTACTTCTGGTCTACTACCCCCACCAGAGCGATATGTCAGTAACTGAACTTTTGTTACTTCTGTGTTTAAAGCTGTCAGTAGCCTCTAATTCCAAAAAATAAGAAGACAAAATAAACCAGAAATTTCTCGTATAATACACAGACTCTCTCTGATGGAGCCTCTTATAATGCAGCCTGTGCTCTCACCATCCCAAAGTGATTTCAGATCCCCTTCCAGTTCTTGCTTTCTCAGGTTGCTGGAGCTGGACTGGAGTTTCCTCTCCCGATAATCCATGCAGATATTCATCTGGTCATTACATAGACAAGAAGAATGGCATGATTATGTGTCCTTTCCTGTTTGGGTTTTAAATATTTTCTCTTTCTAATTGATTTTTCTACTATCACTATTTGCCTTTTTTGTACTTTTTTTTTTCCCCTTTCAAATGCTACATCATGTCATATATTTGGTCAAGTTTTGTTTTGCTTCACTCAGGGTTACTTATAGGTTGGGCATATATTATTTTTCTGAGGTTCTATTTTGGGGTGTGTGTGTGTGTCCGTCCTATTCTCTTTTGGTTTCTCTTTGGTCTTATTAAAGTTCACCTTGAAGTAAATTCTTCATAAAAGATATTTGCAAGGTAAAATTTCTGACTCCTTGTCTGAAGGTTTGCTCTCAAATTTGCTAGTTTAACTAGGTGCACAACTATATATATTTTCCTCAGAACTTTGAATCACTATTCTAATATCTTATTAGTCGATATTGTTCATACCATTCTGATACTTATTCCTTTATAGGTTATCTTTCTATTTTCTTGTTTTCATTTTCATTGATTCTTTTCATTTCTTTGACATTTTCTCTGCTTTTGTTCAGGGGTCAATGAGCTACAGCCCATGGGCCAAACGCAGCCCACCAGCTGTTCTGTACACGAAGTTCTGTTAGAATACGGCCATGCTCATTCACTGACATATTGTCTATGACTGCTTTTGTGCTGTGACAGGAGAGTAGAATAGATGTGACGGAGACTGTATGGTCTACAAAACTTAACGTATTTACTCTCTGATCCTTAACAGGAGGTTTGTTGACCCTTGGTCCTGGTATTCTGAAATTTCACAATGAAAGGTCTACATATATTACTTTTCAAAAAATGTGTTTGTGCCAGACCTGAAATGGATCTCTTCCATCTGAAGGTAGTTTTTCAGCTCTGGAAAATACTCCTTTTTTAAAGTTTCTTTGCACATTTAATCTTTCATGTCTGGAACTTCTGTTGGTCAGATATGGTCTTCCTGGATTGACCCTCTGAGTCATTTATCTTCCCTCATATTTTCCCTCTTTGCCCCTTTGCTCCCTAATATGAGGAATTTCCTTATTCTTATCACCCAACTCTCCAGTTAAATATCTTTATGATGGATAAAATTTAAAGATGTAAATAAATATATCATATATATATATTTTTTAATTTCCAAATCTTATTATCTGATTTTTATTGTTTGTAATGTCTTTCTTGTGTTAAATTTTCCTGATTCTTACGTTCTTATCATTATTCTTCATATTTTATGTTTCAGACTTTTCTGCAAAGAAGGCTTATTCTTCATTGCCTAGTTATATTTACAAATTAGAAGTTGACTATGATCTCTGCCCACATATTTGTAGCCTCATTTTAGGGAGCCAGCTTTAATCTTTCAGGTCCCAGATGCTTCATTTAAGACAGATTTACTCATGTTCTAACTCTTATATTGCCTTTCTAATTTTCATCAGAGAGGTCTATGTACTTCTTTCTTTGGCTATGGGCTAAATGATTATTAGGGTTCTACTTTTAGCTTCATGTGTCATCTTGATCTCATCTACCCAGTGTCCTCTGAACCCCAAACCTCTCTAGAGTTCTGTGTGTCAAAGACTCCACTTATCTACTTGGATGAAGCCCTTTCTTTAATTTATTCTGGTTCATGGCTATATGTGACTACATTAACTATCATTATATCCATTCTACCTTCCAGAATTTTAATGAGATCTCTTGCTCAGTTTTGTTATCTTTATTGTTATAGATTAAGACCCATTTTTAATGTTTTATGATCTTTTTAATGAAGTCTATTTCTGGGGATACACATGTGTACTCAATATACTGTCTTGAGAGGATCCCTAGGTGGCTCAGCGGTTAAGTACCTGCCTTTGGTCCAGGCGTGATCCTGGAGTCCCGGGATCAAATCCCACATCAGGCTCCCTGCATGAAGCCTGCTTCTCCCTCTGCTTCTCTCTCTCCCTGTGTCTCTCATGAATAAGTAAATGAATATTTTTAAAAATTTTCTTTAAAAAAATATACCGTCTTGAAATAGAGTTGCTGGGTATTTTTTGATATCCTATATAACCTCTGAAAGCATTTTCTATCTACTGCTTTCATGGCTTTTCTTTCTTTCTTCTTCATGTTCTGTTTGTTTTTGTGTTAATTTTACTTCCTCCTTAGACCATACTCTCTTTGGAGATAGCTGAATCTAGGCACAGAAAGTGTTTCTTTAATAGTTGGTGTTGAAGAAATAGATTAATGAATATAGAGAAGGCGGTGAGAGGGAGGAGTGTCTTTTTTTTAAAGATTTTATTTATTTATTCATGAGAGAGGCAGAAACATAGGCAAAGGGAGAAGTAGGCTCCCTGCGGGGAGCCCAATGACTAGATCCCAGGACCCCGGGATCATGACCTGGGCCAAAGGCAGACACTCTACCACTGAGCCACCCAGGTGTTGGAGAGAAGAGTCTCTTGAAGAAAAAAATAGAACCTGCTTTGTGGCTACTGAATTGCAATTTACCACTCATCTTCACAGTTCCCCTAGGAATACTAATGATCTCTAGATGCTAGCAATATCCCTACCTTTGGAACAATTCTAAGGAAAGAAAAGTAAATTACATTGTGCCTAAAGGATGTCTCAAGAATTTTCTTTATTTTATGTGGTTAGCCTATAATGGAACCAGTCACCACAGTTCTTCCTCTTTGGTTTAATAACCAAGGAGACCAATACAAAAAGTTTTACCTAGAGGAAAGAGTTAAAAGGTAAAAGGTAAGTGGTTTGGACGGTTTTCCTGTGGTATCTAGAGAAACCACCCACATCACTTGCAACAAGTATATGGACTGGTTTTAATTATGAGGAAAACCAGTCATGATAAGCAATAAGGACTTCAATTTTGGGATGAAAACTAAATATGAAAAACTTTCCTGATGTCATGTGGTTACTGAGGGAGGAAACTATGGAATTTGTAAAGATAACCAAAGATTCTAGAGTTATGTCAGTCACCCTTGCTGAGACTCCGGACTACATCCAAAACTAAGCTCCTCTCTTGAAATCCTCCAGACTGGAGGTCACTAAACACAATCTTCTGGACTTTTTGGAGAATAAAGCAGCATTAGCATTCAAGGGCATTTGGCAACTGAGTGTCTCGTGCTTGGATGGTTGACACTTCACATTACTATGCTAAACACATCATGTAACTCAAATAGGTAATAAATTTACCGACCTAACAGTCTTCCTGCCAATGACTTTATCTTCTGCCTCTCACTAAAAAAGAAAAATATAATTTTAACTTTGTCTTCTCTCTTCAAATTGTTAATCATTGCTTTAGGGTACACAAGCAAATGTGTGTTTTATTACCAATCTCAATTTACACTGTTTTCTGAACTGCAATTTCATAGGAGTTTGTCAATATTATCTTTCTAAAAGGAACCAAGCAAACTGCCATGATGCATTCTTAATGGCCTCCTGGTGATAATTAAAATGTCATTTATGAAATAATAGGCTGCTTGTTTTACCTGACTTCGAGGAACTGCTCAGTTTTACTTAGCCTGCATTGCTCTTTCCATATTGAAGACCTGCACATAAGGTAATCGAAGAATGTTGTATTTCTTGAAGAGTAATAAAACTGCAGAAAATGTAACCTCTGCCTTTTCCAAGATGGCCTCATTTGAGGAACATTTACAGTGAAATTTAGATCATACCTGGTACCTTTTGACTCTCAAACCTTCCCTGCCAGATCTCCCACCATAGGGACTACCATACAAAAGGGACAGAAACTAGATTCAATAAATTACTTTACTGTGGCCACCAGAAAAATCTCCTCATCCTTATCATAGAGAAGTAGTGGTATAGGATAACAGTGTTTCCAAAGGAAATACAGCATTGTATTTAAGTGCGCAAACTCTAGAGTCATGTTGGCTGTGCCCAAATCCCAAATCCATTACTTATCAACCATGTACATTATGTACAAACTTATTGACTACTCTGTTCTCAGTTTCTTAATCTGTAAAATGTGGATAACTGTCCCTTCTTCATAAGGGTTTTTGTGAGTTAGTTGATATAAAATGCATATATTAGTGCTTGGCATAAAATAAGGCCTAGGGGAAGTGTGAAACATTATTATTTTCATTATTATAGTCATTAAGGTTAGAAAAATATGTGCTTGGTGAATTTTCGAGAGTCCACCTCAAAATGCTATGGGCCAGACCATAGATCATCTCTGATGTAGATTAGGAGTTTTGGGAAAAGAATGCAGATTCTTTCCGGGTTGAATACATATGAATCTTGCTCTGAGAAATCACTGGTGTGGCCTGTGGGATGGGCCCTGCCCTGGTAGTCAGGAGGCTTGGGAATTCCAGCCTGTTCAACTTTCTGGTGTTGGTCCAGTCGTTTGTCCTCTGTCAGCCTCAGTTTCTTTATTTGCAAAATGAAGTTATTGTACTCGATGAACTCTGGAGTATTTTCAGCGCCACAGTCCTGTCTTTTCAATCAACGGTTTGTAAATCAAATCACATTTGGAGTGCACTGAGGAAATTTCCCACTTTAAAGAGAACACCGTGATGCCTGGAAAGCACTTTGTTATGGCAAATCCTCCCTGCTGATTCTGGCTTGTAAATGTGGTTGTTCAAAAATCAAATTTACTTACAGCCAGCACACCTATGTTGATATCCCACACATGCCCAAAGCAGGAAGTAAGATGCTCTAATAGGAGCTGGACCAGTCATCTACAGCAACCTTGCAGCCTTCCCTTAGCTAGACATGAATGCACCTGGGCGGTGCAAGTTGTTTGAAACTAACTTAGCACCCTTCACTCTTGGAGTGTTGCCCAGATTCTAGCTTCCATTTGCACATATTTTATCTGCCTCTACCTCCAACTGAGTCATCTTCCCCTCACCCCCTACCCCACACACATTGGCTTGTAATAACTATGCATATTTCATATTACCTAAGGGATTTTGAAGTTATTAATTAAATTAAGTTTACTGCTTAGGGGGAAACCCATACATTTACACTGCAATTCATGCTTTGAAAGTAAACATTTAATTTTTCTGTGCCAGAGAAAGTGAAAAGGGAAGAAATATGATAATTGAGATAAAATGTTCCTCTGGATAATTGTCATATAACAAAGATGATAATTAAAGTGTAGGATGGAGAGAAAAGAAGCGTAGCATTGAACAAGAACCTATTCTGGGGGTCCTCTAATACTAGATGTTTCTCGACAATGTTTTATTTTATTGATAGAAGATAAGCACTGTATTCACTAGTTTACAGTTTGTTTTTAAAGTTCCACAAAGATTCCAGACCAATAAGATTATAAATCTGGGACCTTTTAAAAAAAAGTTATCTTTTTGTTAGGAACGTTGCTTGAATTACCACATCTTTCTGATTTTCAAATTGGGGAAGATTCTTTTGTGCTACTGTCAAATATTTGCGGCCTACAATTGTAATCCAAACAAAATGTAAAGAATGATACCTGGCCCCAGCAAATAAAATGTAATCAGATATCTAAAGCTTAATTTACTGGTTGACTCCACCTACCTGAGGAAAACTCAGTTGGCCTTTATAAAGGTGCTAAATTTTATTTGCAAATGCAATCCAGAAGAGCTATCCATTTCAGATACTTATTAAAAAAAATGATAACTGAAATGGATTTAACTGGAAATCTACAACAGACAAATACTAAGAAGGACTAATTGAATATTTTTAAATAAATTGAGTTTTGATGACTAAAATATATGCATCAATTTATGAAAAATATACAAGTATTAGTATTCTGTGATTCTTTTTTTTACCTTTCTATCGTTGTTCCTATTGGCAAAAACTGTTAGCTAGAACACCCATTAGGACAGTTAATATTTAAAAACAAAGAAACAAATGAACAAACAAAAACCAATTAATACAAGTGTTGATGACATAGAAATCCAAACCCTGTGCACTACTGGTACAGCCTCTATAGATAAGAGTATGGCAGTTACTCAAAAAATTAAAAATAGAATTACCATAGGCTCCAGCAGTTCCACTTCTTGATAAATGCCCAAAAGAATTGAAAGCAGGAACTCAAATAAGTATTTGTACACCCATATTTATAACAGCATTATTGACAGTAGCTAAAAGGTAAGAGCAGCCCAAATGCCCATTAACAGGTTAATGGATTTTAAAAATTATCATATACATAAAATGGAAAAGTTATTCAACCTTAAAAATAAATTCTGACACGCACAAAAATCAGTAGTGGTTTGTGGTAGATATGTTTGTGTGTGTGTGTGTGCGTATGTATATATATATATTCATATATATATATGAATGAAATCTTATCATTTGCAGTGACATGGATGGAACTAGGTTATTATGCTAAGTGAAATAAGTCAGTCAGAGAAAGACAATTATCATATGATCTCACTCATGTGGAATTTAAGAAACAAAATAGCTGAACAGAGGGGAAGGGAAGGAAAAGTAAAATAAGATGAAAATTGAGAGGGAGGCAAACTATAAAGGACTCTGAATTCTAGAAAATAACTGAGAGTTGCTGGAGGAGAGGTGTGTGGGGGATGGGGTAATTGGGTGATGGGCATTAAGGAAGGCACTTGATGTAATGAGCATTGGGTGTTATATACAACTGATGAATCACTAAATTCTACCTCTGAAACAAAACAAAACAAAAAATCAGTGGTGTCTCTATACAGTAAAGGGATTTCTCTGAAAATGTCATAAAAAATTAAAAAATCAATCTCATTTATGATAGTATCAAAAACAATAAAATACTTAGGAATAAATTGAACAGAAGAGGTGAAAGATCTGTACTCTGAAATCTACAAGACATTGATGAAACAAAAAAACCACAGATAAATGAAAGGTATTTAGTGTTTATGGCTTGGAAGAACTAATATTGTTAAAATGTCAATACTACTAAAGGCTATCTATAGATTTAGTGCAATACTTACCAAGATTCCAATGGCATTTTTCTCAGAAGTAGAATAAAATACTCCTAAAATTTGTGCGGAATCATAAAAGGCCCCAAAAGGCCTAAGATATACTGAAAAGAACAACAAAGCAGGAAGCATCACACTCTCCGATTTCAAGTTATACTATAAAGCCATGGATGTCAAAACAATACATCACTGGTGTAAAAACAGATAAATAGACCAATGGTACAGAATAGAGAGCCCCAAATAAACCCAAGGATATATGGTTAACTAATATTCACCAAAAGAGTCAGGAATACTTAAATAGAAGACATTTTTTTTCAATAAGGGTGCTGGGAAAATTGGATATTCCCATGTAAAAGAGTGAAACTGGACTCCTATCTTAAAACTACTCACAAAAATGAACTCAAAATGAATTAACCTAAATGTGAGGCCTGAAACCATTCAACTCCTGCAAGAAAACATAGGGATAAAACTCCTTGACAATAACCTAGGTAATGATTTTTTGGATATGACACCTAAAGCACAAGCAATAAAGTCAAAGATTAAAAAATGAGACCACATCAGACTAAAGGCTTTTGCACAAAGAGCTACCAACAAAGTGAAAAGACAACCTACAGAATAGGAAAAAAAATTGCAAGCCATACATGTGATAAGTGGCTAATATCCCAAACATATGAAGAACTCATATAACTCATTAGCAAAAAAATACCCAAATAAAATTTGGATATTCTTTAAATGGGCAAGGGACCTGATTTCCAAGAACAATATGAAAAGACCAACAGGTATATGAAACACTCCCAGTCATTAGAGAAATGCAGCGTAAACTCACAAGACAGCACCTAAGCCTGTTAGCCATCATCAAAGAACGAATGCTGGTGAGGATGTGGAGAAAAGGGAACCTTTGTGCACTGTTGGTGGGAATGTAAAAAAAAAAAAAAAAAAACAGCCACTATGGAACACAGTATGGAGGTTCCTCCAGAAGTTAAAAATAGAACTACCATATGATTCACCAATTCTGCTGGTAATATATCCAAAGAAAATAAAAACACTAATTCAAAAAGATGTTTCCACTTTCATGTTCATAGCAGCATTGTTTGCAACAACCATGTCATGGAAGCAACCAAACCATCCACTGATGGGTGAATGGCTAAAGAGGTATATAATATGTTATATGGAGTATACAAATTATATATATACACAATGGAAGATTATTCTGCCATAAAAATTGAGGAAATTCTATTACTTATGACAACATGGATGTACTTGAAGGCATTATGCTAAGTGAAATATCAAATAGAAAATGACAACTACTATATGATCTCACTTATGTGGAATCTGAAGGAAGAAGGAAGGAAGGAAGGAAGGAAGGAAGGAAGGAAGGAAGGAAGGAAGGAAGGAAGGAAAGAGGAAGGAAGGAAGAAGGAAGGAAAGGAAAGAAGGAAGGAAGGAAGGAAGGAAAGAAAGAAAGAAAGAAAGAAAGAAAGAAAGAAAGAAAGAAAGAAAGAAAGAAAGAAAGAAAGAAAGAAGAAAGAAAAAGGAAAAGAAAAGAAAGAAAGGAGAAAGAAAGAAAGAAAGAAAGAAAGAAAGAAAGAAAGAAAGAAAGAAAGAAAGAAAGAAAAAGAAAATCAAGCTTTTAGAAAGAGAGTTCAGAATATGATTACAGGGGCAGCAGCCAGAGAAAGGGCAGATTGTAGGAAGGTAGTCAAAAGTACAAATTTCCAGTGATAAGTAAATTTTAGAGATATAATGTATAGCATGATGACTGTGGCCAACACTGCTTTATGATGTATATGGGAACGTTAAGAGAACAAATCCTAAGAGTTCTTATCACAAGGGGAAAAGATGTTCCATGCTTTCTTTTCTCCTTTCTTGTCTTTATTGTATTTCTGTGAGATGATAGGTGTTAGCTGAACCTGTTACAATAATCTTTTAACAATATAAGTAAATCAAACCATCATGCTCTATGCCTTAAATTTGTGCATCAATTATTTCTCAGTAAAACTGGAAAAAATATTTAGAATAACTTTTACATTTTATGTATTCCCCTCCCCCCAAAAAAGCCCCTCAAAAACAAAAAAATAAAGGAACCTGGGCAGAAGAAAAGACATAAGGGATTGTCAGTATTAGCTCAGTTTGCTTTGCTACCTAAACCACAGTTTAAGAGTGTGAAAACTTTGAGCTTTGGTTTCTTCATAAGTAAATGTTAATCATAGCACCAGATTCACATTTGTTTGGAAGGATCAAATCAGTTCTTGGATGTGAGGGGGGGCAAAAGCTCTTAGCTAGAACTCCTGATGTGAGTCCCCAGTCTTCTCTGCTTTTGTAGTTACCACAGCTCTGCGAGCTCAGTTCCTGTCCAGGTCGGTTCTGAGATGCTAATTGCATAGAATTCTTCAATTGTTGAAAAATGGAGAAAACTAACATCACTGCGTACTTACCATGTGCAGGTGTTGGAAAAATATGCTACATATTCCATCTCTAGGTTACAAAGCAGATCACACTTTTCCCATGTAGCTAATAGAGTAACAAGCC
The DNA here is from genome assembly GCF_048164855.1 of Canis lupus baileyi. Taxonomy (NCBI): domain Eukaryota; kingdom Metazoa; phylum Chordata; class Mammalia; order Carnivora; family Canidae; genus Canis; species Canis lupus. The sequence goes on along the minus strand of NW_027326430.1, from coordinate 1,780,044 downwards.
AAGAAAGGCTCGGAACTTGACCAAGGTTATGTAATTTGCTGCATTCAGACACAATTTGATGATAAATCCATATTATCCTCTTAAAATGCCTGAAAGAACAGAGTAAAGAGATAGAAGATTATCATTAATTGAGTGCCTCTGATGGTATGTATTAATCTCTGACACAGATTTCCCAGACTCACCATTCCCTGGATCCAGATAACGTCAATGCTGATAAACTACATGAAACGGGCCTTTGCCCACATCTGATCATGCAGGACTTTGACTCCAGCCTGTCATTGCTCCTTCATACGCCCCCACCGTCCTCCCCCAGGATTTCTGGTGGCACTCACGTGGTGTCCCGTCCACGCTCACACACCAGCGTGCTTCCCCTGGCCACCTCTTGCCGTCACTGCCAGTGCCTTTGCTGGTTGTCTGCCAGCTGCCACACACCACCAGCACTAGCCACCCTTCACAGGTGTGGCCACACCTGCTGCACAGCCGCTGGTTGTGAATGCTTTTACTCCTATCACAGGTGCCACCGCCCCCTCCACCCCCGTGTACCTAAACTGCTGCTACTTCCACTTTTAACTACAATCTCAGGCAAGGACCCCACAGCAAGAAGTGCCACCTCATCTCATTGGGCACTGTAGTTCTTTTTCTCCACAGCCACCATTAAACTGGAGTCTTCAATAGTTGATGGTCAATGCTTAATTGGAAGAGCAATATCTTCTCTTCCATTCTGCATAGCCCTTTTAGATGAATTCCAAAGTGAGGTAGCCTCTGTTCCAGAAGGGCTTTAGTAAGAGAGCCCTTTCACGTTGCCCTTACAGCCCTCTGGCGTCCTTAATCACAGGCATGAAGCTAGGGGCCTAACCTATGATAGATTTCAATGGTGGACATCAAGCTCGATGCAACATCATTCCTCCCCACTGGATCTGAAACCATTATGAGTTCAAGTTAGCTCTTTCCTCAGAAAATCTTTTTCTTTATTCTTCATACAAATAGTTTCCCAGATACCTTACTTCACCATTTTATCAGACTTTTGCAAGTTTATTTAAATCCTCATAGCAGGTACAGTTTAGGTCCAGGCAGCCTGGGTATCTCACTGCATATTTTCGGTCTCATTTAATCTCACAAAAACCCAGTGAGGTACGTGTTATTATCTCTCTTTTATAGATAAGGAAATTGAGTGGCTCAGTAACCTGTCATTAAACAGCTAAGCCATTAACATTAAATATTAAAACAGGTAGTTAGTAGCAGAATCAAGATTTGCGCCAAGGTCTGGCTAACGGCCAAAGCCCAGGCCCTTGGTCACCGCCCTGGCTCACCTCCCAAGCCCTGTGCAGTACTTATCAGGTACCGGCTGCCTGCTTTGCTCACACAGCTCAGCACTACCATTTCTCAGATGATGGCTGTCACCACCCCTAAATTACAGCTGCGTTACATCTACATCACATTAGATCTTCATGGCTCACATGTCTCTTGCGCCCTGCACTGTGCTGAGGCCATGCAAGGAGCGTTTCAGACCTTCACGGTTTTATGTGGGTAAATCACAGTTTCCTTTCTGAGTGCTCACATCCATGAGGCTAACACCCTGTTCTCAAGGTTGATTTCTGCTCTAATTGAAAAACCTCCATCCAGAAGATCCACATGTCCCCCAGGGCTGAGTTTATTCCAAAGCTATTCAACTGAACTAGGACTCTCATGTTTAAATGTTTTTTAATTGTGGTTATATTTTGTTTTGTTTTTCCCATCACACTCAGGTTACGTAAGCTTCCTCTCCTAAAACTGCTTAGTGACCTCTGCTATTTAGAAGCACTTGTGTAACATTCTGTAAGGGCATCGAGGCTCAGTAGAAGGTGCAGTTGTCTCCATTTGGCTCCTGCTGAATTCTCCATCATAAGGGCTCAATTAGCATAGACAAGAGAAATGAAAGTGACCTTTAGGTTATCATCTCATTCATTCCTACCTATACATGATTGTTCTCTTCAATACCGTCCAGAGTATTACTGATTCAAATTATAAATGAATCAAGTGACAGGTCTGCATTTATACTTTCCCCCAAGGGGATCGGGTCAGTACACTCAGACATTTTGGCTCTTCCTTGAAGTATTGAGCATGAATCTAACCTTGTCTCTCATCACACTGTGCCTTGGTTGATGTTTTCAAGGAGATGTATTTTCAGTTCATTGATATACTTGAAGGAGAATTTTTGTGTTTATCCATTTCTAAAAATGCCTACACTTCTCATAATAATTGTTTGGGTAAGAGAGGCTTATTTTAACTCTGACTAGGCTAAGTTCTGATTCACATGTGTTTTGGTACAAAGCTTTTTAACAAGTCAACTCAAGATGGGCTATTGAAAATATCCCCTACTTTTTCTCTATACTCACACTTTTTAACTGCTGATTTGAGTGATATCTGATATTGGAGTTCTCACTTCTGATAAACGAATCACAGAATTTCAAGTCTGAAGAAAGAAACAGCAACTAATTTAGGGCAACTTGTTGCAAACAAAAAGGAAACACACTCTTGGATTATAAGTGACTTATTCACATCCCAGCAAAGCAATTACAGAATGTTCAGAAACAGATCGGTCTAAAGTATCATATTCCCCATCCCCTTCCTCCTCCAAAATCTAACAGCATCACTGGCCCTATTTTTCCCCAAGGCTTCTATATAAGGTAGTATAGTTAACATTGTGCTCACTGCTATAATACATATGCCCTAAAATCTCAGTGAAATAGCACAATAAAAATTTATTTCTTGCTCAGGCAGTAGTTGAATACAGGTGTTCCTGGTTAGATTGCACTCTCTCCAGTGTTCACATAGAGATCAGACTTTCCATCCTGCATCTTCACCATCTACAGCATATGCCTTCCAATCTGGAGTTTTCTCCACTTGGCTGTCAGGGAAAAGAGAAGTAAGGATTGCCTGGGAAGTTGTTAAGAATAAGGCCCAGGAAAAAAAAAAAAAAAGAATAAGGCCTGGAAATAGCATACATTACTTTCATCCACATTCCATTTCCAGAAGATGCTTGTCTTCTACACTAAGGGTTCAATCGTTTTCTCTTTCCTTTTTTTTTTTTTTTTAAGTATAAAACCATTTTGCAGGTCCTAAGTTTACAGAACCATTTTTCTGTTATGTGAGGTTTTCATACCTAGTGTTTGTTTACCACTAATGATTCTGTTCACCTTCACTTTCCACCTCGTTGCTCTTAGAATCTTTTCATGCCCTATGCCTGAAGCCTAGTTGAGGGATTTGGTTCCATGCTACATTTCTAATGTCAAGCCGTTTTTTTTTTTTAAGTCTAGTTATCTTGCTGAACTGAGCAAGAAAGCTCTGCTTTTGCTACCTAGTCATGTAAATATGGGAAGGAAGTGCATCACTGCAGTATTTAGTTTGTAATTTTTCTCCTGAAAAATACTTAAGTGGGGGTGTTTGGGTGACTCAGTTGGTTAAACGTCTGCCTTTGACTCAGGTTGGGATCCCAGAGTCCTGGGATCTGCCCTGAGTCAGGTCCCCTCTCTGCAGAGAATCTGCTTCTCACTCTGCCCCCTCCCTCATTCCTGCTTTCTCTCTCTCTCAAATAACAAACAAAATCTTAAAAAAAAATACTTAAGTGAAAAGTTACTACTCTTTAAAGATCAGTGTTCTTAAAGAGTCCCTTTTGTCTCTGCCCTTCTGGCTGATGACTTATAGCCAAAGTTCTGACCATATACTAGCTATGTATATCTCTCCTCTCTGGGTGGAATTGGGAGTATGAATTCATACTCTGGGGAGTATGAATCTTTGAATAAATAGAAAAGGATACTACTGGCAGTGAGGGTATGTAGGCGTACAATGGCCCTGAGAGCATCAGGAAGCAACTTTCTTATGGATGGAGAGAAACAAGAGATTATCTTTACCTTCTCTGTTTGGAGAAGACCAGAAGTCCCTGAGGTCGTGTTTGTAGTCAAGGTGCTTGTACATCTGCCACACTCAAGCCTGGGCCTACAGCTCTGCCTCACAGCCTCTTAGTAGATATTTCTCTTGGTCTTCACCAACTATTTGTTAAATACCAAGTGTTTCAGCTAATATAACTTCATGTCTCTGTGTGTTTTCTTGAACATGTTTTGAAAAAAGTAAAAGTTGAAATTATGTATCCCTCGCCACCCACTATCACAATTCAAAACACTATAATTGGGGGTTAGTTTTGTTTTGTTTGTTTTTGGCAATAAAGTAGGAATCCTGTTGAAATTAGTAGTAATTGTCACCATCTGCACTCATGTTGACATTACCTAGGTTGGCATGGGGAAGGAAATGGGATGTTTGTCTAATCAATAGGCAGTCCTCACTGATCTTTTTTATGTCTTTGATTAAAAATAATTTCAAATCAAGAATGAACAATGTTATTAAAGTTTATCCTCATCAGATGTTTGATAGAAATAGATAAAACCCAGCCTCTTTTGTATTTCTGATCTGAATGCATTATATGTAGGCATCAGAATCCATTTAAGATTCCTACAGAGTACTTTGAGAGTCATTTGCTGAACTAAAGTGTTTTCTAACCACACTTGGCAGCTAAGGATGATCATAAGGGTATTGGACCATTCCCATTATGATATATGTGGATTACTCTAAAATTTGATATTCTGAACACTACCTGTGCCCCATTTGGAATGAAATATCCCGGTTCTTATTATTATGTCCTGACAGTCTGTCTGGATTGCATTATATTCACCAATAGGAAACAATTGTCAAATAGCATTTGTAGGTTGTTCTATGAGTTAACATGTAACTGAACATGCAACTCGTCACCTTGTTTTGAATGACCTATTCTAGCACTGCAATAGAAAGAGGCAGTAATCACTACCTCCCTTATTTTTCAATTCATCTATTTCTATTTTAAATAGAATTCATCTATTTCCTTTTAAATAGTTATATGATAATATTGCTTTACACTGTAAGTGATTTTTAAGGTGGCATATGTGTTTTTAATCTCATAATCTGTTTATTTAAATTTTAAAATTCAAAAAGAAAAATAATTTCCTTGAGAGTTTTTGAGAAGCATCTCATTGTAAAACACATACCTACATAATACACACACACTCTCTACTGTATTACTTACAAAATATATATTTCTTGAAAATGTTAATCTTAAATTATATTTTATAAATTATTTTGTTGAGAATATCAGTAGTAACTCCATTAGTTTATTCACTCACTTGTAAGTTTAATTATTTGCTGTATGTACAATTGGATATTGGAGATTCATAGTTAAGTAGTTGGTCCCTACATCACAATCTAGTTGGAAAGAGACGTCGGTCCATCTGCTAGTCGTCTTGTCATTCATGATAATGAATGACACCTTCCTGATGTCAGTCATTATACCAGCTACTGGGGATATAGCTGTGAACAAGATCAACATTGTTGATCTCCATGGAGCTTATGGTTTACCAGGAAGTTTGGAAGTTTTCATTATGGAATCTGGGGAAAACTTCAAAAGGAGTTAACCACAGAGATGAGACTTGAAGTATAATAAGCAGAAGCCTGCCTATGAGCCTTCTGGTAAGGATGTTCCAAGCAGTACAACCTACAGTGGAGACAAAAAGTTACTTGGAAAAATCTCCAGAAAACCAAATATATAAATATCCAACCAAGCAGATGAGGCTATTGGGTCTGGAAAGAGGTTTCTTTGGATGCTCGGGGGCATTCTTGTTCTGTTCTTATAACTACTCAGCCCAGAGGGATAATGCCTTGCTTGCTCCCCTAGTGAGAGGCAAGGAACAGTGGTTAATGAGCTAATTAACATTTCAAATGGAGGAATAAAAGGTGTTAACACCCTTACATCTACAGTTCCTGAAACAGTGTGACAATACATTCAATTTAGAATCTCCAGAGGAGTCCTCTTTTTTTCCCTCTTTTTCTTTCTTCCTTTGTATCTTTTTCTGATTTTGTGCATAAATCCTCCATCTTTTTCTCCTTCTCCTCAATTATTTCCCTTTTGTCTCTATCATCACTTACTTTTTCTATTTTTTTTAGTTTTCTATTTTAAGAATGTATTTTCTTTTCTTTCTGCATCCGTTTGCCAACCGAACGAATATGCTTACTATGTGACTATGTTTACAGTCACAACAAATGGTTTCCATTTGTTGTATAATACATATGTATATATGTGTGTGTGTGTGTGCATGCATGAGTCCTATTTTTATTATATCTAATATTTTTATCTTCAAGTTCTTTCTTGTCTTAAACCAAACAGCTCCCCCCACCCAAGGTCTTAGGTCTTCAGCCTCTTTCTTGGGGTTTATGGATTTTGAGTTTTTCATTTTTGTCTTAAGCACAACCATAAATAAAAATTAGTAATATTTAACCATGTTTTATGATCATCCTAAGAAATTTACCTACCATATGCCAAATTTTCCATGCTTAAGATGAAAACCAATATACTATACAAATATAGAGAATGCAATTGAATACCCTTTTCTTTGGACCTTTATGTGCAATGATAACTGGCTCCCAACATACTAGTGAACCCCAAAACAAGAAACACGAATAAAAATGTCTCTTCTACATAACTTCAATTTAAAAAATTCCTTGTGATATGATTTATTTTCTTTTTTAAATTAAATCTAAATCTTCTAATTAAGGAGATATTACATGATCAGTATAGATAATTTATAAGATATAGTGAAGAAAATCAAAACACCCATAAAATCAACAATTGTTTTCCCTTTTAAAATTTAATTCAGTCTTTATGATATTGCCTATTGCTATTTCTTCTTTTTTAAAAGATTTTATTTATTATTTGAGAAAGTGAGCGAGAAAGCACAAGCAGGAGGAGGAGCAGAGGCAGAGGGAGAAGTAAGCTCCTAGCTGAGCAGGGAAACTGATGTGGGGCTCAATCCCAGTACCCCAGGATCATGACATGAGCTGAAGACAGAGGCTTAACCATCTAAGCCACCCAGGCACCTACCTATTACTAATTCTTAGCAACAATATAGTACGGACTCATATTAATCTTATATACAACTAATGTAACCAAACTAATGTGAGTTTGCTTATTGGTGAGTCACAGATAGAAATTACAGCAGCTGGAGTTGTCACACAAAGGAAATTTTATTTGGTGCAAATAAATAAGATCACCAGGAATAACATTCAAAGCCGTGACTGCCCAAGCAAAGGTGAATAGGTTCCTTTCATTTAGGGTTAGGATGAATATATAGATAGAGGAGCCTTGTCATCATGTATAGAGGCAGGCATAAGTCACGCATGCCTCTTAAGGAAACATGCCTATAAAGGCATTGTGTGTTATGTAAATGAGGCCTGTGCTCCTCCTGGGGCAGAGATTTTAGTATTATAATGAGGTAAAAGTAATCGTAGATCATCCCAGAGGTCACTCTGTGGTCCATCTGCACAGATATGAATTAGAGGTTAAGTTCAAACTGGTCTGGGTGGTCTAGGCTGGCCAGAGCTCATCTGAATAGTTGTTAATGCTGGAGGAGTAGTTTCAGTTTCCATCACAGGATGGTACTCCTCCTGGGTCTTTGGCATGAGTTAGGAGATAAGCCTGGAAGACTAGATAAAGGAGTAACATGGGACAACGGTCTGTGGGTATAGTCCAGTGAACAGTAAAAGTCAGATCTTGAGTCTAGCAGGTAACACAAAAAAAAACATTATTTATATAACCCCATTATTTATCAAAACAACCCTTATTTGTTGTTTTTGTTTTCCTATTTTGATAAGAGAAATGACTGCATATTTCTAGCTTTCTCATGTTTTAGATTTTTATCACATCTGTCATTTTGAACTTTGTTTTCCACACAATTAGCAAGAGCACCTACTCACATTCGAAGGTGTATTTTTTATTTGTCCAATTTAATGGGATAAAACAATACAAATAAGTTGCATCGAAGATATCTTATTTCTTCAGAATCTATAATGTGGAAGTTGATGTAGAAAATGACCAAGAAAGAATTCTTGAGATGTCTTCGGTGCAAAAGGATGGTTTTATTGAAGTACAGGGACAGGACTGTGGGCAGAAAGAATTGCACCGGGGTTGTGATAGGTGACTGATTATATACTTTGAAGTTCGGAGGGGGTAAGGACAGCACAGACCTCTAAGATATTTTGGAAACAAGGTTTCCAGGACCTTAAGAGGCCTAGGTATTTTTGGGAAAAGGTCGTTTATTATGTCTAACAAAACCTTAGTCAGTAGACCCTTCAGATGTATATGGTGGGCCCTATGCTTGGGGGATGATTGCTAACATGTATCTTGGGAGGGTAGAGATAAAGGAAGTTTCCAAAGGAAGTTTTATATGTTAAAAAAGACCTACAGAGTCCTGGGTGGGTAGGACTGAAATTGCCTTTTGTCCTTAGCAAAGTGTCAATATCCAGGCAGTTGAGTTCCTAAGGGAATGTCACTCTGCCTGTTTCAAGGACTTGTCAATGGACTGTAAGTAGTAAGGGAATTTAATTTTTCTTTTGCCTTTGCTTCCCACCTCTGAAGGCATAGTGTTAAATATTGAAAATGATAGATTCAAATATAAAATCCCATTTAATTGGTAAACTTCTTAAGGGAAGGAGAAAATTGTACATGTCACAAGAGTATCACAATTGAGGTACCCAGAATGATAAAGATCTCTTTGTCCCAGAAGCCAGAATGTTATCCAAAAAATAATAAATGCATTATAGAGGAGAGTTTTGTTTTGTTTGTTTTTTGCTTTGTTTTTCATAAAAGGCCTCTACTGAATTTAAAAGATTGTCTTTATTTTACTGTTGTAGTAGCTTTTTTTTTTAAGATTTTATTTATTTATTCATGAGAGACCAGAGAAAGAGAGAGAGCGAGAGCAAGAGAGGAAGAGACACAGGCAGAGGGAGAAGCAGGCTCCATGCAGAGAGCCTGACATGGGACTCAATCCCGGGTCTCCACGATCACGCCCGGGGCTGAAGGCAGGTGCTTAACTGCTGAGCCACCCAGGAGTTCCTGTTGTAGTAGCTTTTGTATAAACTTTTAACTTTAGAGTAGATTTAGATTTATAGAAAAGTTACAAAAATAGTACAAAAGTTCTTAATATACGCACGTCTAATGTCTGTTTTGCTATGACATTAGTACATTTATTATAACTACTGAACCCATTTTGATGTATGTTATTAATTAAAGTCTATAATTTATTCATATTTCCTTACTTTCTGCCTAATATCATTTTTCTTTTCTAGGACCGCATCCCAGATTACAACATTACATTTAGTTGTCATATCTCCTTAAGCTATGATAGTTTCTTAGACTTGCCTTATTTTTGATGATTCATAGTTTTGAGAAGTACTGGTCCAGTATTCTATACCGTATCTCTCAATTTGAATTTGTCTGATATTTTTCTCATGCTTACACTTGGTTATAGATTTTAAGAAAGAAGTTCACGGAGATAAAGTGCTATTTTTATCACACCATATCTAGGGTACATATGATCAACATGACTTTTAACTTTATCACTGTTTTTTTTATATTGTTTTTAAGATTTTATTTATTTATTCATGAGAGACATGGAGAGAGAGAGAGAGAGAGAGAGGCAGAAACACAGGCAGAGGGAGAAGCAGGCTCCCTATGGGGAACCTGATGCAAGACTTGATGCCAGGACCCTGGGATCATGACTTGAGCCAAAGGCAGAGGCTCAACTGCTGAGCCACCCAGGTGCCCTATCACTATTGATGTTATGCTTGATCATATAACTGAGTGGTGGTTGTTTTGGGATTTCTCCACCACAAGGTTATTCTTCCCATCGCATCCCCTTTTCATACTGTAGTTTTTGGAAGACAGTTACTATGTGCCACCCATACTCAGAGGGTAGGAAGTTTTACGTTACCTCACTGAGGGAGGGGAATGTCACATAACATTCTTCTGTGCAAATTTGTCTCTTCCCCTTAATTTATTTTATTCAAACATTTATATCAATATGGACTCATGGATATTTGTTTCATACTTTGAGCTATAATTAAACACTTGGATATTTACTTAATTTTTCAAATTGTTCCAGTTAACAGCCCTTTTTAAATGGAATGATAGTGATAGTTTATTACTGTTTTGTGTTTGTTTTTGTTTATTTGTTTAACATCCCTACTGGGCCAACAGTTTTGGCAATCCTGTGTTGTTATTCCAGTTAGGGGAGAGAGACCCAGGAGGGATGCGTTTTTCATTCAATGAAATTAAAAATACTAGAAAATACAGGTGTTGATAGCAAATGTTTATTAAAAGAGGGTAAGGTAATTTCTGGCTGACAAGTCTGGGAGATGACGTTCTCGAAAAAGTGTGATTTAAGCATGGTTTTGAGCATTTTTTTTAAAGATAGCACTTAATACATTTACTAAAGTTGAATATTGGAATTGATAAGCCTTCTCTGCATACAAAGCAGTTATTCACCATCATCATCTTACCAGTGCCTAACACTGTATTTGGAACCACATTCCTCCCTGTAATCAATGTGCCTCATAACACTTCATTGTAGATCCCATTTATCTCTTTCGCTTGTGGTGAGGACTATAATTCTATTTTAGCAGGAATTCAAATTGAACCAGAATGCTTTCTTCTTCACCAAGCTATAGTTGTTGCCAGTTGCTCGATGATGAAGTTTAGTATTTACCCAGTGTCAAGATTTGACTATATATTAAGCAAGTCAGGCATTCCATTAAGTAGCCCTAATCCATTAAAACTCCATTTTTGCCAGAGGAAATTTTACCTGTTTAAAAAAAAAAGTAAATAAAGGTCTTGCCGTTCATTTGACACAGTGAACATGTATTTTAATTTTTTACTCCCCCAATATCACTGAGATGATAGTATAAGTGGGAAAATATATAAACTCATGTTGAAAAGGAAGATGGCAAAAGAATTAGAAGACTGGTGAGGTCCACACGTTTTCAGAATTGGGAAAGTAGATAGAGAAGAGTATCTGACTGATGAGAGCAAAAGAAATAGTAATGAAATGAAATGTAAAAGCCTGTAGTAAGGGATACCAGGTAGGAACAAGTCAGCCTCCTCCATTCTGTTGCCTTCCAGAATCCTGGACAGTCATGTAAACTGGAAGCACTAGGGCTTGCCGATGACCGGGTGAAATCTGGAGCTCAAAGCAGGAGGAATGGTTAGAAATCTGAAAAGAGATAAGTTGATTCCCAGGTATCCATACCTACCACATATAACCAATTAACTACTCTTCTTCCTCAATCTATCCAAATACTAGATGGGAAATCTCACTTAAGACACAGGAATCCGGAACAAGAGGCAGAGCCATGGCAGGGGCTTGGTGCCAGGTTGGAAATAGGTTTAAGGAAAGGTTTATAGCCTAGCTTCCAGTTGGACTTAAAAGAAGTCATACAGAAAACTGGAGGATTCTTCTGTGGAGAAGAAAATAGCTTCATATATCTGGCACTGGGGGATTTTCCCCCACACCCCCAGTAAAAAGCCAGCTCACCCCACAAACGACAAGCCCCATCCACTCACACAAACTATAGAATCAACTTTTTATCTAATCCAACTTTATTTTTTTTTAAGATTTATTTATTTATTCATGAGAGACACAGAGAAAGAGAGAGAGAGGCAGAGACACAGGCAGAGGGAGAAGCAGGCTCCATGCAGGGAGCCTGATGTGGGACTCGATCCTGGGTCTCCAGGATCATGCCCTGGGCTGAAGGCAAGTGCTAAACCACTGAGCCACCCAGGGATCCCCTAATCCAACTTTAAATTCAAGCATAGCAAGGACCACTGAACATATGATGAATCAGTCTCAAACCTGAAAGGAACAAAATGGAACTCCAAACAGAAACTCAGAAAGATTGAAAGCAAATGATGGAGACATTTTTTAAAAAGCAATACTTAATGTTATAAAAAAGAAGCAATAGCTTCAGAATAATAAAGATCATAGGAATTAAACACTTTAGAAAGTTAAAATTTTAAAAATTATGAGATAAAACTTAGTGCTGTTTACCAAAAAGTAGAAAGTGAGTGGATAATCCAGGAAGTCAACATTTGACTTGGAAGTCCCAGAGACAATATGGAAATCAGAAGAAGAAAGAGTCAAAAAAGAAATTAAAAGCTTAAGTTTAGTTACTTAAAGATTCACTGTCCATCAAAAAGAATGAAACACACATACATACACATCGAGGTTCACCATTATGAAATTTCAGGACACAAGGAAAGGAAAAGAGTCTTAAAGTTTCCAGAGAGACAAACATTGGGCATATATCAAAAAAATCAGAATAAAATGTCATCATACTTCTTCTGATCAGTACTAGAAATAAGAAGACAATAGAGGGGCTCCTGAGTAGCTCAGTCGGTTAAGCATCCAATCCTTGATTTTGGCTCAGGTCATGATATCGGGTTGTGAGATGGTGTCTGGCATTGGGCTCCATACTCAGTGTGGAGTCTGCTTGAGATTCTTTCTCTCCCTCTCCTTCTGTCCCTCCCCCTGCTCATACTCTCTCTGTGTCCCTCTAAAATAAATAAATAAAATCTTTAAAAAATAAAATAAAAACAGAAGACATTAGAGTGAGGCCTTTTAAACTCTAAAAGAACCAATTTTCTACCTAGAAATACTAAACCAAATAAAATTATTAATAGAATGTAAAGGAAGTAAAAATTTTCAGATAGATATACAAGATGTAAACATTTGCCTCCAAATACCATTTCTTAAGAAACTACAGAAAAATTGAACCTCCAAAAGAAGTAGAACCAGGAGTTCTAGGAAATGGGGCCTTCAATGAAGGAATGAGTCCAGGAAATGCTCTGGTAATTGTAAAGGGAAGTCCTGAGATTTCAGCTGTGTAGCAGATCAAGAACACTTCAGATCAGAAGAAGAGAGAATGGAAGGCTCTAGCAAAGCATTCTCCAAGAGAAAAAAGGGAACTTCTGAATTACTTGACAAGTTTGAGTATATGGGACCCAATTGAAAGGTATTGCTAAAGAGTTTGGAAAGAAAGAACAATTAGTAGTAAAAAAACAAGAATAGCAAAACAAACAAAAAAGGTAAAACAAAACTTGATTATTCAAGAAAGGAAATCTCACACAATGAAACTACTTTCCCCAGTAGTGAACAATATTTATATGTTCATAGTATAAAAATACAAGATATTAATTCAATGAGAAATGTGAAAGAATACTGACGAATTACATAAGAGGGATGGACACTCTTCTGCCATAATATGCTGTCAGTATGCTATGTCTGAAGTGGATAAATCAAGATAATATAAGAAATGGCGATATATATTCAAGTAAATAGAAAAAGCAAAATCAGAGAGCTAATGATTGCCTCCAGGGAGGGGAATTAGGGCTATGTAAGGAAATGACTCCCCTTTATTAGCACTGTAGGACAATTTGGCTGTTTAAATGATGTGAATATATCACTTTCAGAAAAAAAATTTAAAACAGTTTGAGTGATGTATAATGATAAACCAATGCTATGATTTTCATGGACTATTATTGTTTTATCTACTGATTGCTGTGAATGTAACCATTCCAAAACCCAGTGCCTTAAAGCAAAGATTTTATTTCTCGTGATTCTGTGGGTTGGCTGGAGTCAGTTGGACAGTTGTTTGTTCAATATTGTTTGACGGGAGGCAGTCATGTAATCACATCCCCCAGGAGCGATTGGCTGGGGAGCCTAGTCTTCCTCTATGTGGCTTGAAGAATGCCTTCTTAGAGTCTAGCAGGATAGTTTGGATTTCCTTTGGCATCCTGGCTTAGATCTAAGACAGAGTATTCTGAGAAGACCTGTCCCAGCGTGCAAGCACTTACGGAGCCTCTGCTTGCAGCACGCTTGCCAACCTCATTGACCAGAGTAAGTCCCATGGCCAAACCAGAGTCGTGTGGGTAAGTGCCAGTATATGAATATGAGGAGACGTGGTTCATTGGGGGCCACCAGTGTAACAAAATAACACCTTATAGATTTTTGCCTCAGTCTAACATGTTTTATCTTCTCCACCAGGATTAAAGTTAAACTTACTTAATGAGACTTAAACTACTTTCAATCTTTGATTTATATGAATATTCTTTAGAGTTGGCATAATTTAAAGGATACCACATATCCTGATTCCCTTCATAATTAATTATATACATTAGACGAGCCATAAGCTTGGAGGAGCTCAGCGAGAGGCAACATGAAAGCCACTAAAAATCTTTGCTGAACCACTAATGACCCAAGGCTGCAAAGTAAAGAGATTTACTTTTCCCATTGATCATTTGTTATTACCTCTTGTTTGGTGTTAAGAGTATGTCTCTTATTTTCTTTTGATTTGTTGTATTAGAAACCATTTGTTATAACACTCTGTCTTTTTAACTTGCAATCTATATACAGTTCCAGAAAATTTGAGGAATAGTGGGCTAATAGTAGGAATAACTAATATATATCAGACATTAATTACATGCCAGGACTTTGCCAGATAGAAAATTCAATATCAAGAATTATTATCCTTGCTTCCCCCATACATTTCTTCTTTCGTTTTTTTTCCTTTTATACTTTATTTTCTCCCTCTTCTTTCCCCTTGTTATTGTTATTATTTTCATGATCAAATAAAACACCTTAAAATAATTTGATTTTTTTATAAAGTCTCTTTAATGTCAGTTGTCATATTGAGCTGTCCTTGTCAGTGGCAATTATAACCCTCCACCTAACATGACTATTAAAAAATGACAGAAAGCACTTTGCTAATATAAGATGTTCCATAAACACTTTTTCCCAGTAGTCTACAACCCATTTAAATGGAATTTGATCTGGCATAAATTGCTATTTCAAGCATCTTTGAGCCATCATAAATTTGGATGCCTTCCTTGCTTTCTGGGTTTCAAATTCCCCAAATGTTCTTTATTGAAATCCAGTATTCATTCCAAAGTATATTACACTGAATTCAAGTTAAGTGAGAATAGGAGCCAGAAGGGCCCCTGTTGCCTCAGTCCTTCTTATATTAATGAAAAGAATTAGATCCAGGAGATCACATTTGGTTAGATTATTTTCTCTCTCAGTTGTGATGCTACTTCTGCACTAAACTTTAGGAGACTTCTTTATCTATAATTTACACAGTGAAGAGTGAAGGTGATAATAATTTCAATACACATCAGAATAACAAGTTCATTTAAACTAATCAACATGACTAAGCTCATTTCACATCAAGGAGATAATGCTGATTTTTAAAGACTAGCCTATAAATGGATACATGACAAAATCTTTAGCAAATTTATTTATTCAAGTTAAAATATGTGATATCTTAAGTAACCTAATTTTGCTCCAGTCTTATTATCTTTCATTAAAAAAAAAAGTTCCATATCGAATTGTTGCAACCAGATTTGCAACGTCAAAAACTAAAAACCAGCATGGATGTTGACTCTGTAAATTGATTCGGGGTACAGAACAATGGAAAAAGGAACTCAAAGTTGGATTAAACCAAAACCAAAAGGATAATGACATATAAATAATCTGTAGCAAAGATTTTCACTGCGTATTCTGTGTTGCTAGTGCTTGAGTCAGAGCAGTCTTTAAGGTTTATGGATATTTCTGGTAATCACTAGGCAAACACTCTTGCCCAGTATTTCTCACAGTGTATTCTGTGGAACCACAGCCCCACAAGTTACTCCATGGAGAATAAAGGTTTTCTGTCACACATAGAGTTCCTATCCTAGCACTGCACACGGCAGTCCACTCTTGTAACTGTCAACACACATTAGACATTGGCAAATCTGAGAACTCTTGCCTTAAAAGACTTCTGTTTTATTAGTTGATCCTGTTTCCCTATTTTATTTGTCTGTGAAACTTATTTTCTTTCTTCTTCCCTCCGCACCCCCCAATAATCCAGTGACTGTCTTCAGAATTAATACCCCCGGCTACACTTCAGGAATCCTGCTTGTATAGATGATTTTAAGTCTCAAAGCTATAAAAAGTTATTAATGTCTCAAGAATATTCTCAAGATTTACTCACTTAGAAGTAGCAGAGTCCAGATTTTAGTGAATTGGGTGAGAATAAATTGAAAAGGAAACAAACGACATAAACGCTTTGAGAAACTGGCAGTATCTCCTAACACTGAACATATGCCCACACCGTGTCCCAGCTTTTCCGTTCTACTCTGTCAGAATATACACATGTATGTTCAAAGAACAGAAATGGGCATGGCAGCTCCGTTCTTAATAGTTTCAAACTGGAAATAAAACAAATATCCATCAACAAAAGAATGAAAAATAAATTGTGAAATATCTATACAATAGAATAGTACATAGCAGTGAGAACAATGAAGTACTACTACTTGCAAACATATGAAAAACCCTAAAACAAAATTCTGAGCAAAACAAGCTGGACACAGAGAATATATACTGTATAAATCCATTTCGATAGTTTAAAATTGAAAAAGGACAAAAGTAACCAATGGTGATAGAAATCACAGTAGTGATTTGGGCAGGGTGTCCTGACTAGGAAGGGTCAAGAGGAGACTTCTGAGGTTCTGATAGAATCCTGTGTCTTCATTTGGGTGTTTGCTTTGTGAAAATTCATCAGATTGAACATTTAATGATTATGTAATTTTCTATATGCACACAAATCATAAAGCAATTTTAAATGAATTAAAAGTTTAAATAGATCATCTTTATAGTGTTATCAGAATGATTAATTTTATATATTTCTTTCCTTTTTACCCTCCAATTTTTTAATACACATGATATTGAACATGACTTAAATTAAATCTACCCCTAAAAAGTCTTATTTTCCATATGCCGAGATAGTTCACATGTATTTTAGAGCTAACAATAACTTGCCATTGGTGTGTGGGTGTGCCTGTATGTGTATGTGTATAATGAATTCATGTACTATATGGGAATAAGTGATAGAGTTTATTTGGCCATTCATTTGTTCATTTAGTGATTGTTCTAGGCCCTGGAAATATATGTGTGAACAGAACAGAGTCAGTCCCAGATCTTATGGGCTTGCGTTTTAGGCAAACGAGAGAGAAGTGAAACCCTGTATAGATAAATGAATGGAAACAAACAAAAACAATAAAATGTTGGGTAGGGTTAAGTGATATTAAGAAAATAAAAGAGTAAGATGATAGTGTGTGTGTGTGTGTGTGTGTGTGTGTGTGGTTTTTTAAGAGATCACTTTCTATGGTCTAAGTACCTGGTTTGGGGAGACCTCTCTGATATGGAGATATCTGAGTAGAGTCCTGAAAGAAGTGTGGGAGTTACCAGACCCATATCTAGAGGAAGATAAATTTAGACAGCAAAAACAGCAAGTGGAAAGGCTTGAGGATAGAGCATGTGCTGTTGGTTCCAGAAACAGCAAGCAAAACAAGGTGGCTGGGGCAAGAAGAGGGGAGAATGGGAGCAGACACTTGGCTCCCACCTGGAGTGAGAAGGGAGGCCTTTGGAGGGTTGGGTCAGAGGAGTGACATAATCTGACCCACTGTGTACAAGGGTCACTCTTACTTCTGTGTGGAGACAAACTAGGCAGTGGGGACAAGAGTGGAAGTAGGGTGACTGGTGAGAAATCCTCTGGTAACCTGGAGGGTGGGTGTGCAATAGGGGAGAAGTGGTCATATTCAGGATCTATTTCAAAGGTAAAATGACAGAATTGGTAATATACTGATATGAGGTATATGAGGAAAAAAGCAATCAAAAGATGGCCCTGGTGTTTGGGGCCTGATGGAGTACTGTTACATGGATTATAGTTATTACTTAGTGAAGGGAAACACTGCAATATGCAGGTTGTGGAGGTGGAACGTGGAGAATCAAGTGCTCGGTCTGGGACCCGCAAAGCTTGAACCTGACAGCTGATGTATGAATCTGGAGTTCAGAGGACAGGTTGGAGCTGGGGATATAAATTTGAAAGTTGTTACATTCTAGATGGCATTTAAAGCTGTGAGACTGAATGAGATCATATAGGAAATGAGTGTAAAGAAATGAAGGAGCCTGAGAACCAATCCTTGGGGACCTTAAACACTTAGAGTTTGAGAAGATAAAAAGGAAGCAGAAAAAGTGATTGAAAAGCAGTAATGAATAAAGGAAGAAGAGAACCAGGACTGTGTACGCTTATAGATGTTTTGGTAACCAGAACAAGGGGAACTATATTGTAATGGTGTGGACAAAAGCCTGATGGAGTAGGTTTTTGACATGATCCGAAGAAAAGAACTGGAGACAACTGAGTATGAACTACTCTTAAGAGGTTTTATTCTAAGAGAAGTAGAGAATTGAGTATTTGCTAGAGAGAGGTGTGGGGTGGAAGTAGGACTTTTTAAAATGATGGCAGACATTCTGAGATATGTGAATATGGCTGAAATGGTGCAGTAAAGCAGTAGAACTGATTCTGTAAGAAAACTAGAGGCACTTGGTGGGGTGATGCTCTTGAGGTTGGAAGAAGAAGGAAGGTGGGTGTCAGGGACATCTACAAAATGTTTACTCTTACAAATGAACATAAAACCTAATTAAAAGATTGATTTTCTGCAATTACTTTTCCTTTAAACCTAAGTGACTTATTGGATAATTGATGCATAAGCTACCAATTAAACTAGAAATTTCTGTGAAAGAGGAAAAATGTAAGCAACTCATTTGGCATGCATTGTGGTTGGTTTCTATTGATGGACTGTTTGTTGTTACTGAGACTTTTCCCCCCTTTCTTCTCAGCTTTTGAGAGAGAGAAAGAGAGAGAGAGAGGAACACAAGGGGGGAGAAGGGACAGAGAGAGCAAGAGAATCTCAAGCAGACTCCACACTGAACACAGAGCCCAATGTGGGGCTCGATCTCATGACCCTGAGATCATGACCTGAGCCAAAATCAAGAGTGGGATGCTTAATCACCTGAGCCACTCAGGCACCCCTACTGAGACTGTCAAGTCATTTGGACAACGTGGCTGTACCTCTTTCTGTGTAGCATTCACTCATTACCTAGAATAAAACAATTCCATTGGCATTTTGATATTCAAGAGTCTGTTTGATATTTCACTCTTCTGAGATGGTAAATAAAAGGGGACATAGAAGAACAATGCAGAAAATAAAAACTTGATAGGGTTGTCTATCAATTCTGAATTTACTTTTTCAAAGGAGCAAATTATTTGAAATGCCGGAATAAAGGAGGGTAGTGGAAAAACCTTTGTTTTTGTGAACTACATGTTTTCTCATTTTTATATCAATTTTATTTCAGTAGTATTAACTGTATGTTTCATATTACGTCAAACTTCTTCAATTCATCTTGTAAAAAGGAGAAGTGGCCTCAGAACAATAGTTGGTTACTTTCCATATCTAACACAAGAAACCTATGACAGAAGTAGCATTAAATCTCAGCCTTGGGGTTCAGTCATTACACCTTATTTTTAAGCTTCTTTTGCTTGACTGCATAAATTTTTCTAGGCCCTGATGTTGCAAATAGTAGACTCATGTATGATTGATTATCAATGAAAAAAACTTTTAAAATCAACTGTGTCATTTAAATTATCAAAAAGATGGTGAAGATATGTTATCTGAAACTTCTCATTAAAGTCTTCAGGTGTTCCGAGTGCGGTATTATATATTGCGTGGATTCTGTTATATATAGCTTGCTAATTTGGGAGTCTCCTCTCTCCTGACCTCTAGGTGTACCTACAGGACAAATCCCTTCAATTTTTATTATCCTCCTTTTATCTACTCTGGCTGTTGATAATAGTACTCTCCTTTCTGTCATCCTGACTGGAAAACCTTGTTAGTTTTCTCTCACCTGTGAAACTACCATTACTAGGTTAGGATCAATCTTGTTTAGACTTTTCATACCTTTATGTCATTTAGCTCCCATGCCTTTTCTCCCACTCTGGAGCAAAAAAAAAAAGAAAAAAGAAAAGAACAAAGTCAGGACAGGATCCATCCTGTCCTCTGCTTGATATTCCAGCGCGCTTTCTCTCCATTCTCTCTTCACCTTGTATGCCCAAAAACATTGGTCTTCACCCTTCACCACTTCCAGAACATGCTCTCAACTTTCCTACCTCCAAGCCTTTGCTCACAGAACCACAAGTGGGACATCAAAGGACAATTCCTACTGATTTCATCAGGGGACTCCTCCCACATCTCTGACTTTCTAAATGTTCCTTATCCTTGAAGGGCCATCCCACGTGTCAGCTCACTCTCAGCCTGATGTCCCATCCTGGAATCACCTCCCTTGCCGGGTGTTCTCAGCACTGCCCAGCCAAGCACTATCCTCATTTTACAGATGACTAAACCAAGGCTCCGGGAGGTTTAATGATCTGGCTGTGCCGCAGAGCTAATATTGGCAGCCCGGGATGCCAAAGCCATACTGTTTTAGGGCACTCAGCTGCTTCCTAAATGTTTTTTGACTGAATGAAAAAGTAAACTAATTTGTCATTTTCAATTTTTCTTAATGCAAAATTGAGTAGTACTAAATGGTGCTTCTCTGTCACTAACAGTCTTGCAGGACTAGGAAAAAAGTAGATTGTTAGTGACATCAGCTGAAAAATGAGAAAATATGAGGAATTTCTGAAAGAAGGCCAACAGTAAGGCCGTGTTGTCTGTGACAAGAAAATAGACTGAAAAACAGATGTTTAAATCTTTCTGCTAAATGTTTTAATGATGCAGTGTAAGAAAATAAACATCTGGAAATAACCTGGAAGAGTAGCTATTAAGAACGTAGTGTGGGGCACCTATTTTGGGAGCTCTTACGTTATTAATTTTTCATTTAGCGATTACACCAATACTGCAGGTTAAGTATTGCCACAACCATTTTATGCTTGAAGAAAAGGGGGCCAAAGGCTTGAGGTAACTTGCCCTGGGTTAGTATTAGCATTATAATTGGAACTCCAAGATAAACGACAGCAGTCTGTGCTGTCACTGATTTAACTGAATGGTAAAAATTGTGTAGACAAAGGATAACATATTTTTGAGTTGTGTTTTGAGTTGTGTTCCCTTACAAAAGTGGAGATAGCCTTAGGGCTTTTAATGACAATAAGGACCATTATTCCTAATTGCTTATATTAAAAATCCCATATCAAAGGATATGTTTACTTCAAAGAACTGAAAAAAAGTGAGCCAGATTCCTTTGGTAAATGAAACTGTATCAGCATTAAAGTTGTTAAATAACTGCATCCTTAGGCAGACTTAAAGTTCTTGTCATCATCACAAAACTTCCAAGTATTTAGTTGTTCTAATGTAAGTTGATCCAGAGCAAAACTTTCCCCTTATATTTTAATACATGTGAAATGTAAGATGTTGATTTTCAGAATTGATTCAGGCCCATAGATTAATAGGGTTAATTCCTATAATATTGAAATATTGGGCAGAGTGAAAACAAAGCTAGTCTTTTCTTTTTTTTTAAAGATTGATTGATTGATTTTGGGAGAGAGACTGTGTGAGCAGGTGTAGGGCAGAGGGAGAGGGAGAGAGAGAATCTTCAGCAGATCACGCACTGAGAACAGAGCCCCCAACGCAGGCCAAGATGTCATGACCCTGAGATCGTGCCCCTGAGATCATGACCTGAGACAAACCAAGAGTTGGATGCTCAACTGACTGAGCCACCCAGCCGCCACAACAGAGCTAGTTTTCCTGAGCTTAGTCTCTTCTTAGAAGAGCGTCTGGTTAGATGACCAGCAAGTATGCAGTGTCCTTCTGCAGCAACTCAGCCCAACTCCCCTGGCTTATGTATAGCATATTTGGTGGTGATCTTTTAGAGGTAATATATCTCCCGTATCTACAAAATTTGACAAAAAAATTGTAGTTTCCTTTTTATCATACGAATTATGTTCTGCTAATTTAAATGTTGCCAATTAAAAAAAAAAAACCTCACCACGTATTAACATATTACTTTGACATGTAATTTCAACCCCCAAGTGCTATGAATTAAATTGAATTTGTGTCTTATAGACTTAGACTTGTTTGCAGTCTCAAGTACTGTATTTGTGGTGAGAAACCGTGGATTTAATGCACTACTGCTTACTATTTTAACTATAATCTTGGTCATTGTATCAAGTTTACACACTTTCTTTCCAGTGACTACATCTGTGGAGATCAGATTCGACATGGGCATGGGTAGTTTGATTTGAAAGGTGTGACCTGAAAAGGAATGTGGGCATTTTGTCTTTGAAGGGGCACTTACTACTTCTACCAACAGAATTTATCACAGCTTTTAGAGTTGCCTCTAAGAAAAGCCATCTGCCCGGGGACTTAAAACATGGCCGTGGATGGCTGAGGTCATATGGCACCAAGTTAATTTTTATTCAAGTCCTCAGCTCTGGCTCATTTCCTGACTCTCTTGAGTGGCTCTAGTTTATCGTTTTTTCATGCTCCTAGTTTTTCAAAACTCATAATCCTAGAATCAATGTTGCTTTGCATCATAAACCTAATGGCCAAATGCTTGAGGAGACTCCACTAATTGTCACAGTGGCCAGGCTCAGGGAGGTGTGTGATCCCCACGTGGCTTCACAGAGGCTTGAACAGAGCGTGGATGGTCTCCTGGCAGCAGTCCCTTCAGAACCCAAATGAAATTTCTCCCTAAACTAGTAATTGTCTTGCATGCTTAGCAATTATCTTTGAACTTTTCCTCCGTCAAATTATGAAAACTGTGTATTATACTCCCCATCCTCTTGCCAGGATGTCTTAACAGGACATTTTGACTTTAAATACAACTTAAAAACATTCCTACCAAATTCTAATAATTGCACATATTTGCAGACTCTCTCATTTTCTTGCCCACAGTCTTAATACACTACTACCATATTGTCAGCAGGTAAACATTCTGGCAAGAAATTCTAAACAAATGATCATTGGAAAAAAAAAAAAAAACTTACCGAAAAAGAGAGCTGGAGGAAAGTGGGTGTATTTTCAGATGCAATTCTGATGATTCTAAACTTTAGAGCTGCTAAAACAGAAAACTGAAAAGCAAAAATTTGGTAGCAGAAGCCTGGAGGCATTATAAATTCTAAGAATCCCTTCTAGGGGAGTGGTTAGGACCGATAAGTTCATAGAAGTGCTCTTTGAACAACAAAATCTTTCTTCAAAAGCTCTCTCTGACATACATCCCATTATTGCTCAGGACATTATTGTGTAATGGATCAAACACTTATTTGTTTATGATTATCAGATTCAGGTGACAGTGAAATTATGCTGAAAGAATATATTTCAGACTGCTTAGCTAGATATGGTGTGATTTTACCTGTTTTGCTGAGAAAAAAAAAAATCAAACATTGATGCTAAAGTTCAGGTCACTTAAAATCACTCCATCAACTGTTTATAAATAGTAAATGCCTTTTTACATTCATTCTACGTATCCCCATTGCAATATGTTCCAATCGGATGTTTATTATTCTTTTCTACTGTTTGGATTCCTTAAACTGTTAAAACGTCACATGAGTAGCAAAGAAAATTCTTCAGTCTTTTGTGTGGTTATTGTTGCTAAGGAAACCATTTCCTTTTCACTGCAGTGTATGGGACATCTGTGCCACATTGAGTCCGCTACAGAGAGACACATCAGGAATAGAACATGAAGGAAGAAGGAACATAAATGAACAAAACAGGAAAAATAATAGAGATAGAACTCCTTTTATTTTTTTTAAAGATTGTATTTATTCATTCATGAGAGACACAGAGAGAGAGAGACAGAGACACAGGCAGAGGGAGAAGCAGGTTCCATGCATGGCGTGGGACTTGATCCTGGGTCTCCAGGATCACGCCCTGGACTGAAGGCGGCACTAAACCACTGGGCCACCTGGGCTGCCTGAGATAGAACTCCTTTTAAATAGCACCTTCATGGTGATTGATTTTTTGTTGTTGTTGTTGTTTATGTATTAGGAACACAGTTGGATGTGTATGTGCAACTCTCAGTAACAGAGGGTACCTTTATGTCTCTCACTGTCACTTTTGGACCAGGTCTCCTGTTTCCCCTCAGTGAAACCCCTGGTGGCACTTACCTAAGAGAGCCCGTGCCAATCTTTTACAGACCTCATCATAGCCATCATCACTTTCCAGAGAAGGGAGCAGGTGTGTCCTGAGACTAGTGACATTAGAGGCAGCCTGCCTCTCAGCTCTGGGGTCTGCTATCCTCATCCCCAAGTGCTACCCCCACCCGCATCCTTTTCTTCTAGTCTCTCACCTACGTCCATGTCCTTTTCTAAGTTTCTTTGCTCCTACGTTAAACTATCCCCTGCAACCTTCTTGCTCTCTCCAAAATATTTATTTCTTAGTTAATAATTAATATAGTGATCTCTTTGTCTCCTCCCTTGATTGAAATCCGAATATCCCCCCCGAGAAGGCTGCTGCTTCCGTAGTCATTCCAAGAGACAACTGCCCATTCCCTCAAACCGTGTGGTCCCTATCCCAGGGGGAGGATGAGCTGGTCTTCTGTATCCCTGCCACGTCTTCTAGACATTGCTGTTCCATCTTGATCTAGAATCTTCTCAGCTCTATACTTCATCTTGTCACTGACCCTACCTGCCATAGTCGCCTGCCTCCTGATCATTCCCTTTATTCATTAAAGACTTTGGAGCCAGAACTGCAGGCTTCCTTCATGCTAACCTAGATTTCAACATTCATATAAGTGACCCAGCTAATAATCTAGTCTCATGGGCCATTCAATTTCAGCTACTCCCTCACCTGCTCAGGACCTTGAACTTGTTAGAATTCCAGACATCTAAACATGAATCCATTTCTCTTACGACCTCCCTCCTAGCACATGTCATCTCTCATCTCTTAGAGACCTTCATCTCTTGATCCCAGAAACGTCCTAGTTTCTCTGCTTGTCTCTTCTGTCACTAACCCTTTGATTTTCCTTCACCTCTTCCAAAAGTTTTACACACATCACTACTGCTTCCCAGCTGAGCCTTTTGTTACCCCTCTGTGAACCCCTGTCTCAGTCTTGCTTTTCTATTTTTCTGTTGCACCTGTCCAAGATCCCCAACCTTGAATTGATGCTACTATTTGCCTCCTCTGTCTTTCCCTGGAACAGCTGAGTGTGTGATGCCTGAGAAACTCGTATCTTCATAAATACAAGATCTTCGTCCTGAGCCCTCGCTCCACCAACCACAAAGGCTGTACATTATGCTTCGGCAGCTCCCTCTCTCATTCTCCTAGACGGCAGTGCCTGACCCTCTCAGTAGATACTCCAGCCTTATAAGGAGCAGGACGGTGGTGGAATTGTTAGGAGCACACTATCAGGATAGCAGACAAAGGCTATCAAATGGAAGAACAAGAACTCAAACATTCTGTCTATGTCTGAAACCCCAGAAGAATTTCTGGTTGTATATCATTGTTGATGTTGACATAGGAAGAAAGAAGTGATTTCTAGAACACCTTTCTCCTGAAACTGCCAAAGAATTTTGTATATATTGTTTTTCATACTCTTAGAAATTTTTGTCTGAAAAAATATCTAGATTAAAACTTGAATCACAAATTATTTTAGAACATGACCATTTAAGTGTTCACATCACATTTGGCATTTTTCCATGCCATTTTATTCATTCTCCCTTGGAAACCCTGTACACGTTCATGGCTTCAATTATCACCTCCAAAATACTCCCCAAAACCAATCTGTGACTCTCACCTCTATCTTGAACTTCACTCTCAACTGTACAAATGTCAGTTGGACATCTGTGCCTGGGTATCCTGCTGTCACTTCAACCTTAAGATGTTGAAAACTAATTTGCCTTCCTATTCCCTTCCAATTCAGTTTGCTGACTTCCGTATTTCTGTACTATATCCCAAGTTCAATCATTAATATTAATCTTCATTTTCTTTCTTCCTGTCTCCCAAAGCTATACTTCCTTTTCTTCCTTTCAGAATTCTCCTGTTTACCCCCACTTTGTGTGGAGAGTGGCATGTACCATCTCTCTTCTTCCATCCTTCAAGCTGCAAACTGGATGAATAGTTCCTTTTACTTACAAGTAGATATCATTACTCATTTCTTATTTACTGTTCTATGTAGATCCCTATTTTCTTATCACTCTTGTTCCATTTTCTTCTTTGTACTCTGTTTTTCAATATTACTGAAATAGCTCAGAGGTGACTGTAGGTGGCAAATTCTATGTGTGTTTGTATACATGTATATATATGTAAGAATTATATTTATAATCTCTCCAAGTTTCCTCACATCAGTGTTATTAAAACTAAACATTTCTCAAACTGGATGTGACAGTAAGCATGAAGCACATATTTTTTTTTAAGATTTTATTTATTTATTCATGAGAGACACAGAGAGAGAGAGAGAGAGAGGCAGAGACACAGGCAGAGGGAGAAGCAGGCTCCATGCAGGGAGCCCAACGTGGGACTCAATCCTGGGTCTCCAGGATCACGCCCTGGCCAAAGGCAGGTGCTAAACCGCTGAGCCACCCAGGGATCCCCGAAGCACATATGTTTTGTGGATGAAGAAATTGAGGCACAGAGTGATGCATCAGTACAAAGATTCAGTGTGAGAGGGATGTAGCATTTAAACTGATCCTCAGGTACTTTTCTACCTAGTGGATTCCCTTTTAGCAGGACAGGCTTAAGCTGAACCTAATACTAATGAGCATCATCATGGGAAATTATTTGATACCATGTTTAGTTATTATGTTCACAGATATCTATGTTTAAAAAGTCAGTAACTACTTTAAATAAGCCCCATAGCAGTATAGGAAACACCATTACTTCTAAAAAACAAATATTTTCTGAACTAAGACACCTATTACTAATCCCCTTCTCTTTTCCTTTTTCTTTCTGGAATGTGAAGAATTTATTAAATTAGTCAGATAATAAACTCCCTAATACAAAAGTCAAACTAGAAGTAGAGGGAAGAAACTCCAAAAGATACCTGTAAATCTTACAACTGAAAACAAACTAAATAAAAGCCATTTCTCTCTCCTGGATCCAACCACTACTTCTTTGGTTTTGGTTTTTGTTCCACTTAGATTGCAATGTCCTAAAAGCAGAATTGTAATCATGAATATATTTCCTGTAATAACTTAGGGACACTTACAGAAGTAGTCCCTCTATTATCAGAGAACACAGCACATTCTGTTAAGTTGCTAAAATGGAACTGGGTCCTGGGAATTTAAAATTAGCATTATGTATATTTAAATGGCTGCGTAAGAGCACCCTGCACATGACCTTGATTATTAAATGAATGACACTTTAAAGTCAACTTGGTGTGTTGACTGTAAGGCTTTGCGGAGAAGAAAAGTGTTCTAGAAGATCCATTGTTAAAATAGCAGCAGAAGCACTGTATGATACCTTCAAGTAGGCCAACTGGGTAGTTATTGAAACCAAGTCACAGCTGGGACTATTACAGTTACTGGCACAGTTGTGAGGTGATAATCTTCTCATATGTCCTCTTGGTGATAATAGGACCCGAAAAGTCAGTGAAGGAAGAAAAGTTGTAAATTATCACAGAGCTACACTTTGACCTCCTGGAAGAGGGCTTTAGGTTGATTTCAATGTTTCTAACATCTTGCAGAATTTATAGCAACCACTTTCACTGTTTTGTGTTTGCTAAAAGTGTAACTTTAAAAAATTACTTTAAAAGTGAGTGGCTCAGTCAGTCGGGCATTCGACTTTTGATTTTGGCTCAAGTCATGATCTCAGGGTCATGGGATGGAGTCCAGTGTTGGGCTCTCTGCTTAGCAAGGAGTCTGTCTGGGATTCTCTCTCTCTCTCTCTACTTCTGCCCCTTCCCTGTTCATGCAAGTGCTCGCTCTCTCTCTCAAATAAATAAATAAATCTTTAAAAAATAAAAGTGAGCTTTAAAATTCATTCTTCTCTTTGTTTTTTTTTAAGATTTTATTTATTTATTCATAAGAGACAGAGACAGAGACAGAGAGAGAGAGAGAAGCAGAGGCATAGGCAAAGGGAGAAGCAAGATATCTGCGGGAGCCTGGATGTGGGACTAGATCCTGGACCTCAGGATCACGCCCTGAACCGAAGATAGATGCTCAACCATTGAGCCACCAGGAGCCATTCTTCTCTTTGGCAATTGTAAATTTTTTAGGGAAGATGTTATCATCGTAAGTGATGTTGAAGAAATATTTGAAGGACCTGAAAACATAAAACTCTTACAAGAAAAGAGGGAAGAGCTCCTTGACATTAGTCTTGATTTCTTTATTTGATTTTTTGACATTGATGATAATTATTTGGGTATGACACCAAGACCACAAGCAACAAAAGTAAAAAATAAACAAGTGAGACTACATCATACTAAAAGACTTCTGCACAACGAAGGAAACCATCAACAAAAGCAACCTACTGAATGAGAGAAAATATCTGTAAATCATATTCTGATTAAATATATCCGAAATATATAAGGAATTCATACAACTCAATAGCAAAATAACAACAGTAACAACAACAATTAAAAAATGGGTAAAGAACTTGAACAGACATTTTTTTCAAAGAAGATATACGAATGGTCAATGAATACATGAAAAGGTGCTCAGTATCACTAATCACCAAGGAAATGCAAATCAAAATCATAATGAGATATCACTGAACACCTGTTAGATAAGCTTATCAAAAAGGCAAGAGAGAATAAGTGCTGGAAAGGATGTGGAGAAAAGGGAACCCTCTTGCACTGTTGGAGGGAATGTAAACTGGTGCAGCCACTGTGGAGAACAGTATGGAAGTTTCTCAAAAAAAACTAAAAGTAGAGCTACCATACCATCTTAGCAGTTCTACCTCTGGGTATTTATCTGAAGGAAATAAAGTCACTATCTTGAAGGGATATTTGCAATTCGTGTTTGTTGTATCATTATTTACAATAAGCAAAATGTGAAAACAGCATAAATGACCATCAAAGGATGGATGGATAAGGAGAATGTGGTGTATATACACACATACACACAATAGAATATTGTTCAGCCATAAAAAGAAGGAAATCTGCATGTTTGACAACATAGATGTATTCTGAGGGCGTTATACTGAGTGAAATAAGTCAGACACAAAGAGACAAGTACTATATGATCTCATTTACAGGTGAAATAAAAAAAGATTAAATAGAAACAAGTAGATTGGTTAATTGCCAGGGGCAGGGAGTTTGGAGAAATTATTGAAGATGATCGAAAATTATAAACGTTTACTTATAAAATGAGTAAGTTCTAAAAATCTAATATACAATATAGAGTATGGTTATTATAGTTAGCAGTACTGTATTATGTACTTGAAAGTTGCTAAGAGGGTAGATCTGGAAAGTACACACACACATACACACACACCACAATAATGCTGAGGAAAGCAGAAATACTTGAATTCAAAATAAAAACTCAGTACTTTCCTTTCTTGCTACCACAAGTTTTGATCACAAATGAACCAGATGATATCTACACACTGCTTTGGCCCACTTAGCTGACCTGATACCCATATTTATTTTTAAATTAATGTTTGTCTCTTTGCATATTCTCTCTGGTTGGCCTTATGTGGTAATTCAGAAATATATTTAGACCAAAAACCTCTTATACTCCATTTATTTCATGCCGACTTTATAACACAAATAATTGCAGATTCAAAGTAATTATTTTATTAGTATATTCAACAGACCCATGTTAAGGATATGCCATGTTTACCATGATCTTGTAGAAGATACTCAGATAAATAAGAATAGAACCCCCACATAATTCATATTTAAGTAGGAGAATTTAGTCACCTACCAACAAACTGTTTTTTTTTTTTTAAGGAAAATCTTAAGAGTTTTAGTAAAGTTTTAGAAAAGTTCATTGGAAAGAGACCCCTTAGAATTGCCAGAATCAGAGATGTTACGGAGACAATGAGATTTGAGCTAAAAGTTTGAAATCCTTTTCTTACATATGCATGTTCAATTGTTTTTATCATAAGCAATAAATAACAAGTGTACCTCTCTGAATGCCCTGAAATCAGCTCTGAGCTATGTGAATAATTTTTAAGAGGAAAAAAAAAAACCTACTAATGCTCTTTTTCATAGAGGGCTATAGTTAGTAAACTTTTTTCCCATATCTGTATAGCCATAACTGAGTTTTTAGTAAGTATTTCCAAATAGAAATGCCCCTCTAATTTTATCTCTGGCTTTCAGAACCCAACATCTGTGCGTGGTTTCAAAGTGGTGAAGTGAGGGTTTGCTGGCAGGGCAGGCAAGCCCTGGGAAACTCTTATTTCATAACAATATCACTTGGCTATGGGGCTAAAGACACAAAAGACAAGGGAATAGTTTCATGTGAGATGGGGGAGGGGATATCTAAGAAATTCCTTCCCTCTGAAATTGCTTTCGAAGGAAGATGGCCATTTGCTAGCATTCCATCTCATTATGCTATGACCAGAAGGCTGTGCAGCTCCCTAAAGGCAGATGCAAGGATGTATCATATCAAGTAGCTTTCTTTGGAGAACTTCCAATCGTGTTGTCCTGGCAGGACAGATAAAGTACATATGGAGGATGCCTGGGTGGCTCAGCGGTTGAGCATCTGCCTTTAGCCCAGGGCATGATCCCGGGATCCAGGATCGAGTCCCACATTGGGCTCCCCGCGTGGGGCCTGCTTCTCCCTCTGCCTGTGTCTCTGCCTCTCTCTTTCTCTCATGAATAAATAACTAAATCTTTTTTAAAAAATAAAGTACATATGGAGATGTAAACTAATTGTAAAAGGAAAGATGGGTGTACAAACTGGCAATTCACTAGAGACGGCAAGACATACACAACTGAGTTAAGAGACCAGACTCTGATTTTGTATGTACTTAGGCAAGTAAAAATCCTCTAGATGCCATTTCCTCAGCTGTAAAATAAGAGGCTTGGACTAGAGTCTTCCAGGCCTGCATTTGCTGAAGTGAAGAGCTCCCAGCAGAGGAAGGATGGCATTTCAAGAGAAAAGGAGAAGGGAGTGTGTATCTGTAGGGGGAAAGGCTTAAGAAATGCATGGACATAGGAATGTGTAAAGTTATTTGGATCCTAGGGTGCAAAGCAGTCTGTCCTTAGCCTTGGCTGTAGACATCCCCGCACCCTGCAGAGCCGGTCTCCAAATAGCTTCCCAATTACAAATCCAGGGCATTGCCTCTTCTTACTCTCCTCCCTCCCACACATGTTCCTATTTCAGTCTGCATCTTGGGACAATTACAAGCCTCAAATCCAAGCATTTCTAGGGTTGTTATCACAACTTCAGGATAGGATAAGCATAGCCCCAAAGTAAATGAAGGAATCCAGAGCTGAAGCCCATGAAAACAGCCCATGTTGGTGCCAACAAGAAACATCACACATGTTCCAACCTAGATTCACCTAGTAGGTCTTCGGTGAATTGAGGGTCAGGCTTGTGAACGAAGTGTACATGGCGCTAGGCAAAGAATCAGATGACCTGTATTTATGTCTTATCCAGCTCTGCCCTCAGGTATGTTGGTTGGTCTCACTGAGATTCAGTTTTCCCACGTTCCATAGGACAATATTGTCTTTGACTCTTTCAGATGTTTTTTTTTTTTTTTTTTTGAGGCATAATATAAACTATTCAATATACATGGAAACTTTTTTGGAAAACATAAAGTGCTAAGCCAGGTAAGGAGTTTTCCAGATATGCTCACATATATTGAATTTATGCTTTATGGTAGTTGCTAGATTTTCTCTTTAAAACAGTAATAACTTTACTAGTTTTATTGCAGTACTCTTCCCAAAACATTTCCAATTATTATACGCTCTTATTACATTGAGGCTTCTCCCCACCCACCAGTGGTTAGCGATGTGAATGGAGGTAGAGGTTGTAAAAATGTGTGATGATGCAATAGAAATATGCAGGTAGAGATGAGTGTTTAGATAAACGTATTTGGAACTGAGTACTGTAAAATGCTAGATCTAAGAGCAGTCATTGACTTAAAATCCATCTGTGAAAAATGTTTATTGACTTTCTCAAATGTGGTAACAGTAAGCTTTTTTTTCTTTAACATCCTATAAATAATAATGTGCTGTGCTTTTATCAGTAGGTAGCAACATAACTAGGTAATATAAACTCACTTTCCAAATGTAAACAATAAGCCTTCAGAAATTATTTAATTGACATTGCGATAGCTTTCTAAAAATTGTCTTTGGCCATTTTAATTTCATAATAATATTATCACATTTCTCATTGCAGCTCTGTGGACACAACTGTCTAGAGCATGGTAGGATCTTCATATTCAATAGCTATAATGAGATAATTATCTATTTTATCTTTGGATTGAATAGTCTGACTTGTTAGAATTGAGGGCACAACTTTAAAGGCAGTTTTTATTTTGTTTGCATAAGTTTTCCTTCCACCAGTAGCATATTAAATATATCCAAAGACAGAGATCTCCTAATCATTTATTTGTCTGAAGGACAGTTACATTTATCTTAACTTACTTTATTTTCCTGTTGATATCAGTTGTGGCAGGCAAGTCAGTTGCATTTCCCAGGTGACTTCAAATATTTCTACATAGTTTGCTGTGAATGTACTTTTTTTCATTTATGAGAAAATTTAGGATAGTGTGGATCATATAATATGGAAAACTTTTAAATGATTAACTGTGTAGTGATAATAAAAAGAAAGCAATGAAAAATGCTAACGTAGTCAAACTATATTACCATTGCAAGACTGTTGGTTAAGAGATGGGTATGGACAACATTTTGCTACCTTATAAAGCCTTAGTTGTCACTCTTCTATGAAAGGACAAAACTGATTTTTGGCCTGCACTTTGGCATTTGTTACATTGCAAGTCAATTTTGTAGCGAACTACTGAATTTTCCTCTTCTGCCTCTTATACTGTTTGAAACCATCTTACCCTCCTACGTGCCATGCTAGCCACAACTCTTAAAAACCAAACATAAACACCCACTGCTATTCATAGAAATTGCCCAGAACTCACAGCTTTTGTGTAGCCAATTTGTACTTGTTCTGCCACTTTACTTAATTTTGGACCTTTGGCCCTGTCACTACACCTTTGAACTTACTTCTGGACCTTTGGATTTGTTGCTTGTTTTTATGGTGTCCTGCAGTTCAATCTTGTGTCTGCAGTAGCTCTTGGCTTTGCGATCCACCTTGGCTCAGGGCTCCTGGGCTGGATCAATCCTGATGTACCCCTATCTTCTATAGTGTCTCAAACACAAGTAATCTGTGTCTGCCCCTAACCTTTATAGTTTAACATGGTTGCTTTTATTGTCCTGCTGGCTTACATGATTTTATGTAATGCATAAATGTTGGGGTGCTTTGGTGGCTTAGGTGATTAAGTATCGGACTCTTGGTTTCAGCTCAGGTCATGATCTCTTGGTACTGTTGGGCTCCATCCTCAAAGGGAACTTTCCCTCTGCCCCTCCCCCACCAACCCACATTCTCTTTCTCAAATAAATAAATCTTAAAAAATAAAAATAAGCAAATAAAGCTTAAAAAAATAAAAAAGGGTGCCAGAGTGGCTCAGTGGTTGAGCATCTGCCTTTGGCTCAGCACCCTGGGATCAAGTCCTGCATTGAGCTCCCCACAGGGAGTCTGCTTCTCCTTCTGCCTGTCTCTGCCTCTCTCTCTCTCTCTCTCATTGTCTCTCTCTCTCTGTCTCATAAATAAATAAATAAATAAATAAATAAATAAATAAATAAAATCTTTAAAATAAATAAATAGAGGATCCCTGGGTGGCTCAGCACTTTAGCGCCTGCCTTTGGGCCAGGGCATGATCCTGGAGTCCTGGGATCAAGTCCCACATCAGGCTCCCTGCATGGAGCCTGCTTCTCCCTCTGCCTGTGTCTCTGCCTCTCTCTCTCTGTGTCTCTCATGAATAATAAATAGAATCTTTAAAAAATAAAATAAAATAAATAAATAATGAAAGGAAAAGAAAATGTTAACCTAAGACTCTGTGGTTATAGTCTTTAAACCTTTTAGGATTTTCTTCAACACAAATTGCCAACTCAAATTGCTCAAAGCAAATTAGCCTTTTTATATCATTGACAATGCAAACTGGTGAATCTCCAAAAACCACTTCTACTTGGCTTCAGAATGCATTTTAAACTTTCATATAATTCACTTTAAGTACATAACATAGTTAGATGGGAAGTAACCCTCTTAATGTGTCATGAAAGCCTAGGAAGTTCTTGCCCGGACAGTCTCCTCAGAATGGTCTCCTTTGGAGATTGACATGCAATAGGAGTATTATTTATGTCTGTGGCTTTCAGATTATCCATGCTGGGTATAGAATTCAGAAGCAAAGTTGGTGTAAAGAGGAATATTTTCACTAAGTAAGCAAGTAATAAGATCCACTAAGATAATGCAAAAGCAGGACATCTGGCTTGACAACAGATCTTGTGGAAGACACTCAGAAATTTTCATGGTTTATAAGCTTATGTAATCTGACTACTTAAAAAAAATAAACTCAGTATGCATCAGTCTAGAAAAATTTAAAGAGTATGCTTTCAGTTTACCACTTTGGCCATTTAAATAATTTACTAAAGTAATTACGAAGGTAGCTTTCGGGCAGCCCAGGTGGCTCAGCGGTTTAGCGCCACCTTCCGCCCAGGGCCTGATCCTGGAGACCCGGGATCAAGTCCCACATTGGGCTCCCTGTATGGAGCCTGCTTCTCCCTCTACCTGTGTCTCTGTCTCTGTCTCTCTCTCTCTCTCTGTGTCTCTCATGAATAAATAAATAAATTCTTAAAAAAATAAGGTAGCTTTCTAGTGAACATTCCAAAATGGATGTATAAAATATATTCATTTGGCTAAGCAAATGATAAAAATTATATATATATATATATATTTTTTTTTTAAGATTTTAGATTTTTTTAAATTTTTATTTATTTATGATAGTCACACAGAGAGAGAGAGAGAGAGAGGCAGAGACATAGGCAGAGGGAGAAGCAGGCTCCATGCACCTGGAGCCTAATGTGGGATTCGATCCCGGGTCTCCAGGATCGAGCCCTGAGCCAAAGGCAGGCGCTAAACCGCTGCGCCACCCAGGGATCCCTAAAAATTATATATTATACAGGGAAGCATTATTTAGTTTTTTTTTTTTTTTATGATAGTCACACACACAGAGAGAGAGAGAGAGAGAGAGAGAGGCAGAGACACAGGCAGAGGGAGAAGCAGGCTCCATGCACCAAGAGCCCGACGTGGGATTCGATCCCAGGTCTTCAGGATCGCGCCCTGGGCCAAAGACAGGCACTAAACCGCCGCGCCACCCAGGGATCCCGCATTATTTAGATATAATGGAAAAGTGCATGTGGAGTCAGATGAACTTCATTCGTAATGTCAGGACTGGTGAGCTCCTCATACTGTGATTGGTATTTGAGCTTCTATCAACTCAGTCTTGAAATTCATTTTGCAATAATCATTTAATTTATTTATTCCTCTATTTCAATCCATAATGAGTTAAGAGAGCTTACAAAGATCTATACAATTTAAAAAAATCAATTTTGAAAGAAAAATAATATAAAAGGTACCCTAAAAGCATACTTAGAAAACTGTATAATTGCAATATGTAATTTATATAGTCCTAGAATTAGATCATCAACTTGTCTCTAAGGAAACTAGACATTAAGAAAGGATGATTAGTTACAAGATCCACAATGGTCATGAGTCAAAGCAAACTGGTAGCTCTGAACACACTAAATGCTAACAATTTTCTCTCATGAGTCCATGGAGGGGACGTAGAATAGTGTAATGGATGACGTCAGCATCAAGTGTCACAGAGCTGCTGTTACTTAGTATTTTTCTTGGTGTGGTCCAGTGGATCATACAAAAGTGCAGCTGAGTAAAAGCTCTTATCTGGAGGATCAATATCATGAAATCCAGGTATTAACAGTTTTCTATTGGTTTGACTGATTCTAGGAGTATATTTTAGAGTATCTAGAAGAATATATGCACTATGTATCTTTCCAGTAATCCCTTTATAAATATTGTTTTTCTTGGCTAAGCTTTTGAAATGTATCGAACAGCCATAAGTCCAAGATCATCCTTCTGACGTGTACCTGATGTACTGGTGCCCTTATTGCCAGTCAAGTGGAGCATTAAATGCTTTATCAGCTGAGTGGAAGATAGGATTGATTCTCTTATAAAAACTGAGGTGCCAGAAGACAGGTGCCTGAACAAAAGGTCACCTACTTTCTGTTCTGAGGAATGTCAAGAATGAGCCTCTAGAGAAAGCATTAGCAGGATTCCCATCAGAAAATGATTTTCATTCAGTTCATGGTAACATGCATAAATGGGCCTTTATTAAAGGATATAGTGTCCAAATTGGTATCATTGTGTGTAGATTTATTATACCTGGTTTCATAGG
The DNA here is from genome assembly GCF_048164855.1 of Canis lupus baileyi. Taxonomy (NCBI): domain Eukaryota; kingdom Metazoa; phylum Chordata; class Mammalia; order Carnivora; family Canidae; genus Canis; species Canis lupus. Next base: position 1,743,917 of record NW_027326430.1, on the reverse strand, counting down.
CCATAAGAAATTTATAGGAAGGTTTACATTTGGTAAAATTCTAGGTAGTCTTTCTCATTTTACTTGTCACTTCCATAACAAGATATCAGCACCTTGCAGCCAAAATCAGCAGGAACATACATATCGTTGAACCAATGTGGGTTCATTGACTCATCACAATGAGGGAAAGCTCACACCTACAGGGAACTGTGTGACATCTCAGTAGGAAGCCTTAGAATTTGGTCTTCCAAGAGATGTTTTTTAAGAGGGTTCAAGGAAGTGAGAGTTCTTTATAGATTAAATACTCTGAAGGGCAGGGATGATTTTCTGACAGGGTTTCTAAGTAATTCTTACCTAGAAGGTGAAAAGATGAAGCAAGGCTAAAGCTGCAATAGGAAAGATACAGCAGAGAGTGGTCTGTTTTTTCTCTTGATATCATCAGTCATAGAGAGACCTTCTCTGAAGTTGGTGTGCTAAGAAATTGTTGATGTTTGGCAGAAGAACACCAAGGTATAGCTGTCAGTTCCAGGCCAGCACTTACCAACAAGACCTAATTGATAGCTCTAGGTTAGCTTTCATCTGTCATCTTTTCTCTCTCACACACAGTCCAGGAACTTTTGTTTACCAGGAGACCCTGTTAAACTGGTCCTTTATAAAGGGAAGCCCACTTTTGTAGTACAAGATGCTAATAAAATATTTTTTAAATTATCAGCAATTATTTACAGAAAACAAGAGGGGAAACCTTTTTCTTGAATTAGTTGATGCTTTAAAAAAAAGTCCATGGATCATAAAGGGGCACATAAATTTTGAAAACCATCATACTCTTTTTGGCAATCTCATCTTACAACTTGGATTAAAAATAAATTATTTCTACCTAACCCAACATAGTCATTCAAATTTTATTTGATAATTAGATAATATCTAAATCAGAGAAGAAAGTAATAGTCCCATTTTCATTACTGATAAAACCGTATCTCCAACACCATATTCAATTCTATTTAACACTACATTTTAAGAATAAAATAATGACAGCAATTTTGAAATATCTAAAGCTGCATCATGCAGAAGAACCTGTAGACTTACTCTATTCTGTTCCAAAAGCCAAAATCAGTATCATTAGCTTTATGTAATAGGGAACAAAGATTTCTGTTCAGCAGTAGGAATAAATGTCTCATAATTAAGAACTACCCAGAAATGGAATGGGTTACGTAATTATATAGTGAAATGTCCAACATTGAAAATGTTAAAAACAGAGGCTGAATGAACACAGAAAAAGCAGACATAACTGGAACATCTGGAATGAGAGTTTGAACTACATGGTTGGTCAAGACCCTCTCTGACTCTGAAGGCAAAAGCAATGAGTAAGAGAATGGAGTTAGAAAGTTAGTAAGTTACCATGATCTAGGGCAAGTTAAAGGCCATCATATTTGTCAGGGTTCCAGAGAACCCAATACTGGAGATGAGAGAAAAGATAACCTAAAAGGTTGAGGCAGTCTTGGTTCCCTAGTTTCTAAAATCAAGCCATTGATATGTGTCCTCTACTGAGCATGCAATTAAATTAGTATGACCACTGGGCAGAAACTCTGCTCTTCACCTTTTAATACTTTAGGTGTAGGCAATAAAAATAGCATTTATCAGTTACTTAGTCATGACCATTGCACCATGTGGAATGTTATGCAAATAAAATGTGCAACAACTCATATAATATCCTCATGAGTCTATGGGAAGGGTACTATTATTATCTCTGTATGTTTTATAAATGTTATAGCATGCTCAGGGTTGCGCAGCTACTATGTGACAGAGCCCAGATTTTAACCTTTGTTTGTCTAAGTTGTGGTCTTCATTCTAGGTTATACTGCTTCTAAGTAGAAGGAAAAATGAGGCTCTAATAAAAAGACCATTCTTTTCTATAAAGAGAAAGGATGTAGGGGGCCACAGTTGTTGGCAATATTTGTTGTTGTTGTTGTTGTTGTTGGCAATATCTTAATCATCAAAATCAAATGTTTAATTTTCCATGCTTAGAGAAACGCCAAGATCAGATTAAATGTAATAGAGATACTTTAGCATTAATAGAAAAAAGATGATTATGCCTGTAGACTTAAATATCTTTAAGGTTTTCTTTAATGAGGAGCATTATGTTTTGATGTTACCTGGTGAACTGTGTGGGAGTGGATCTTCTGTATTCAATTATTTTAAAACCCAAGGATCTCAACACAAATATTGTATTATAAGTAGTAGTTGTAGTAGTAGCCATAGTAGTAAAAGAAATGGAAATAGTAATAGTAGAAATAGTAACAGAAATGAGTAGCAAACATCCCTGAAGTACGTATGAGCCAAAAAACTTATTAATGTCCATTTCATTAAATACTCAGAGTAGTTTTATCAAGTTGGTCATAAACCAACAAATGTTGAAATATGGGCTCAGAGAATTTAGGGAACTTGCCCAGCTGACGTATCTAGCTGGCTTGAGAGCCTCTCATGAAAACCTTGGGCACCCAAATATATAAACTTTTTATTTGCATAACTTGAAAAGGTCAATTAAAGGTATATTGGGGAAAATGTGCAATACAGCATTAAATTTTTTTGTTTATTTTTAGAATAGAAGCCCCAGATCCTAGGGAGCAGCTGAACTTCAAGCTAAATGATTTATCAGCCTCATAAAGTTAATGTGTTTTAGATTTTTCCTTTGGGAATAGTGACTATAAACATTCATATAAATAAAATAATAATCCAAATTTTAATATTTCCCAGTTAATCAGTTTCATGTTGACCAAATTTAATGAAATGTATTAAATAGCAACATGTTCCACACAAAGCCATTTTAAAAATTGGTCTGAGTATTTAATTTGGTGGCTGCTAACAAGTTTAGTGGAGTGGACAAAATACCCTTACCATGTATTCAGCCATCAATGTCATTAAATAGTGGTTTAGCAATTTACTGCTGGGTAATGATCCAGGGCATCACGATAGCTCTTCAGATCTCTCAGGTAAACACAGTCTGTTTAAATTAGTGTTGCATGAGAATAGGACTATTTAGCATGACTTAATTTAACGTAAGATAATGAAGACACATAATTTCAAGTTCCATTACTCAACTGATAAAACCTAGATTGGAGTCAAAACGGATGTCTGGTTGGGCCCCTGCTCTCTAGAAGCTTAAAGTCTACTGGGGTTGCCAACATAGTAGGTAAGCAGGCAGTCTTTTTTTTTTTTTAATATTTTATTTATTTATTCATGAGAGACACAGAGAGACAGGTAAAGACACAGGCAGAGGAAGAAGCAGGCTACATGCAGGCAGCCTGATGTGGGACTCGATCCCGGGACTCCAGGACCATGCCCTGAGCCAAAGGCAGGTGCTAAACCACTGAGCCACCCAGGGATCCCCCAAGCAGCCAGTCTTATAAGTGACAACGTAAGTAATATAAACAGCCCAGGATACTAGGTTCTGAAACTAACATACAGAAACAGTATTCAGGTCTTTATTTTTGTCAACATATGTTCATTGAGTACACTTTGTGTTCAGTGAGCAGTTGTACAATGTGCCCTCTAGACACACTGTACTCCTCAGATTTTTATTGTGCCTCTGAATAGCCTGAAGGCCTTGTTAAAATGCAGATTCTGATTCAATGTGTCTGGAGTGGGCACGAAAGTTTGCTATTCTAATAAACGAGGTGATGCTGATGGTGCTGATCTGCAGATCACACTTCGAAAGGCAAGAGTATTAAATTGTCTTAATAAAATCTTTTTTATCATTTCTCATTAAAACCTGCCACATTTTATACATACACAAGGATATTTAGAGAGACTTTATTAGATATAAATATATCTCTACATCTATCAAGCACAAAACTACCAAGTGACAAACATTCTTGCTACTTGCCCAAAAACTTTTGGCTGTTCCCATTTAAAAACACCATTTGAAAAGGCTAGAAGGCAGTGGAATATCTCCTTGCAGTCAGTGTCCTGACTCTTGTCTAAAACTATCCACCTTAGGGCATGAGGTAATCATGAGTTCCTGACATAGAAACCTGTCTTTTAGAAATTACACTGAAACCACCGACTCATTTTGTAGCACTTGCTGAACACCTGTCTATCGATAATAACTTTTAGTCACTACCAGTTTAGGCCAAATTGGAGCCAATGACCTTTAGGTGAAAGTTTCATATTCTATTTCCAGTCCCTGGAGCCATCAAAGACTCCTGTCGGAAGAGTTGTAATTCATGAATTTCAGCATGCTGCCTCTAGCCCAAAGCACAGCAATTGTTTCTTGAAACTAACAGTCACACATAGGCTGTCTGTTGCTCGTGACATAAATCTAAGAGACTGATGGAAAAATTTGGTTTAAGTTGCCTTTTTTTCCCCTAAGCAATGCTTTAATTGATTAATACAAAACTCAAAACTTACATGAGCAGTTATCTACCTCAGTTAGTGACAATGGATTCCTAGTATATCTAAATAAAGATTTATCAACACTTGTTTCTTAAAACTGAACTTTCAAACATGAAGTAGGCTTTCTTTTCTGAGCATAAAAATGTTGTCAGGGAAGAAGACTGGAGACCTGTGTGTGAATCACTGAAGAAGAAGACCTTTCTGTGTTCTCATCTCGTTTCCACTGTAATAGGGACATGGCGTAATGAGGAAAAACTGATAGGCTGGGCCTGTGGTACTGTTTTCATTTAGTATTCATTCCTATGAGGTAATCATCTAAATTAGTGAGGATTTGCCCTTTTATGTGGAGGAGAGAGCCTGATCCAAATGGCCTCATAAAAAAGGAAATTGCTGAATGAAGTCATTACTCTAATTAGCGTTAATGCTCCCAATGTTAACAGTATACCTTTTTTAAAAATGACGTTCAATACCTTCCAACCTACTGCAGTGAGTAGTGGTCGTGGCCTGAGTGCCAGATTTAATTGTCCTTTCAATATCAATTTAGACAGATCTACTAATAGGGTCGTGTTATTAGATAAATGCCTTTGGTAATAGGAAAAAATGTCATTACGGAGCTGGATTGAATAACTGTTCACTGTGATGAGCAGTAAACTATCAAAGCTTACTCATTTATGAGGCCTACCTACCTATTCATTCGGAGTTCTTTCTCTTATCTACGTTCATATAAACAATATCATTGTTTAGCTGATGGAAAATGTTGAATGAAGCTTTCTATCCTCTTCCTAGAATATTTGGTTCTGTATTTAGGTCAAATCTCACTCCATTGACCTCCAAATTACTGCTCAGATTCTCTAGTGTTGAACGTTTTATTAAATTCTACAATTAGGCTTATCAGTTTAGGTTTGTAAAATGATTTTATTTTTGCTATTAGTATTTCAGTTTTAATAAAACCTGATGTGTATTTGTCATTCTATCTCTCTCTCTCTCTCTCTCTCTCTCTCTCTCTCACACACACACACACACACACACACATGCATTCTTCTTCCAGTCTTCCAACTATCTCCCATCTCTCTTATTCCCCTTCAAATCTATTGCCACATAATAGCAAAAATGAATAGCCATTTAAAACATTTAATAGAATCATGATTCCGCTTTGTGAAACTCTTCCCAAATCCCTTGACTTAGCTGACAAGGCCTTGTAGGATTTGCTTCCTGCTTGTGCTTCTCGTTGAATCCTGCACCTCTCCTCCTCGCCCTTTATGTTTCAGTGATGCTGACTCAATGATAACTCATCACTCCCTACATATGTCAAACCCTTCTGTCCTAGTGATCTTTTTTTTTTTAATTTTATTTGTTTATTTGAGATTGAATGAGTGAGAGAGAGCCAACGAGAGGGAGAAGCCGGCTCTCTACTGAGCAGGGAGCCTGACACAGGGCTCGATCCAGGGAGCCCTCGGCTCATGACCTGAGCTGAAGGCAAATGCTCAACTGACTGAGCCACCCAGGCTCCCCTGTCCTAGTGATCTTTTATTCTTTGGGCCATAACTCTGTTCTCCTGGCTTTTCATACAATGAGTAATTTTCTTTCTTCTGGTCTCAATTTAAACAGTACTTCCTCAGATAGACCTTTGTTACCCTGCTTAAAGTAGGTTTCTCTGTGACTATTTCTTACAGTCCTCTGTCATGTCCTTTACTTATCTCTTCATTTGGTTAATTTTAATATCTTTTCTCCTCTGGACTCTTAAGTTCCCAAAGACAAGTACTTTATTCATATTGCTTATTTACTGGGCACATATTAAATGCTCGATTAATGAGTCTTTTAGTCTATACCTGGAAGATTGTGTCAGTATTTGATTATTACATAGACCATCTGGTGGCAGGCCACATCCTGGGAGCCAAATCCACTCTAATGCCTATTTTTGTACAGCCCACAAAATAATAAGAATGGCTTTTATATTTTAAATAGCATTAAAAAAATCAAAAGCAGCACAGTATTTTGTGTTACCTGAAAATCATAAAATTCAAATTTTAGTCTCTAAAATACTGTTTTTTTTTGGAGCCCAGACATGCCCTTCATTTATGGGCTGTGACTGCTTGCATACTACAAGAGCAAAATTGAGTAATTGTGAAGAGACCATATGTCCTGGTAACCCTAAAATATTTACTCTCTGGCTCTCTACAGGAAAGAGTTTGCTGACCGCTCATATAGACAGATTTTTTTTTTTTTTGTAAAGAATTAGAATTTTTTTGTAAAGATCTTATTTTTTTACGTAATCTTTACACCCAACATGGGGCTCAAACTCACAACCCTGAGATCAAGAGTTGCATGCTCAGGATGCCTGGGTGGCTCAGTGGTTGAGCGTCTGCCTTTGGCTCAGAGCGCGATCCCAGAGTCCCTGGATTGAGTCCCACATCAGACTCCACATCAAGGGAGCCTGCTTGTCCCTCTGCCTAGGTCTCTGCCTCTCTCTCTGTGTCTCTCATGAATAAATAAAATTTTTTTTAAAAGAGTTGCATGCTCTACTGACTGAGCAATCCAAGCACCCCAGAATTTCAACACCAAAAACACTTACATTGTCCTGAAGCAAAAAAAGATTATTTGGAAGAAAGAATGGTAAGAGATTCTAAAATAGGCTACTTGAATCCTTCTTATTCTAGCTTGACTTTCAAAATAAACCCCATTTGATTGGTCTACCTGACCTTGAGACAAAAGCAGTGGATTTTGAGGAAAAAAACAGTGGGTTTTCAGACTTCAGTGTGCATCAGAATGAGCTGGAGTGACCCAGGCAGCAGAGATTCTGATTAGATGGTGGAGGACTAGGGCCTGAGAATTTGCATGTCCTGCAAGATCCTACAACAAGAAAGAGCAAGAAGGATTGCATCTTTCTTTACAGAATGTGGGTGTTTTGTCAGTGTGAGAATTCATTTACTCAGTATTGACTAGATGTCAGTATTATTCTAGATGCTGTGAAAACAAAGCTAAATGATAAATAGCTTCTTTTAAGAAGCCAAAATTCAGTGCTATCCAGACATTAAATAAATAATTACCATAAAGATAACAGCTATAACAAGAGGTAGAAACAAATTCTGATGGGGGCACCAATCAGTTCCTGAATATCTATAAAAACTTTTAAGAAGGAAAATTAAGGCTTAGAGGATTCTGTAATGTTTTAAGAAAGAAGTCTATATGTCACTTTGGTTATGCCAATTCACAGCATCTCTTAAATCCTGAGTATTGGGTGCAAATTTAGAAGTTCTGTCCAATATTTCTTTCAAGGAGAAAGAAAGGGAGGTCATCACGGAAAGGCTTACAGTCCTTCAAGCAAGTGGCTAATATTAGTTCCTACCCAAACTTTATTCCATTTGTTTTCCTCCTCTGAAAACTAACCAAATCTTATTGTTGTCCCCATGTTCATCACCTCCCAGTAGCCAATTACAATCAGTGAACCCCTGCAATAAATCCCTCATTGACTTGAAGACTTTCCCTCTTGCCCGTTCTAGTCCATTCTACATGCTGCAGCCTAGCAATCCATTTAAGAAACAAATTCAAATGTCTTTTAAAACCTTCAATGGCTTCCCTTTACTTTTTGAAAATTAACCCAAGACTTTAACAAAGCTTTTTGATCTCTAACTTCAGGGCTCACTCTGTTTTTGGCACCAACCATACTGTTCTCTTTTAGTTCTCCTAAAAACTATTCTTCCTCCAGAGTCAAGGCTTTGGAGATTTATTTCTTCAGCCTGGAATGCTCTTCTGCCTGTACCGCTTGAGATTTTATTGAGTGGAGACATTTACTGAGACATCACTTGAGTGATGCTACTCACCTTTCTCATCTTAGCATAGACATCAGTGCCCTGGCAAAGCTGTCCTCTCACTGACTCCACCCCCTTCCCTGCTGTCAGAAGGAAAGAAGGACTTACCCACACTAGTAATCAGTCTAGAAACGGAGGCCATACTGTTGTGGTACCAATGTGGGAGAAGGTCAGTCATCATGTTAAACCTGCCATCAACTCTATCTTGAATGCATTTAAATCATCAAAAAACAAACTTTAGATCTCATACCACATAGCCTTTGAGTTTGTGGAATATTAAAGTATTTTACAATGTAGATTATGTCTTGAGTTAAATTAGGAAAGCAGGAACTTATCTGGATGACTAGGTAGCAGAAATTTTGAAATTAATTTTTATAAGCAACTTGGTTTGTTTTGGGAGAAAATACACACACACATTAGTCAGCTTGCATATAGTTGAGCCATTTGATTTTCAGAGATGTCCTTGGGACAAGTTTTGGGAATAATAGAGAAATTTTATTTCTTATTGTTAGAAAAGCCACATACATTTCTTTAAAGATCTGTGCTGATTCAGAAATATTTTTGGCTCAGATTGGGGAAGGGGACTGGGTGTTCAATCATAATTCATTTTTTCCCCCTAACTATCCTAATTTGAGCTCTTCTCAGAGTTCTTAAAAATACCACTACTAGATCTTTATAGCTCTTGACAGCTTGTAATTTTGTATTTGTTTGATTATTTTGATTACTATGTCTCTCCAGTATAAGGTATGTTTCAGAGGGGACTTGCTTGTTTTGTTCACCATTGTGCCTTGCGGTAATACATGCCTGACACATAGTGGGTGGCCTCTAAATATTTGCTGAATGAATGATGAACAGTTGGATGTCCTTCTGTCCATTACTCAGCTCTCATTGGCTTGGTTAGCTGATGAAAATCTCACCCTGCAGCGAACCCTTTTCCTGACTGAGCCTCTTGTTCGTCATGTGTCTCTTACTGTCCTGGACCTTTGGATTGATTCTCACCCTCCTCTTCACCCACTCTTATTAGTTATGGATGTCATTATCTGCCATCAGTAATTGACTACTTATTAAGTCTTGCTTTTTTCAGAACTAGGCTAGGAATTGCAGCATTATGCGATCTAAACATTATCATTTTGACATGTAATTAACATAAAAATGATTACGGGGATGCTTTATTTTTTTGCATACTAAGTCTTCAAAATTTAGCATGGATTTTATACTACAGCACATCTCAAAGCAAAACTGGCCACATTTCAACTCCCATCAATGGCTAGATGTAGCAAAAGCCTGCGATATTAGGCAGTGTAACTTCTATGTTATCAGCTATTATGTGATGACGGATGGCCATATATGCATGGCTTTGGCCAGAATGTCATCTCAGGGATTGTTTTAGAACTCTACAGCTTCATGGGAAGATACATCACATGTATCTAGTCCTTGTTGCTCCTTGTTCTAGTCCTCTTCCTCTTCTTCATTTTCTACCTATTCTTCTCTTTATTTTCCTCTTCCTTTTTCTCCTTTTTCTTCATTTCTTTCTACTTCTTTTCTGAACTTTTCTTGACTCATATCCTTCCCTCTTTTTTTTTTCTTTTATTAATGCAACAATTATTCGACAATAAACTTGTATTTCTGCAGGGTGCCTGGGTGGCTCAGTCAGTTAAGCATCTGCCTTCGGCTCAGGTCATGATCCTGGGGTCCTGGGATTGAGCCTCTCATGTCAGGCTCCCTGCTCACTAGAGAGCCTGCTTCTCCCTCTTCCTCTATCTCTCCCCTTGCTCTTGCTCTCTGTCTCTCTCTCAAATAAATGAAAATCTTTAAAAAAGAAAATAAACTTGTATTTCTGGTACTTTCATAATTTACTACAAATAAGGAAGATCCTGTGACAGGCAAAATTATAATGTAAAAATTCGAGGAGTAGGGGAGGTCCACCCCAATAAAACATACATCTTTAAAGAATTGGGGGGGAGACCAAAGTTAAATATTAAAGCTGCTTACAAAATAACTTCAAAAACCAGCTGACAGAAGCATTCTTAAGTGTGACGCTGAGTCTTGTTTTCTTTGGGAATTTTAGGACGTGCATTTTAGGAATTGCACTTTAGGACATGCAATTTTAGAAGAGGAGAATATTGTCTAGATTGCATTTACCAACTTTGTTTTGTATTTACAGAATTTCTAAAACACTAACTCTGTGCCCATATGACTGATTCTTGCCTTGGCTGACAAGAGTTTTGATACTAATTTTAACTCATTGATATCCCTTGTGTAATATATGAAACATCTTAAAATTTGAATCTTTTCATGATCTGTGTTTCTATAATAAAAATCTGAATCGTTGATGTGGATGAAAATGTTTATTTACAATTTGGCAAATTTTCCAACGTAATTAATTAATTATGAGTAGATCTCGAACTCTGAATGTTTTCTTTCTGTCTGATGCCAGAGTCAAATATTGTAGGTGTCATTAAGGAGGCTAAGTATCAAACTACTTGCTCCATTTATAAAACTATATAACACAAATGATGAGATTCCCAACCTCTTAAATTTTGCCATACACTGTTTCCAGCACAAGGACAGATTCTCAAGCTCTAGGGATCCCAGTGATGGGCTGTGTTGTATGCATGCCTTAGAGTCCCTGTAAGCAATCATCTCTCTTCTACTAAACCATTATCTGAAATTGATTCTTTCTGGTTACCCAAAAGGGACTAAAAGCACTGAGAATATTGGGGAGAAATGAGGGTCAAGACTTTAATCTGTGAGGTATGTTGAAGACAAGAATATTATCTTTCTAAAATCCAGCTCCACTTGGGTGCAAAATGGAATGAACTATGACCATTTGATGTAAAATCTACACGTTATTATATACCCAAAGGACTGAAACAACAGAGTCAGCATCTGAGTATACTACTTAAAAAGCCAAATGCACTTAAATAACAAATCACATGTTCCCATCATGAAAATTGATCTTATTTAAAGGGAGAACATGTTGGAAATAAGTAAAAGCATTTCAAGATATTCCACTTTGGAGTATTGCATTTCCTCGTACCTAATATTAGTTTTCAGTGTCATTCCTACTTTTTATCATAGTATCAGAACTTACAGGCATAAAGAATACGGTATGCCTCAGAAAATACTATTTTGGTGTCTATTCTCCTTCAATAAAAACCAGCAGTACAGAAAAGAAAAGAGTTTATAATTCATTGAAATAGTCTATTCTTTTTCACCCTTGAATCTGCCATTAAAATCAATGTGGAAAAAACAAACACACACCTGGGAAAGGTCAGAAAATGGATCCAAACATTATTTTGAAAACTTAGATTAAGACTATTTGAAACGGTTATTTAGTCTGATAAGAGAAATAATTCCTGTGGTAGTCTTCAAGTATACCATGCGAAAAGTTATTTAGAAAGCTATTTTCAAAAAAAAAAAAAAAAAAAAAGAAAGAAAGAAAGAAAGAAAGCTATTTTCATCTCTTATGAATGACTTAGGAATGGATCTGCATAAAAGTGGGTAATGGATTAGATTTTCCAGGGACACACTAGGCAAGCTTAGTTCATAACAATGTAATTATGTTGCCTCTCTTCCTTTACAAGAAATTAGTACACTGTCCATTATAAATGGGCATGTATGAATTTTTTATTATAAAACCAATTATTGACTTTAATAGAGTATTATTTTTTCATATTTCTAGAAAGCTTTTCCATGTTTATGGTATCAGAAATAGGTGCATCCACCCTGTTTCACTCTTTAGAACTATAAGTTTATGGGAAAAAAAATCATTCTTTTAAGTGCTCAAAAAGCTGAGGAATAAATCAAGTTCCTCAAATAATTGTCTTTTTTCCCTTAAGCATTGATTAGAAAGAAGAATACGTAATGTATAGATAATCCTAATTATAATAGAAATAAGTGAGCAATTCTATGTATCATTTGATTTTGCCATCATATTCAATAACTAAAATCTTATATTAAATTTAACATGAAACTTCTAATGATTACATCATTTTTTACAAATGCAGATGTATTCAGAGAAAAATAGACTAGAAAAGCCTATATCCCACTTCATTTCCGAAAAAAACACACATATGCTTGGACACATGCACACATGTACATTTTTGGAAGGGGGGTGGGAAAAAAGTCACCAAAAATGTCCCAACTTTATTTTTTGGTAGCAATTATTACCTTTCCCTTTAGAAAGTAATGATTTGTGTTTAATAGTTGTGGCTTTTTTAAAAAGATTTTTATTCTTAAGTAATCTCTAGGGCAGCCTGGTGGCTCAGCGGTTCAGTGCTGCCTTCAGCCCAGGGCCTAATCCTGGAGACCCGGGATCGAGTCCTATGTCGGGCTCCCTGCATGGAGCCTGCTTCTCCCTCTGCCTGTGTATCTGCCTCTCTCTCTCTCTGTCTCACAAATAATGAAATAAAATATATAAAAAAGTAATCTCTACACCCAATGTAGGGTGGAACTTACCACTCCAAGATCAAGAGTCGCATTCTCTAGCAAATGAACCAGCCAGCTCTCCCCCTCCACACCACCTCTCCCCCCCCCCCCCGCCCGCCCCCTCCATTGGTTGTGGCTTTGAATGAAGTTCTCTCCTGTCAGTTCTGGGCAGATTGCAAATTCTATCCCCGCCCCCCTTTTTTTCCCTCTTGGGAGGCAACATAATATTTTGAAGAGATGAGGTTCTTAAGTCATACAGGTTTTTCCACTTGCTTCATTTGTAATATTGGCAAACAGTTTAATTTTTAGAGCCTCCATTTTCTTTTAACTACAGAGACAGAATTATTTCATACATTTTTTGATGAATAAATGTCCAAGGTAGCCATCATATATTGAGACGTGTTCTGAACCAATCGCATTACATGTCCCTTTGTTACCATTAATCCTTATAACAGCACTGAGGGTAAAAGTTATTCTAGCCCCCATTTGATCCAGGAGTGCTTAGGTAAAATGTTTATTACAGTGCCCAGCTCAGTAAATTGTGGTGGTGGTGATGGTAGTAATAATACTAGTCATTGCAGTTGCTGCTTTGTCCCTGATCATCTTACAGCCCCATGTTCCCAGTTTAACCGAAGAAATTTAAGGATATAATGAGGTAGCCAGTTTAGGGGACACGGGATTCAAAGACAGGTTTATTTCAGCATGATCTGTGCCATTAAATGTTATGCCATTTTGTTAGGATATTTTGAGATTTTAGATTTGCTAAATGTTGGCACTGTGCATAAAGGCATCTCATTCTTAATGGGACACTATTTTCAAATTATATTTGAAAGTGTTTTGGTGTTCATTTTCTTTTGAAAACATGCTGATATGTTACCTAAAAGGCACATTTTACCCTTAGCATATGGGTTTCTGTACACTTACATCAGGGAATCACTTCAATGACTTAGCTAACTGACTACCTGGCTAATTCTTCAACTTAGTTTAGGTATTTCTGGTTGCCTGGTTTTATGCATTGCATTTGGTATAATAGCATGTTCTTAGTAAATTATATTCCTCAAGTGTAGTAACTATATGGGTTATTTCTGTGTTTCTTCTAAATTTTTCTTATTATTGCTAATGAAGATAATCTTAACATTTTAACTAATGATTCATACAGTTTTACATCTAGAATTTAATCTGAAGTCTTATTTTCATAAATCAAATAGTAGAAATAGAATATTATTATATAATTTATAATCACATTATTTAGCAATATAAATTCCACAGGATCTGTTACTTCATACTTATTTTTAGCCTGAACTATGAATTTATTTATTTTTTTTAATTTTTATTTATTTATGATAGTCACAGAGAGAGAGAGAGAGAGAGAGAGAGAGGGGCAGAGATATAGGCAGAGGGAGAAGCAGGCTCCATACACTGGGAGCCTGATGTGGGATTCGATCCCGGGTCTCCAGGATCGCGCCCTGGGCCAAAGGCAGGCGCCGAACCGCTACGCCACCTAGGGATCCCTGAATTTATTTCTAATTAATAAAAGGTTATGTTTCTACTTCAGGGAGATTTAAACTATAAAAGACAAGTTGGGGGAAAAAAACACTGACATGTGATCCATTTTTCTCAATACTATATACTTAAAGGAATTAAGATTCTCAGAATACTACTAACAAGTATATTATTTATTGGGACATGTTGGTTATTGACTAGTTTTACTTTATGTTTATTAGATAAGCAGTTAAGTATTGAGATTTCATAGAAAGCATAGCAGTACACTGAGAATAGTGCAAGCCCTTAGGGATGCTGAAATATAATAATAATTCATAGACTTCTAAGAAGTAACTAGCAGTTTTTGTTTGCTCAGAATTCAGCAAGTACATTTAAAAAGTCTGATTCATTCGAAATGCTCTAAATTAAATTAGAAAGTAACATTTAGCAAAATGTGTATCATCCACTTTGCAGACTACTGTATAAAAGTTTTACATGTATAAGAACCACTTTACATGATGATATTTTTCTCTTGCATTTCTCTTACAACTGTGAATAGCCATGAAAATGAGCAATAGCATTAGTGTTACAGCTAGCCTTCAGAATATTCACTTAGTGCCAACATGAGGTTTACACTGCCATTAAAACCATTTCAATTTCACAGTTTTATAAAGCACTTCCTCTTACATTCTTCATCTTCATAGTAACCCAAGGAGGAGGACAAGTGTAGTAGGTAGATATTGGTCATTTCTGTGGGCCCAGCGCCCCAAGACCATCCCCTCTTGGGGGAAAGCCCTGTGATGAGGATGGAAGGTACGGCTCTGCCTCCCTCTCCTGAAACCAAAGGAGAGCAGCCATTCTCCAGCTCTAATTTGGCGGCTCACAGGCTCTCCCATGACTGAGACTCAGCCAATGAGACAAACCTGCCCGAGTGTTTTCTTGGAAATGAATGAATCAGCGCTCCTGAGGAGAGATTGGGCCTCACTCCAGCCAAAGGAAAGGCAGGTGAAGCCTTTGCCCATGGCAGTGGAATCAGCTGGGCTTTCAGAGTCCAGGCCAAACAGATGCAACTTGCATGTTTTGATCAGACTCCTTTGTTTCTGCCCATTTCCCCCAAGATTGTTCAGCCTCTTCCCTTAACTAACCATCTCATATTTCTCTCTCATGTTTAACTTAACTATAGTAGATTTTGGAGGGCACCTGGGTGGCTCAGTGGTTGAGTGTCTGCCTTTGGCTCAGGTCATGATCCCAGGGCCTTGGGATCGAGTTCTGCATTGGGGTGCCCATGAGGAGCCTGCTTCTCCCTCTGTCTATGTCTCTGCCTGTCTTTCCCCGTCTCTCATAAATAAATAAATAAATAAATAAATAAATAAATAAATAAATAAATAAATAAAACCTTTAAAAAACCAAAACTATAGTAGGTTTTGGTTATTGCCACCCAGAACATAGGTATAACAAGTCCTGCTATTCCCAATATATAGATGAAGAAATTTACCCTCAGTGAGGTTAAGTAACTCCCTGAGTTGTAATCATGTAGAAAAGCCAAGTCCAGAACCCATGACTTCCAGATCATAGGTTGTTTCTTTCACAACACACTGTTTTCCCAGCAGCCTTCAGTGGCCTCAACAGATAGTGAGACGTGCTTCCTCCTCCACTGCTTCTTGATTGCAGTACTTAGTCCCATTTCCTGTTACAATGCTTATCTGCTTGATGTCAGCAGTGCCTGTCTTCTACACCACGCTGCTAAGCATCTGGAAGACAAGGATTGTTTTACAGTCATCATTTTCCCTCAAACATATATTGGAGTGCCTGGATGCAGAGTCAGTACTAAATAAAGATTGTAATGAATGAGTAGCAAATGAGTGCATAAATTATTCAATTAAATGAAAACACCAATGTGGGCTTGAAGCTGATGCTAAAAGTATAACACTGATTTTACAAAACACCACGATGTTCTTTACCAATCAAAATCTTAAACTATAAATAATTTCCTTAAATATATAAAGATGCTCACTTGGTAAGCATTGATTCCGTGGCTACTATGTGTCAGGCTGTTATTACAGAGAGAAATAAGAATTCATCTCCCCTGTTAAGAGGTCTCACAGACTGATGGGAGGAACAGATATTCCATAGCTCAGATCATGAGAGCTATGATTAGGGCAGTAGGCCCACAGTCAGCAGCCATGAGAACCACTGAACTGGCCTGGTGATACCCCTCTGGGCAGGTCACTGTGGACATCAAGGAAAACAGTCAAAGCCTTTTGAAAGCTACAGAAAAAGCACAATATACTTTGCCTTTCCAGACTGTTGTGAGATATGCTTTAAAAAAAAAAAACTACGAATTGCCTCTGAGAGGCTCAGTCAGTTAAGCATCTGACTCTTGGTTTCAGCTCAGGTCACGATCTTCAGTTCCTGAGATCAAGACTTGCCCATCTGGCTCCATGATCAGTACAGCCTCTGTTTCTCTGCCTCTCCCTCTGCCCTTCCCCCTGCCCATACTCTCTCTCTCTCTTTTTCAAATAATAAATAAATCTTTAAAAAAAAAAGTTATCTGCACCCTCAATCAGACATAATTATTTTTAAAAAGGTTATAATCAGGCATATCAAATTTTAAAAATATTTTTGAAATAGCTTTGAACAATATGAGACTAATACATAAGACTATATTTTGGTTTGGCAAAAGGTGAAAATGAAGATAAATCTGTATCTTTATTTAAGCATTAAAGCCCAATATAGTAAAAGCAACAAATAAAGATGCATATAAAAATGTGAAAGGAGACAAAGCCATATATCTGTATGCATGTAAAATACACGTATGTGCAAGAAACAGGATATACATTTATCAATATAATTTCTATTTTTTACAGACTGTACACACAGTAAGAGAAATCTCTAACTCCCTGAAGTTTTGGTATCATTTGCAGACAATTACTATGGCACGCCAAAGCCTCCAGCAGAACCAGCACCATTATTATTAAATGTAACAGACCAGATACTTCCGGGAGCCACTCCAAGTGCTGAAGGAAAACGGAAGAGGAATAAATCAGTGAGCAACATGGAGAAAGCCAGTATAGAGCCTCCCGAGGAAGAAGAGGAAGAGAGGCCTGTGGTCAATGGAAATGGAGTAGTAGTAACACCAGGTTAGTCATTTAACATATGTACATATTTATATGTATGATTGATTATAGTTAACCTCAGAGAGAGAGGATTCTAATATCAAATGGAAAGGACATAATTCTTGTATCCCTTTTATTAGTTTTAATTTCGACATATAAACCAATTAGTTTATGTTCCTCGGTTTTTTGTTTCATATACACAGTATTAATAGAAATCTAATGAACTATTTCTACATTTTAGAAAATATTACAAGTCATGAATATGATTGTATAAAATTCTGGGATCTTTGCTAATTAAAATTAGGTAAAATCTATCCTTAGAAATCTTACTATACTCACTGTTCTGGAAAAAGAGGTTGTTTCATGTGATTTAGTTAACAACTTCAATGAACACTGTACTCAAAATGACTAGAGCTACACCATGTCTGTATATTTTTCTCTCCACCCTTACTATCTAATCTGGCAATGTGGAGAAAGCATCTTTAGACATTGACTTCGTAAAGGCACCTACCCTTGAACAAGGAAAAGGCTTGTTATCTTTTTTATTTATGATCTATCATATCACATATATAAAGAAGAGCAGGCAGATATAAAGTGTGTTTGCACAAGGGTATGGCTTTGCTATTTTCTTGTGCTTATTACTAACTGAGTGCCAAATTTTATTATAATTATAAAATTAGTTTTTTTTCCTTACATTACTTATGATTAAATGTTAAAGCAAAACTATGGCATTCTTTTTTTATATACTTTTTTAAAAGATTTTATTTATTTATTCATGAGACACACAGAAAGAGAGAGAGAGAGAGAGAGAGAGAGGCAGAGATAGAAACAGGCTCCATGCAAGGAGCCCGACGTGGGACTTGATCCCGGGTCTCCAGGATCACGCCCCGGGCTGAAGGCAGCGCTAAACTGCTGAGCCACCCAGGCTGCCCTAACTATGGCATTCTTATAGCCTCTAAGCTTGGAGTAAATTTCCAAAGTTTTATTAGTTATTTATTTTTTAATAACAGCATACTAGTAGGCATTGAAAATCTAAGAACTGAAAAGCTCTTGAAAAAAATGTTAACACATGAACTTCTCATACATATTATTTTTTTAAGATTTTATTTATTTATTCGTAGAGACAGAGAGAGAGAGAGAGAGAGAGGCGGAGAAGCAGGCCCCATTCAGGGAGCCCGATGTGGGACTCGACCCTGGGTCTCCAGGATCACACCCCAGGCTGCAGGTGGAGCTAAACTGCTGCACCACGGGGGCTGCCCCACATAATTCATAATTATGAATAAGGAAGGTTAAGAAATAAGCTTATGAAATGTTGATAAAAATAATAGAGCATGAAAATTAAAATACTACGTCACTATAGAAACTGTACAATGATAATTAAAAATAGAGACATCAAAATAGTTGTAGGAAATATACTATTATTATTTAATATATTATTATTAATTACAAAAATGTTTTTCCTCAAACATAGGGAGACCAAAATCTAATCTATTCCAATCAGTGTGTAAAACCTTAAAAAGTGATTTCATCTTGATTTCTCAGAGGAGGACAGCCTCCTCCATAAATGCAATGGTGAAAAACTTATGCTCTGTTCCTACCAATCACCAATTTCTGTATATAAATGCTAAAGATCACTATTGTACATAATGTAACTTGCTTACTAAAGACCCTGTGCCGGAAAAAAATGTGATGCGGTTCAGAAGGTGAAGAACTAAGTAAATGTATATGAGAGGAAAGCAATTTATAGGTCTATAGGTAATTTTCAAGCAATTAGATACCTTTTCTGTTCTGATTCTGAAATATCTTTGTCAAAATATTTATTTTTCATTATGTAATGGATTTTGAATTAAGTTGGTAGTACATAGTTTTCTTAGCTATCTTTGATATGAGAAGCAAAATGATTCAGCCAAGTGGAAGCAGTAATCACAAAAAAACAAAGTTGGAGATCAAAAAGCAGTTACAGAGTTTGTTACTGATTAATACCTTACAGCTAAAAACATAAAATATTTGCCCTTGGTTGGGCCTGAATCGTTGGTTTCTATTGCATTTCTACTCTGTATAAGGCAAATCAAATGAAGTATTCTTGACATACATTTATTTGTAAATTAGAAATTTATTTAATTGGGCGTCATAGTAAATGTAGAAAGCACCATTCCTTTCAATTCATATATTAGACATAAGGAATTGGGTTTGGTTTGTTTGTGAGTTTGGGCTAGGCAGGAGGGGTCCCAAGGTACATGGATTGGTTTGCACTCTTCTTAAGCAGCCCTAACAGTATGTCTGTCCCTGGACCTCTCAGCCTGAGGACGGTAGAGAACAACTACCCAGGCCAACTCTGGGATGTCTGGATAGTCAATAGATGCCACAAATGCCAACAGATGCTTGCAGTGGCTCTGTAAGCCTGGCTGGACTTCTCTGTCCCTTATGGGAGATGAGACATATGTAAATTAGGCGGCTCTTTGCCCAGTGTTCAAAGATGGAGAAAACAGCCCCAAACCAGAAATTGGTCCTTCATCCTTTATTAGAATATCCAATAGAAACTTTAGGGTTCACATTGCCTCCTTCCCATACATATTCACTCAGATCTTCATCTTTTGAACTTTGTCACGTTTTTTTCTAGCATAGGGTCTTTATCCTGCCTTTTTTCTTCCCATACATGTTTACCAGATGTAAGACACTTTAAACAATATTGAGAAAATTCTTGCTTAAATTTTAGTTACCGCCCTGTATCAACTAAGAGCCTATAATACTAATTAACATCAGATGTCAATTCAGAGCATAAATAGTACAATCGATGAGGTGCATTTAGAAAGTGAGAAAAGCTTACTGAGGTACTTTTATTCCATTACATAAAAATGCTGATAATACCGATAATAAACAATGTAAAAATTAACCTCTTGTGGATGCTAACCATGTTCTAGAAACTCTTTAACTTCATTATGTGTACTAGTTCAGTTATTTCTCCTAACAGATTTTACGGGTTAGGTACTATTTCATAGAATAGGACACTGAGGCACACTACTGTTAAGTAATTTGCCCAGAAACTGGGATTTATTTATAGGAAATATCGATCCAGAAGCATGTTCTTAGCTGCTATGCTATCTGAGTGTAATAGCACCAATAGAAGCATAAATACATTTCTCAGCAACATGTACGTACATGATCATTATTTTACTTGTACCTCTTTAAAAGTGGCATTATTAGTTTCTACCTACTACAAGTTTCTTATTTCTTTCATTTCTGGAAATCATGTACAACTCCACTTATGTGGCTCTGTGGTTATTAAAAAAATCGTATTTTTAAAAAATATTCTGCATGCATTTAAGCATCAAGCCTACCAATCTTGGGCAGCCCTGGTGGCATAGAGGTTTAATGAAGCCCGGGGTGTGATCTTGGAGATCCAGGATTGAGTCCCATGTCAGGCTTCCTGTATGGAGTCTGCTTCTTCCTCTGCCTGTGTCTCTGTCTCTATGAATAAATAAAATCTTAAAAAAAAAAAAAAAGCCTACCAATCTTTAACTCCTTATGTTTTACTGAAATGAATTATTCTCGCTAGGTAAATAAAGGTTTTAGAAGAGTCCTCAATTTACTTCTACTACTCGTTTTCTTCATCGCTTCTCCTTTAGACTTAAACTTAGAACTATACATTCCTTTTAGTTTCAGGCCATATTTATGTACAGTTTGTGTACATGAAGCTCTACTGACCTGTAACATTGTCCACGAATAGTCAAGTATTTTAAGTGAATAATTAATGTTAGGCTCCCTTTTTTGGTTGGAATTACATCAAACAGATGGAGTTAGCCCATATCACCTAGAAAAGCCATGGGATGATCTTTCAGTGTCTCAGATCAGAAATGTTTCTCTCTCTGACATATGTCACTTTGATGATAGAAATCAGTATTGTTCTATCCTTAGAAATGTAGCTTTAACCTGGTTAATACTGAAAGTCACAAAAATAACAATGAAAATAAATAATGGCAACTCTCCTTTAATGAATGCATAAGATGTGCTAGACGTTATTAGCCCATACGTTATTTCTTGTCCCATAACCATGGTATGCTTACTTATCAAAGAATATGCTGAAACTTAGCTTAAGGTACTTAACTAAGGTAATAATTATTTAGTAACAGTGTTAAGATCTGGACCCAGGAACACCCGAACTCATCCTGTCCCCATCACCTTTGCTGGGCTGTTAACCATGTTGAGGACAGCATGACTCCTGACCTCCATAAGGTAAAATCAGTCTTTCAGCTCAGTGTATTTCATTACACTGTATTCTGTTATATTTGTCCTTCAGTGAATGTGTGGCTGCAGTGTTAGATCGAATGCTTGCAAAGATGATACAGCTTTACATCATCTTAGAAAATCTGTCTTTAAACTGATACTTAAAAATCATATCCCCAGGAAACCTTTCCTTGACATTAACCTCACCTATATTTAGGCATCTTTATCTTGTTAGAGTTGACATCCAGCCCCATAGCTTGAAATACTGTCGATTACCCGTAGCCTTCACTTTCCTCTAATGTCCCAGGGCCATATCTCTAACTGCTGCCCACTGGACTGCCCCTCCTAAGCATTTCTGTAGCATCTTAAATGCAACATTCCTGGGACTCGGGGATCACAACCTGAGCCCAAGGCAGATGCTCAACCCCTGAGCCACCCAGGCATCCCTCAGCCACATTCTTATACCAGCTTGTGCAGAGCACCCGCTCTTCCTGAAATGAACCCTAGTGCAGCTAGCACAAGAGTGAGAGGATTCAGTCCTGCTGCAGGGGGATTTATAGACAGACCATCTGGAACTGTGGAGAAAGTGGAGATGTCTCTGAGAGAACTCTCGGTTCGAGTCCAGACTCCGTTGTTTGCTCTGTGACATTAAGCAAGTTGTCTAACTGTTCCCAGCTTTGCTTTTGTCTCTAACGTGAGGTTAATACTGCTTGTGCTCTCTCTGTCCGGTGGAAGCAAACTCTAATATCCTTTGCTTCAGATGGAAGCAAACTCTAATATCCTTTGCTTCAGATGAAGCAAACTCTAATATCCTTTGCTTCAGATGAAGAATCTGAGGAGCTGCCATGCTCTTGATCAGACTTCAGTTTCTGCAGCCTCGCAGGTCACACGCTTCCTTGAAGGTCACACGGGCGGCTCATGGCAGGCTGGGACTGCAACCTAGCTCGGTTTGTCTGACTCCAGGCTTGTCATCGCGGGAGGCGTTTAGGGGGCTTGAGGTCCCCCACCTTGTGCATCAAGGACCAGCCTAGATCTAACGGAGTTGACAGCGAGGCGGGAATCCCAGCCTTCCCTGCGAAGGGAGGGCGCAAGGGGGCACCGCTGTTGAGGGCGAGCGGCAACCATGCCGACAGCTGTTGTGCACTAGCTGGGATGGGGTGGAGGGAACTACAGTTCCCAGGAAGCAGTGCGGCTCCCTGGCTGCCCCGCTCAGGCCACGCCCAGACCACGCCCCCACCCGCCTCGGCCACGCCCCGGCCACGCCCCCGGGCCGGCTGGTATATAAGGGCCGAATGGCCCGGCGGCGGGCAGAGCGCGGAGGCGGCGCGGGCGCGCGCGGGGCTGCCGGGGCCGGAGGAGGCTGCTGCTCGCCCGCTCGCCCGCTCGCCCGCCCGCCGCTCCGCGCTTCTCCCTCCGCCTCCCCGGCCCCGCGCACCTACGAGCTCCGGGCCGCGGGCCGAGCTGCCCCGGGCGCTGTCCGGGCCTGCAGAGGGGATGCCGGCGGGGACCTCGGGCTCGCGCCGGCGTTGCGCAGCAAAGAAAGGCGAGGCGCGGCGTCGGGGCTGCGCGCCCTGGAGCTCCGGGACGCGGCACTTGGGAACCCCCGCGGCGAGCTCCCGCCATCTCCGCGCGGCCGGAGCGCGCAGCCCGGGGCTGGCCTCGGGTGGAAAGTGCGGGGAATGGGGCGAGGAGCTCCGGACCCCCTAACGTGGATTACTTGGTGTGCATCAGCCGGGCTCAGACGACCCCCACCCCCGCGACCTCGTCTGCGTCCTGGGCTTGCTTCCTTCCACCTGGCAGTCGGGGCGCATACCTGGCAGGTAAGTGTTCCCTGCGTTTCGAGGGAGGGGGTTTGGTGCGCTCCTCTCTCCCCGCCTCCCCCCCCCCCCCCCCGCGCCGCTTTCTGGAGCTCTTGGGGTTTGCACGGAAATTTCTGCTCTCGCACTGACATCTCCGCAGAGACATCCCCTCGGCCCCCCTCCGGGCGGCCCCCCGCGGGACAGACCCTCCGCCGGGGTGGGGGTGGGGGTGGGGGGCCCGTCGCCCTAACCTCCGCCCTCGTGGCCGCCCCGGGGCCCGTTACCCCGGGAGGGAGCGCTGCCGCCACTGTTGAGTCGGGCGGTTCTGAAAGTGAGCGGCCTCGGGATCCACACCGAGAACTTTGATTACACCTCGTGGTCCTGTGTTAGCTTCTCTCCGGGGCGAACAGGGGGCCCCGAGTGCCTTCGCGTGCAGGAGCTCGGGCGCCCTCGCCGCGTGGTGCCGTGACTGTGCCCGCGCGTGTACTACCCGCGCCCCCCGCGCCCCGCGCCCCGCCGGGGGTCACCTGACCGCGCCGAGGGCCGCCCCCTCCCGAGCGGGGGAGCCCCGGAGCGAGCGGCCGGCGCCCGCGGCGGGCGGGGTGCGCGGGGCGATGGGCAGGCCCCCGGCGGGGCGGGCGGCGCGGAGGCTGCAGGTGGGGGCTGCGGCGGGCGGGCCGAGCGCCGCGCGCCTCGTCTGCGAGAGGAGGGAAAACAAAAGCGTCCGCGGCGGTTCGGTGGCTGCGCGCGGCTCGACGAGGCAGAGCCCGGGGCGCGTGCGGGGGGCGCGGAGGCCGGGCCGCGGCTGCTCTGCTCGCGCCCGGGGCCGCCGACGGGAGGACGGGGCGCGCCGGCACAGGTGGTCCGCGGCGAGCCGGAGCGAGGAGCATGGCCAGGTGCGGCGGGACGAGCGGGCCCGGGCCTCGCGGGCGCCCGGCTCCAGGTGAGCGAGCCCCAACTTGCCGCGCCCCCCGCGGGGCCGCCCGCCAGGCTGGGGCTTTTGTTCGGCGCCGCGGGTCGGGTCGGGCCGGGGCCGGGGCCGGGGCCGGGGTCCGGGCGGGGGGCTGCGCGGGGGGCTGCGGCTCGGCCCCGGGGCTGCGGGGCTCGGCCGGGCGCCCGGGACCTGCTGAGCCGGCGCTCCCCGGCCTGCCACGGCGCCCCGAGACCTCGGGCTGCGCCCGCCTTATCTCCATTTTCCACCTAATTGAGACCAAATATGCTAAGTTTGAAATGGCCCCGACCCCCGGGGCGCCCGCCCCAGGCTGCCCGCGGCGCGGCCTCTGCCCCCCGAGCCGGAGCCCGCCCGCCCGGGGAGGACGCGGGGTCGTCGCCGGCGGATGCCGAGGCCGCTCCGACGATCGGGCGGAGGCGCGCGCAAGACGGGCGCGCGATGCCTCGTCTCGCTGTGCGGGGACCCTGTCTTTTGTTCCAGCCTCTGTATTTTCCTGTGTGTGTGGGGGGGGTTTTTGTTTTTTTTTTTTTTTTTACAAAGAAAGCGTCGCCTGTGCTTTCTGTGACAGGGGACTTGTCTGCCAGTTTGCCATTGTGCACTCAGGAATCTGCTCCATTCTGAAGTGAACTGCCCAGAGGTATTAGTCAAGAAGCTGGAGGAGGCTGGGGAGTGGGGAGAGGTGGGTTTTTCTTCCTCTTCTTCTTTCTTCCTTTTTTTTTTTTTTTTTTTTTTTTAACTATTAGCTCAGAAGTGTCTGATTCACATGATTTTAAGAGGAAATGGGGGAGAGGCATTTAGTTTTGAATTGGATGCAGGTCTGTGCTGTGCACTTGGCAGAGACTACATCAGGGAGATGCTCAAGGCGGAGGGCGTCAGATCTGTGCTGGGCTCTCTAAGAACAGGTTCCGTGAGGGTGACTGGCCGGGTCCCTCTGGGCCACATTAAGATGCGCTCCGGCGGTGCACTAGCAGCTGTGAGCTGACGTTTGCTTGTGAACCTAGTGAAAAATGGCTCCATGTCTCTCCTCCCAGTGCTGAGGAGATGGTCCCTTCGGGTTGCCGAGCCCTCCTCCAACCCGAGGTGCTCCCGCGGTGCTCTCCCCGGAGGGGACGGGTAGGCTGCCGGTGGCGTTCAGCTCCCCTGCCTTTTTGGATCTGCGGTTGACTGGGGTGTGGGTGGGGACCGGTTTACTTCAAGTACAAACTACCCAGCAAGGCCAGCCGAAGAGAAGAGATGTTCCTGGCCATCGCGTTTCCATTTTCAAAAGCGCAGATTACATTTCTTTGGACACGATATAAAGCACTTTGGGTTGTTGTCCAGTGGGCTAGTAAACGATTTCTCCGGGGACAGACGCACGCATGTGTGACACTTTGCGTCTGGACTCTCCGCATGGAAAGTGACAGGTGAAAAACATAGGGATGCTTGCCCATCATCCATCTCTGAAAAGATAAAGCTGCCCTCTTCTATCTTACCCTCCCCCCACCCCCTATTTTTGAATTGTGACTCGTTGTACTGGGACAAGGATCGTGTCCCAGAGTTAGAAGGCAGGGAGGTAATGCACTACTGTCCTGTAGGACTCATGTGCTTATTAAGGAATTCCTGTGCTGAGCAGGGAGTGGAGGTGCTACAGCAGCTACACTGCTCCTTTATTTAGGCTTGGGTTTGTGAAAACTCCAACCAGCAGAGGCAGGATGCGCTTTAGCAGAGAGAGCTGAGTGTTTGAGACTCTGGTTAAGAGAATGTGTTGTTTGGGGCGGCGGGTGTGTGTGTGTGGGGGGGGGCGTGGGGGTGAGATTGGCTGTTCTCTATTATACAACATTCTAAGATGATTGTATGAGTGTGGAGTGAGTTCAGGAGGGAGGGGGTGGGCTCTTCATATTTTAGGGAAGAAGTACAGCACTATCCATCCACGAGAGAGGACAACACGAGAATGCAAAATAATACAATAGTGTGCGCTCGGTGCAGAAACAATAACTCTTTAAATTGTATGATAGTTCCCTAACTATAGGAATTTGAAAAAATTTCCAGGCTTCCTGAAAAATGGCATGAAGTCACCTCTATGTTATAACAAGTAAGACTACTCGTACAATGATTTTAACTGCATTATGGAAACAGCTCCAGAAGTGCTTTAGATATTACACCACTTGTACCATTGAAGGTTATCTCTTAAAGGTTTGCATCTTGGACACTTTTACATAGGACAGGAGTTATAACACAGGTTTTCTTGTTGGGGTCTGTTTGGAATTATTTTGATGAAACTAAGAGTTTACAGAGGCAATGGGATTTGCCTCTTTAGTAGGACAACAGAAGTGAAACTTTTAACACCGCATGCAGATCTGATTACTGCTTTTATACGTGTAGACAATTAACTATGGTACGTAGTGTGCTTTAGGGAAAATGATGCAATTGTAATTGAACAATGAATGAAACAATAGATAATACAATGAAAACATGGATCCCAACATTCATGAGAAGACTAGCAGGGTCTCTCTTAAATATTGTTAATGACTACAGGTGAGGACATTTTACCCAGAGAAATTTCAGATGTCTAGAATGGGAGGACCATGTTTATAAAACTAAGGGCATAGCTCACCAGCTGTTTTAGAAACTGGATGGCACTGATATTTAAACCAGATAATATGTGACACACAAAAGAATAGCATACAAAAAGAATCATGCACCGCAGGAACTTTCCACCAATGGAATTTTGTTTTAAAAGCGGCAAAATAGCTTTAATATAGAAGCAGTTCACAGAGCAGTAGCCATCAAGGGAGAACCAAGAAAATCTAGGACTAATATGAAATTTTTGTAATGAGGTGCATGTGATGCCTGAGTGACCCTCAGGATAGCAGTAAGTTCTTAATGAGAGCTGAAAAAGAAAAATCCACATGTTGAAATAAACTTCAGTATGCCTAAATTCGAATAACTTCAAGTTTGGAAAATAGGAAATTTCCTAGGAGTAAAATTAGTTGTTCATATGGTACCTGTGGCATAGAAAGGAAAAGTTGCGGTAAAACAATTAAGTCTCAGAAAAAAGATATTTTACTCTCACTGAATTATTCTTCAATTGTTTTTGAACACAAAACTTCTAACTTTCTGAAAATATCTTAAGTAGTAATGGCCTCCATTCTGACTCAATTTTCTCATTTTCTCTGTTACTTTTAGAACTCTATTACCCCGAATTCCATTTTCAATTTTTAAAAGTCTTATTAGATGGCAACATGCCACTGAATAAGTACAGACACGGTACGAGCCTCTGAGTTCAAAATGCTTTAATTTTCTGTTCAATTTCAGGTACATTTCTCTTCCAACTCTGTTATATCTTCAACTTTTACTCTAGCTCATACTAGCATGTGGCAGTCTCACTTCTAAGACCTGAATTACATACTCTGAAAAGAGCAGATGTTTCATGAAATTGGAAAAATAAATAAGTAAAAGTGTATTGCTATCTGACTGCTATTTGACTGTATTTGACTATTTTCTGTAGGGTATTAGGTAATACCCTAAAGAGAAAAGTCAGAACATTATTATGATGTGAACTATCAGTCCAAATGATTCACAGATAGCAGAGGTTAAAGCAGATACTGTGTATCTCAAGCATATTAAGGCCTCTAAAATATACTAAATATACTGTATGGAGGTTAGTTCTTTTCCTGGTGCTCATCACAAAGACAACTTTCTGTCAAATAATATCTTTGTCAAATTGTATATTTCCCAGGAACAGTGCATTTTTTCTGTTTCCTCTCATAGATCCCCTGCTGGGTCTCCCAAATTACACAAAGAATATATCTAATCCAATGAAAGTGATAATGATAAAAGAAAAAAACGTCCTAATCAAGGTGTTTGATATTTTAATATTTACTTTGAAACAGCATTGTCAGAATAGCTTTTTTCTCCTTTAAATCTGTAAAGCAAATCAAACTTTAGAGTCTTTAAGGAAACTAACAATGACGTGTATTATGAAATAGGAGGCTCATTTCCAGGCAGTCAGCCAATGGAGGAGCAGAAGCAAGCTTAATTGATGACTCTAATTGAAGCATTGCAGGTCAGGAAGTT
Source organism: Canis lupus baileyi (assembly GCF_048164855.1). Taxonomy (NCBI): domain Eukaryota; kingdom Metazoa; phylum Chordata; class Mammalia; order Carnivora; family Canidae; genus Canis; species Canis lupus. The sequence continues at coordinate 1,715,680 of NW_027326430.1, read as the reverse complement.
CCCATATTAATAGGACCCCAGCTGAAATTCCAGAGCCAGCTGTTCAGCTTGCTCACCTTTCTCTTCTCCCTGGGAGCAGGGCCAGGAGAATAATCCATTAAATAAAAAGCAATCACTTTGCTCTAAGATCATCTCTGACATTGACCAATCCTACAAGCAGTTCAGATATTTTTAACATCCTCTCAGCCTGAAATTTCTATGACTTTTCTCTACCTACCACAGATTTCAGGTGACTCTGGATGGAAGACACTCATAGTATCAGGTGTCTTGCCAAGCAGCACCCTCAAAGGCACAAACCCCTTACCCAGTGAGAAAAGCAGAAGAGGTTGGGGGCCTTCTCTCCCGCAACTAACAGCCTATTTGCAGGTCAGCAAGCATTTTCTATAAAGGGTAGGTAGCCTATATTTTAGGCTTTGCAGGTTATCCAGTCTCTTTGTAACTACTCATTATGCAAAAGCAGACAAATCAATATATAATTAAAGGACATGGATGTATTTTGATGGAGCTTTGTTTATGAACAGAGAATTTGAGTTTTGTATACTTTCAGGATTTGAATTTCAAAATACTGTTCTTTTGATTATTTTTTTTTTTTTTTGGCAACCATTTAAAAGTATATAAATTGGTCTTCATTTCTGGACCATACAGAAAATAGAGGCAGGCTGGATTTGGTCCACAGGACAAATCCTGGCCCCGTGTGTTCATGTGGGGCCTTCCTCTTGGCAGATCTTAAATGCCAATATTTTAAAAATGTTTTTTCTTCCTAGTATTGCAAGACTGCCAAAAACCTGTGGTGCATTTCAGGGGTTTTAGCTTAGCTGTTTGCCTCTAGACCTTGCAGCTTCTGAATTGACAGATGTCATCATGGGATAATGGGTTGTCTGTTTAAGATCTCTCAAGTCTATATTTTGTCATTGGCATCAAACATGATATATAGAGAAACAGTCTTGTGGACCTATAAATATTATTGATTTTTGTGTTTAGAGGCATAGCATTCTGCTGGTTATTAAAGAATCGGTGGTATGCAGATCTATACATATGGCTCTCAAGACTCCTCAGCTTTCGGCTGGCTTCCCTAACCTCTAGCAGTGGTCTTCTACCTAGGCAGTCTGGGTTCTTACCACAGCCCAGAATCAACAAAATCAGCTGCAAATTCTTCCCTCACTTCTTCAGGGTTTTCTCCTCTTTGGAATCCTAGGCCTGTTGTTTCAGCAGTGCTGATGCCTTTAAATTGTTTATTTTTTACATTTTGTGTAGATTTTTTTTGTGTTCTCATGGTTTATAAGCTTCTCACTCCATCCTACCTGGAAGCAAAAGTTTTATGCAGTATTTTTTAAATTGAACATTTTAGAGCTTATTGGATTGCATAACTATAAATTCTTTATTATTATCGTAATTAAAATTTTGATCTCTCAAAATGGAATTCCATGATGTTGTATATATGTGCATACTGTCATGAATGTGCATATGTATTGTGTGTGCGTGTGTGGATATGGATCTGTAAATGTTGACATTTTTAGTTCTGTTAACACTGGTACATAAAGTTAATTCCTTGGTCAACTACAAAAGAAGAAGCTGAGTGAAAGAGTGATGGAAGGGAGGTTATCAACTGATTTAAATTATTCTTGGGCTAGAGAAAAAAACTAGCAAATATTTTCTTACTGTTATCAAGGGGGACATGGGAACATAGATGGCTCCATACAAATACATATTAAACAACCATCTGTTGACACCAAAGCAACCATTTTATCTTGAAGCATAATGTACTAAACGTGAACGCATACTTCCTTCTCTCACAATACAGTCGAAAGTACTAAAGTCACTACATTCTGTGCATTTGTCATCGCTCTGCATTTTTAGAGTTTTAGCACCAGTCTACATAGCAGAAAAAAAAAATCTCCACCTACTACTGGATTCTAATATTAGTATTTGGGGGAGTGCCATTTAGCAAGCCAATATAGTCTTTTACAAAACGCCACAGAAATAGTGGTTAACTATTAAACAGTTTGGAGGCAAGATCAGTGAACTGCATATAAAAAACATCAACATATGTGTCTCTGGCCCCCACAATCAGTACCATGGGGTTTCTCCTGAGACATTGCTGATCACATATATCTCTGTGGTGACACATCCCCCAAGATTCACTGAGCTATAGGGTTAACATCAAACATGATTCAAGCCTTGGGGTGCCTGGGTGGCTCGGTCATTTGAGTGTGCAACTCTTGGTTTCAGCTCAGGTCATGATCTCATGAGTCATGAGATGAAGCCCCATGTCCCCATGTCAGGTTCTGCACTCAGTGGGGGAAGTCTGCTTGAGATTCCCGCCCTCTGCCCCTCCCCCCCCACTCTCTTTCTCATAAATAAATAAGTCTTTTTGAAGACACCTCATAGGATCATTCTTTTCTTAAAGTTGAAATGTAATTAAATTATCACATTCAGAAGAAGAAATTGTGTGAAATTTGGAGTCAAGGAAACTTCTAATCCGAACACAAATCTGTGGGCTCTTGGGAAAGGTACTTCTTCACTTCTGAGAACCTAAGGTTTCTTACCTGTAAAAATGGGAAGGATATCTGTTTCCTGTAGATTCAGCTTCACAAATAAAAGGGACAGTGCTTGTGACACTACAGGCTCTCAATAACTGTTCCTTTCTTTTCCTTTTCTGTGTGTTCTGAGCCAACAAATGAGCCTCATAGAAGACAAGAGGAAGAATTCAGAATAGTTGGCCTACCTAAAGAGCTTTGAATTATTCTAGAGTATCCTGGAGAGATGGAAATGAACAAAACCCTTGGAGGCTAAAATTATCTGCCTAGCTAATTCCAGCCTAATATTGATAGATTAAAGATTGTCCCCCTCTATTCTGTTACGATGGCTCTAAATTCTCAGAAAATTGTAATCACAGCTGTACATACTAGGTGGCTTCATTTCCATATTCAATGTGTATGAATTATAAGGCAGTTTTCTCATATTGCTGTAAAAACAATCACATAATCTTAACCTCTTTACCTATGTGAGAACTCCATTTCCATTGACATTTAGTTAAAACTAAAGTTTTGAGTTATTTATCTTTAAAAAAAATGGTGTCCAAAATGCACATAAATGAAGATAGCATAAGCTATGTTTGGAATATATATTAAGTGGATTTTTTTTTCAAGAGGAGGTTGCCTTTTTTTATATATATCAATATAGTGTACTGAGTTTTCCTTTTATTTTGCATTTATTTTTAAATTTTTTTCTTTGAATTCAATTTCCCAACATATAGTATAACACCCAGTGTTCATCCCCTCAAGTGCCCTCCTTAGTGCCTGTCACCCAGTCATCCCATCCTTCGTTTGTTTCCCAGTGTTAGGAGTCTCTCATGGATTGTCTTCCTCTCTAATTCCCCCTCCTCGATTTCCCTCCTTTCCCTTATAGTCCCTTTCACTATTTCTTATATTCCACGTATGAGTGAGACCATGAGAAGGGTGCCTATTCTAAAATAATAGAAAACACTAATCAATTTTAGGTCATTTCTTTTTTCTTTCTTTTCCAAATTTTTAAGTTCCAATTAGCTAACATACAGTGTAATATTAGTTTCAGGTGTAGAATTTAGTGATTCATCACTTATATTCAGCCCCCAGTGCTCATCACAAGTACCCTTCTTAATGCCTATTTAGCCCATCCCCCTGCCCCCCTCCCCTCGAGCAGCCCTCAGTTCTCCATAGTTAGTCTGTTTTCTGGTGTTTCTCTCTCTTCCCACCCCCCATGTTCATCTGTTTTATTTCTTAAATTACACATATGAGTGAAATCACACAGTATTTGTCTTTCTCTGACTTATTTCACTTAGCATAATACTCTCTAGCTACATCTATGTCATCACAAATGGTAAGATTTCATTCTTTTTTTATGGCTGAGGAATATTCAATTGTATATGTGTGTACCACATCCTCTTTATCCATTCATCAATCTATGGATTGATGTCGGATTGTTTCCATAATTAGCAATTGTGGATAATGCTGCTATAAATATCAGGATACATGCATCCCTTTGATTTAGTACTTTTGTATTCTTTGGGTGAATACCTAGTAGTGCAATTGCTGGATCACAGGGTAGTTCTACTTTTAACTTTTTGAGGAACCTTCATACTCTTTTCCAGAGTGGCTGCACCAGTCTGCATTCCCACCAACAGTATAAGAGGGTTCCCCTTTCTCTGCATCCTCATCAACATCTGTTGTATCCTGTGTTGTTAATTTTAGCCATTCTGACAGGTGTGAGGTGATGTCTCATTGTAGTTTTGATTTGTGTTTCCCTGATGATGAATGATGTTGAGCATCTTTTCATGTGTCTGTTAGCCATCTGTACGTAGTTGTAGGTCATTTCTTAAGTGAATTTCTTAACTGTCACACAGATTAGGAAACACATAATTTTATTTTTGTAGTTCACATTCTGTTCCTAGAATGCATAGTTTATTTCTTTTTCAAATAGGGGCTTTGGCCTGTTGTCTCATTAAATTTGTATTGATAATTAATGACCCTAATTTCTCAACAATAAATATGAGCAAATTAATTTCACCTTTGAATATTTGTTTTCCTGATCTAATAAACCTAAGATTATGTTTGTAAAGTACCTTGATAGCTTTCCCCTAGGAATAATTCAGTAAAACAGGCTCTGGGGCACCTGGGAGGCTTATTGGTTAAATATCTGCTTTTGGCTCTGGTCATGATCTAGGAGTCCTGGGATTGAGCCCATGTTGGTCTTCCTGATCAGTGGGGCATCTGCTTCTCCCTCTCCCTCTGCCCCTCTCTCCTCACTCATCCACTTGCTCTCTCTCTCAAATGAATGAGTAAAAGATTAGAAAAAAACAGACTCTAAAGATACCCCTCAAGTACTGAAACTTTAGAATTGAAAAATCATTGATATTTTGAACTCCTATCTTTAAATATTATGAACTAATCTGAATGTTACTTTGTTTTTATAATGATATTTAGGATGTTTTATTAAAAATTTGAGGAAATTTAAAATATCATCTTAATAGAAACTGTTCTTATTTTGCTAACTGGTACTTATTCATATTAGTCATGATTTTTTTATAGCAGCATTTTGAGGTATGCTTCATCCAATAATATAGTACCTTTTCCAGTGTTTTCAGCTTAGGGGTACTACAAAATACCAACACTTTAGGAATATAAATCTTTTGTGGAGGAAATAATAAAATAAAATCAAAATAAATCATATAGGATAGATTTTTCCACTGCTTTGCATAGATACCAATTCTTCTGTTTATGGCTGACGTCTGTAATAATTGGCCCCCATCTACTCTGAGTGATTAGTGTCCAGACCATAAAAGTTGTTAAATATTTTAAATATCATTTTTGCACTAATCATTTATGTATTTCTCTTTTCTACCTCCAATCTTTATCATGGCTATAAAATAGTACCTGTGTAAGGATTATAAAATTGCATCCTTTTATTCTTGATTGCTCAAGTTTCTTTTATATTTAGGAATGAGTTATGTCTTGTCTTTACTGCTTAATGCATGCAGGTTTGAAAATAATATTGACAGCATCAAATCTGCTTGTTTTGTGCAATAGCAAAATAATTTCAAGATATTTCAAATATGGCTTTTCAAAGTTTTTTATTTTGAAATATTTATAAATTCACAGGAAATTCTAGGGAGGGCCCAAACACCCCTAACAAAGATCCCCAATGTTAACACCTTACATGAATATAATACCGGATCAAAATCAGGAAACTGACACTGGTACAATCCACAGATTGATTTCACTAGCTATCCAAATACTGGTGTATGTATGTGTATGTGTGTATTTTCATGCAGTTATATCACATATGTAGTTACATGTGACCATGACCACAGTCAAGATTCATAACTCTTCCATCCCATAAGACTCTCTTATGCTACCACTTTATATCCATATCCATCCCCTCTCACTGCACAACCCCTAACCCTTAACAACCACTAATCTGTTCTCCATGTCAATTTCTTTGGTATTTCAAAAATGTTCTAAAAATGGAATCATGCAGTGAATAAACTTTTGAGATGGACTTTTTTCCACTCAACTTAATTTCGTTGAAACCCATTCAAGTATGTGTATCAATAGTTTGCTACTTTTTATGTACCACTGTTTGTTTAAGCATTTACCTGTTGAAGGACATCTAGGTTGATTCCAGCTTCTAGTTAATATGAAAAAAGCTGCCACAAACATTTGTATATAGGATTTTTCATGAACATAGATCTTTTACCTGGGATAAAAGCTCAAGACAGTAATTGCTAGGTTTTTTGGAAAATACATTTTTAGCTTTAGAATAAACAGCTGTACTATTTTCCAGAATGGCTATATTCTTTTACTTCCCACCAGCAATGAACCAATTTTCTCTACATCCTTTCCAGCATTTGGTGTTATGACTTTTTAAATTTTAGTTATTCTGAGAGGTGTGTAATATTACATTATGGTTTTAATTTGTATTTCCCTAATGGCTAATGATATTGAACATCTGTTTTGAAAAATATTATTTATTTATATGAGAGAGAGAGATTGTGAGAGAGAGCACAGTGTGGGGGGGAGGGAGAGGGAGTCTCTCCACTGAGCAGGGGGCTCCTTTCCAGGACCTTGGGATCATGACCTGAGCCAAAGGCAGGCAGACGCTTAGCCAACTGAGCCACCCAGGTGGTTCTTGAACATCTTTTCATGTAATTATTTCTCATCTGTGTATCCTGCTTGGTAACATGTCTGATGATGCCTTTTGCCCAAATCTTAATTAGATTATTTTTTTAAATTTGGTTTTGAGAATTATTTACATATTCTATATATAATAAATCCCTTTATCAGATATGTTGTTTATAAACATTGCCTCCCAAACTATGATTTTTATTTTATCCTCTTAACGGGGTCTTTTGCAGAGAAAATATTTTTAATTTTGATGAAGTCAAATTTATCAATTTTTAGCAATTTATCAAATTTATCAATTTTTCCTTTTCTGAAACATGCTTTCAGTATCAAATATAAAAACTCTCTAACCAGCCCTAGACGCCAAAGAGTTTCTCATTTTTCCCCTAAATTGTGTACTTCAATATTTGACCTGTAAGTCTGTGACCTACTTTGAAATAATTTTCGTATAAGGTGTAAGATCTAGGTTGAGATTTTTAAATTATTATTATTACTATTATTATTATTGCTGTAGCCTATGGATGTCCACTTGCTTTAGCACTGTTAGGTGAAAAGGCTATCCTTCCTCCAGTAAACTGTGTGTACAACTTTGCCATAAATCATTTGGGTTCCATTGATCTATGGGTCTTTCTCTGCACCAGAACCATCCTGTCTAGATTACTGTAGCCATATTCTAATCCCTAATATTGGGTACACTGATATTCCCTAACTTAGTTTTTTAAATGTATAAATAGATAGAAGGTTTAATTAATCAGGAAGATTTAAAAAATTCTAAATGCATATGCATCTGATAACATACCTTCAAGTTTTATATAAAGGAAAAAATTACAAATCTGAAAAGAGGATTTGAAAAATTTATGGAGTATATTACCTCATGTACCTCTCCTTTCTCAATATTTTAAACAAAAAGAAAGATTTGAATAACAGAAATAGTAATCTTGATTTAAAAGCCACATATAGACACTGCACTTAGATGGAAAGTACGTTCTCAAGCACACAGAGTACTTTACAAACAATGAGTACATGGTAGTCTGTGGAGCCAAGTCTCAAGAAATTTCAAAGTTGACAGTCCTGTGTTACAGAAAACCTTAATTATGTATCAATAGAAAGATAACTAAAATACTGCCCATGCTTTGAAATATAAAAACGATTTTAACATGTGTTTTTTCCAAATTTATTGAGATATAATTGATATATTGTATAGTTAACGATATACAACATTATCATTTGATACACATATATATTGTGAAATGAATGACACAATAATAAGTTTATTGTGTTAATACATCCAACAACTCATATAATTACTTTATGTGGGGGGTTGGGATGAGAACATTTAAGATTTACTCTCTTAGCAACCTTCAAGTATAATACATAGTACTATGAACTGTAATCAGCATGCTGTACATTATATCTCCAGAGCTAATTCATCTCATAACTGGAAGTTTGTATCTTTTGACCAACATCCCCCCATTTCCTCCATTTCTTAGCCTTCCATTCTGCTCTGTTTCTATGAGTTTGCAGGAGAGGGAGTTCTAGATTTCATATATGATATCCTACAGTATTTCTCTCTATCTAACTTATGCATAATACCCCCAATCCATCCATATTGTAACAAATGACAGAATTTCTTCCTATAGCTGAAAAATATGCCATTGTAGACGTACATTACATTTTCTTTATCCATTCATCCATTGATGGACACATAGATTGTTTTCATTTGCTGGCTATTTTGAATAAAGCTGAAAGGAACATAGGAGTGCAGATACCTCTTCCAGTAGTGATTCAGTTTACTTCAGATACATAGCCAAAAGTAGAATTTCTGGATCATATGGTAGTTCTATTTTTAATTTTTTGAGAAGCCTCCATATGTTTTCCATAGTGGCTCTACCAATTTATATCCCTAGCAACAGTGCCCAAAGGTTCCATTTCTTTCTACATCATTGCCATCTTTATATTTTTGATAATAAATATTCTAACAGGTATGAGATGATATATCCTTGTGCTTCAGACATATTTCCTTATGATTAGTGATATAGAGCACATTTTCATATACCTGTTAGCCATTTGTGTGTCATCTTTGGAAAAAAGTCTATTCAGATCCTTTGCCCATTTTTTAACTGATTTTTTTTTCTTTTTTTACTCTTAAGTTGTATGAGTTCCTTATACATTTTGGATTTTAACTCCTTTTAGATAAATGATTTGAAATATTTTCTACCATTCTATAGATTGTCTTTAAATTTTTTTTTATTGTTTCTTTTGCTATTTAGAAGCTTTTCAGTTTGGTGTAGTCCCACTTGTTTATATTCTATTTTATTGCTTGTGTTTTGGCGTCAAATCCAAAAAACTAATTGCCGAGATCAATGTGAAGAAGCTTTTTCCTATGTTTTCTTCTGGTAATTTTTGGTTTCAGATCCTATATTTAAGTCTTTAATCCATTTCAAGTGATATAGGGGTCCTATTTCATTTTTCTGCATATGAATATACAGTTATCTCAATATCACTTATTGAAGAAACTATATGTCTCCCATTAAGTACTCTTCGCTCTCTTATTAAATGTTAGTTGACTATAAGTGCATGGGTTTATTTCTGGATTCTTGATTCTATCCCACCTGACTATGTGTCTCTTTTTATGCCAGTACCACACCATTTTGATTATTTTAGCTTTATGATCTAGTTTGAAATCAGTAAACATGATGCCTTGATTTTTGTTTGTTTGTTCTTTCTCTCTGGATTGCTTTTGCTATTCAGGGTCAGTATGATTTCATATGAGTTTTAGGATTTTTTTTATTCTGTGAAAAATGCCATTGGAATTTTGATAGCAATTTCATTGAGTCTATAGACAGCTTATAGATAGCTTTGGGCAGCATGGACATTTTAGCAATATTAGTTCTTCCAATACATAAATTCAGGATATGTTCCCATTTATATATGTCTTCTTCAGTTTTTTTTCATCAAAATCTTGTATTTTTAGTATATAGAACTTTGATCTCCTTAGAATTTCTTTATTTTTTATTCTATTGCAAATGGGATTATTTTCTTTATTTCTTTATCAGATAATTCATTCATTTCTGTATCCTAAAACTTTATATAATTGTTGATTACTTCTGACAACTTTTTGGTATAGTTTTTAGGGTTTTCTATACGTAAGATTATACTTATTTGCAAACAGAGATAATTTTACTTCTTTTCTGATTTGAATACCTTTCATTAATTTTCTTTGCTAATTTGCTACTTTCTTTGGCTAGGACTTCTATTACTATGTTAAAGGAACTGATGGGAATGGGCTCCCTTGTCTTATTCCTTATCTTAAAGGAAAGATTTCAACCTTTCATTATTGACTAGCTGTGAGCTTAACTTATTATTTATTATTATGCTTTTATTATATTGAGATACATTTCTTCTCTGCTCAAATTGTTGAGACTTTCTATCATGAATGAATGTTGAAATTTTTAAATTGGCTTTTGTGTTTCTATTGAGATGATCATATAATTTTATCTTTCATTTCATTAAAATAGTATGTCATATTACTGGTTTACGTATGTTGTACCATCTTTTGCATCCCAGTGGTAAATTCCACTTGGTCAGAGTATAGGATTCTTTAATGAACTATTGAGTTCACTTTGCTAATATTTGGTTGAGAAGTTTTACATCTATATTTTTAAAATATTTTATTTATTTATTCATGAGAGACACCAAGAGACAGAGACATAGGTGGCGGGAGAAGTGAGCTCCCTGCAGGGAGCCTGATGTGGGACTCAATCTCAGGACCCCGAGATCACAACCTGAGCCAAAGGCAAAGGCTCAACCAATGAGCCACCCAGGGACGCCTTACATCTGTATTTATCAGGGCTGTTATTAATTTCCTTTTCTTGTAATTTTTTTTTTTTGTCTGCTTTGGTATTAGGAGAATCCTGGCATCACAAAATGACTTTGGGAGTATTCCCTCCTCTTCAGTTTTTTGGAAGGGTTGCAGAGGGATTGGCATTGCTTTTTCATTTTATGTTTGGTAGAATTCACCAATGAAGCCATCTGGTCCTGGGCTTTTCTTTGTTGAAAAGTCATTTTTATGATTATAGTATTTTAATGAAAATTATAGTCTTTTTTATAATTATTTGTTGAATTACTTCCAGGACATCCAGAGGGGAGGGACAGAGAAAAGTGAGTCCATACCATCTTCTCTGGGACCAGATGTCTAAATGCTACTTTTGATATTAAATGATAACAATAAAGTTTACTTTATCATACACTCTTTCTTTTCCATCTACCAACACCCTGTGAGGGTAGGCAGATTTTTTAACCCCTACTTTTTTAGTTAATAATGCATTAACTGAAATAAAGCATTCCCAAGATTTTAAGGGCCTTGTCCAATAAACATAAATTTAAAAATAAGGCTAAATCCAAACCACCCAAGTTTAAGGTAGATCTCAATGTTATATCCATCATACAACATCACAGTATGTTTTAGCTGGAGACACTAAGCTCTTAAAAATATGTTAAACTGGTTTCAAATATTTTTACTTGGGACCAAGATGGCGGCGCCCAGTGAGGGGCAAGCGTTTGCCTCGGGGGTTGAAAAGACTTGGGGTGCGGTTGTTCGCTCCCCAGAAGGGACCCCTCAAAAGATCCGGCAGCTGATAGATGAGGGGATTGCCCCGGAAGAGGGAGGCGCCGAAGCGAAGGACACATCTGCCACATTCCAGTCAGTTAATGGGTCACCCCAAGCAGAACAGCCGCCATTGGAATCTACAAGTAAAGAAGCCTTCTTTAGCAGAGTGGAAACATTTTCTTCTCTGAAATGGGCAGGTAAGCCCGCCGAGCTGTCTCCACTTGTCTGTGCAAAATATGGCTGGGTCACAGTTGAATGTGATATGCTCAAGTGCTCCAGTTGTCAGGCTTTTCTCTGTGCCAGTTTGCAACCAGCTTTTGATTTTGACCGATATAAGGACCGATGTGCCGAGCTGAAGAAGGCCTTGTGCACTGCCCATGGAAAGTTCTGTTTCTGGCCAGACAGCCCCTCCCCAGATCGATTTGGGATGTTGCCATTGGGTGAGCCTGCTGTTCTTGTTAGCGAATTCCTAGATCGTTTTCAAAGCCTTTGTCACTTGGACCTCCAGCTTCCTTCCCTGAGGCCAGAGGACTTGAAAACTATGTGTTTGACAGAAGACAAGATCAGTCTTCTTCTGCACTTGCTTGAAGATGAACTTGATTGCCGAACTGAAGAGAGAAAAACTACAAGCAAATTAGGCTCAGACATCCAAGTCCATGTCACTGCATGTGTTCTCTCTGTATGTGGCTGGGCCTGTAGTTCTTCTTTGGAACCCATGCAGCTCTCCCTAATAACGTGTTCACAGTGTATGAGGAAGGTGGGGCTCTGGGGCTTCCAGCAGATTGAGTCATCCATGACCGACCTGGATGCATCCTTTGGCCTGACCAGCTCCCCCATCCCAGGCCCTGAGGGACGGCCAGAGCGCTTCCCTCTTGTGCCTGAGTCTCCTCGGAGGATGATGACTCGGAGCCAGGATGCCACATGTTCTCCTGGCTCAGAGCAGGCTGAAAGGAGCCCAGGTCCCATTGTCTCCCGAACTCGGAGCTGGGACTCTTCCAGTCCTGTTGACCGTCCTGAGCCAGAGGCCGCTAGCCCCACCACCAGAAGCCGTCCTGTGACCCGAAGTATGGGAACAGGAGACAGTAGTGGCCTGGAAGTGCCGTCTAGTCCTCTCCGGAGAGCCAAACGAGCTCGCCTCTGCTCTTCTAGCAGCTCAGACACATCTTCCCGAAGCTGCTTTGACCCCACCTCTCAGCATAGAGACTGGTGCCCTTGGGTAAATGTGACACTTGGCAAGGAAACCAGGGAGCATGGTGGAACGGAGACAGATGCCAGTATCTCTACAGAGCCAGGCTGGAAGGCTGTGCTGAACATCCTCTTGGCCCACAAGCAGTCCAACCAGCCAGCTGAAACAGACTCCATGAGTCTCTCTGAGAAATCCAGGAAAGTATTCCGAATATTCCGGCAGTGGGAATCTTTATGCTCATCCTGAAGACATTCTAGCCCTTCCCAGAGAGAAGCAGAATGAATGACTTTGGGAAATGAAGTCTGAATTTCTTTGTGGTCAGCTGATGCCAAGTTTTTTCCATTCTGGTATAACCATCAGAAGCCATCATCCTTGCAAAAGGCAGTGAGTGTCACTCTCTGCATCTGACTGAAGGGAAGCCTGTTTCCATGCGGGGGTGTGGACAGGTGAGGTACAACACATGTGGTCCTATTAAAAGAGTGTGGGGTCACTTCAACCAGACAGAAGACCAAGGCCCTGAGCACGTTTAGTGTCTTTCCATACTGGGCAGTGTCTCAAGGGCTCTTGTATACTGGGAATATGACAACATGTATTAATAAAATATTTGTGAATATTCTTAAAAAAAAATAAAAATAAAAATAAAATATTTTTACTTTATAATTTTGTATTTAAAAACATAAAAGGGAACTTTTTCATATATTCTTAACATTCTCTCTGGTCTATCATTTATAAATAGACCAATCTGTATAATTTTATGATTGAATAATTTACTTGTCATTTGATTTATGTTCTTAAATTAACAGAGTGAATTTAGCTCTTTGAAAGACATTTTTAAGTAACTATTGATTTATATTTTATGTTTCTCAATTTAAAAGAAAAAGAAGAAGCTTTTGTGGGTTTTATGCCTTCACAATTTCTAAAAATGTTCACTACAGTCCACATAATGTTGGAACAATTTCTTTAAGAGTTAAATGCGGGTCTCTGTCAATCATACTATGAGACACAGTCTTATGTGTCCCTCAGTGGTTAGATCTGTTCATCAGTGCAGAAAGCAAAACAGAAAGGTGAAGCTCTGATCTGAATATTATAGACAAGTTCTTTCAGAAGTAGGAAAAACAGATCCAGGCCATCAACCCAAAGCACTGAACATTAACTATGACTTGTAGTTGATAGGGTGGGCAGGGTGGAGGTGGGAGGGATTGGGATAGGAGGCTTAATTTAGGTTGCTGAGGTGACATGATCTGATGTCCCTCTTGGTACATTTAATTTTAAGGTTTCCTAAATACATGACAAAACAGTACTTTCCAAGGAAAAGTGGGTATTTGAAAAGTTTGTTGTTTGTTTTACTAATTTGGGTGAAATTTGAGCACATATGACATAATCCAATGTATGATTGTGGCCTAAGCATGAAGCATCTCAAAGTGCCTGGTATAATACATGTTCAGTGAGATCACTCACAGCTATAGTTAAGGGCCTATCCATTTTACTATTAAAATCTCGTGTCGGGTAGCCCCAGTGGCTTAGCGGTTTAGTGCTGCCTTCAGCCCAGGGCATGATCCTGGAGACCCAGGATCGAGTCCCACGTCAGGCGCCCTGCATGGAGCCTGCTTCTTCCTCTGCCTGTCTCTCTCTTTGTGTGTCTCTAATAAATAAATACAATCTTAAAAAATAAATAAATAAAAAATAAAAACTCATGTCTTCAAGAAATTACATATCCAAGAGATCAAGATTTTATGTGCTCTTTGTAGAAACAACTTGAATTTAAAAAGTTGCCTTAGACAAAAAGGGGCAAACACAATTTGGATGCTTTGATGCCAAAACTGCATAAAGAACCCAAATATATTTAGAACCATTATTTCCAAGGCACCACTTCAAATCAGTAATACAAAATCAGTAGGAAATTTTATTGACTATATTTGTTCTTGAACTTCTTACCAGTAAGTAATAAATCATGGAAATTATATTATCACTTTTTTGACCATAAAATTAAGCTTGACAATTTCATATTGATTCCCCAATACTTGCTTTGATTTTTTTAGAGTCTTATTTCTCTTCTTCCACATTATCTTTTCAATTTATTCTAACTTATATTTTTTCTCTTCGCCTCATACTTGTTTGCTTAACCCAAATCTTTTCTTTGAGGTTGTTTGATTCACTCCTCCAATGTTTTGAGGTTACCAAAAAATTTACCTTTTCCCTTTGATTCTGGTACTCAATTATCATATATCAAAAGTCATGTTATTACTTTTAATGTGGATTACCTAGTTGCAAACAAAGCAGGCTGACCTATTTGTCCATATGACAAATATTTGTTGGATATCCACTCTGCTTGTAGAATTGAACTATGCCTCATGAAAAATGTAAATAAATGCAACCTGTTCCTCAAAAAGCAATACAATTGACAAGATACTATAGTCAGCATTCCAAATAATGAGGAAAGTTTAATGATGGTGTGAGGAATCACCATCACCCAAGAGGAAAATAAAGGACAACCAACCATGAACAGGAGTGTTCAAAGAAGGCTTTTTTGAAAGACATGGCATTTGAACAGAATTTTATTTTTATTTTTATTTTTTCCAAGATTTTATTTTTAAGTAATCGTTACCCCCAACATTGGAATCTAACTGATCTCCACCCTGAGATAAAAAGAGTCACCTGCTGTACTAACTGAGCCAGCCAGGTGTCCCAAGAATCTTAAAGATGATTTGGATTCACAGTCATTCTTAAAGGTTCAGCTTCTGCTGAATTATTTCATTAGGTCACCTTCTCTTTCCGGTCCACTCCTTCTCCTTGGGTGTTACTCCCTTTCTCATCATGCTGATGACTCAATTTTTCCTTTCAATCCTGATTAATTCTGCCTGCTATTATTAATATGCACAGGTGCTATGTCCATTTCTGTTTACTCCGTTAGATTTTGTTTCTATTATGTTATTATTGCTTAAGTAATTTTCAGTACCTCAATCCTGGACTCCTATGCCAACCAGCTTTGCATTTGCTATACTATCTTTCCTTTCAAGTTCTTCTTTTAAAAGGCACAAAACTTGTCCTTTCCATCGCTACACTGTTACTCTTACGTGCGTTCTTTCGATCTTTAGTCCATATTTTCATGTATGAAATCCCTTATGCCAGAATATATTTCTTATATTTTTTGAAATGTATTCTCTTAAAATTACCTCATTCCAAATGGATATCTTCTTTCACTATTCACAATAATGTACTTTCCAGCTATTCTTTCATTCCTTGCTTTTTATATTCAACATAAATTCAGGGTTTGTGTCTTTATATTCAAGATTCTGCATGATTTCTGTCTCACTCCATTTGGTTTCTTTTCTTTGGAATGCTACCAGCTGTTTTTACTGTTTTTTTCTATTCCATTCTGATTACTAATTTTTTTTAATTCATTTAAGCATTTTTGGATCTCCTTAAGACGACAGTTCAGAAAGGTCCACGTACCAACTTGGTATATTGATAGCACATGGATTTGACCTCCAAATACTAAGGGAGCACCTAATAAAATTATGACACAGGAAAAGGATAAATGAATATATAGTTTGAAATATTATGAGCATTTTGGGCTTCAGTACATTTTATTTTACAACAACAACAAGAAATTCAACTTCCAAAAGTTTGAGTTTTAAAAAGAATATTAAGGTTTTTTCCTTTGAATTGAGCTTCCTATGTCTGTGTGAACACGTTTAAAGTTTAATAAATTTTACATACACGGTATTTTACGAAAAAAAATCTGTTACATGAAAAAACATTTGGTTTTTCACCTTTAAATGGAGAAATTACCATAAGCTTCTATGGATGGAAGATTTTATGTCTTCATTATTATCTGTATGGGTTGACATTTCCTTGTTTTATTGGTCTACTTGCTATTCCGATTCCGCCAAGATTATTATTTTGTATAAAATTCTGGCCTCATGAAAATGAAAGCTTGTGCTCAAAACTTATACATCTCACTCTAAATTTTGAATGTGTGTTGCCTCTTTGTCTAGTAATTGGGGCTTGGCAATCCTCAATAACTGTTTATATTTAATTTAATTAGAATCCTAGTGCCTGAAGTTATGTCATATTAGCTCTTTTTCCAGCATAATTTTAAAATTACCTATTGAGTCTGCAACTCAGTTTTCTCGAGAGTGTAACTGAATTATAATCCCATCTCCTAAATAGATGTATTATCATACAATTTTTTATCATCTTCACACAACTCATAACTAACAACTCAACAGATGCCTGATGCCCTAAAGCCAATAGGTGCCTTTACAAAATTTGTCAGGAGAAAACCCAATTTGCAGGTAAATAAATAAGAAACATGTGATAGTTAAATCTTTTCCTCACCTAGGATAGCATTCCTCTTGGTTTATTCTCACATTGATACCAGTGTATGTGATAGTATGTAAGAAAACCTTTCAAAACTGCAAAGCACTAAAGGCTGCAAGTTGATGTTACTATTGTGGTGCTAGGTGCTCTCTAAATTAATATATGCTGGAGATTGTTCCCCGGTGATGAGAAGGCTCAGATGGTAGTGAAAAACCAACGCACTGAGTCTGAGCAGGTTGTAGCTCTTTGATGACTACTTTGCCTTTTACACGTATCTGATAAAAGAGCTCATTTAAGATCTCTTCTCACTCATTTCTTCCCTCTCTTCTCTCCTCCTGCTTCTGGACTCTTTCATTTAATGGCTTCTGAATTACAACTTTCTACTTGTGAGTTCATTTGGAGTAAAGAAAGTTGACGAAGTACTGTGTTTAGATCCCCAAAGGGAAACCACTACATTCATGTATGATTGCATAAGAAATAAATATAGTGTGTGTGTGTCCATGTGCCTGTGTCTGCATGTGTTGTACATAATTGGACACAGCAAAAATTATGGCATAATAAATACATCTGCTTAATTAGAGAGGACTTCTTTTACAAAATAGACTTTTGTGTGAAGTTTTTAGAAAGGCTAAAGAAGTACAGCATGACACAGAGGAAAAACAAAAACGTGTTATACATGCGGATTGACTTGAAGATGCGGTTGTGTGGGAGAGAACAATTAGGTTTTCCTGACTAAAGCTGGGATTGGAAGCAAATAAAGTCATATGTAAGTATAAAAGTAGATGAGCATAGTGAGGTAAAAGGCAGAAATGTTATAAAGTGATCTTATACTTCAGCTGCTTTGGTGTATTTATTGTTTACAAAACATATTTATTTTGTAAAGCATTTATGCAGATGTCAGATTTTATCCTAATCAGCATTCCATGAACTATTGAAAATTAATATTCACATTAAGACACCAAGGCCTAAAGAGGACAATGATTTGCCTAAACCAGTTGCTGATTAACTTGCAATTAGATTCTTCCCTCGTGATTCTTCAGTTAGTGACCTTTCCCCATATTATATTGTCACTCCTCATGGGGTGAAGCTCAGGGATAAACAACTATCAAGAGTCCCTGGGATTTAGAATGCTAACTCCTTCTCCTAGAAGATGTCCAGCATTAGTACCATCGTTGCTGTCATAAACAGAAACCGAGATCTAGAACAACAGCATATGTTTAGGATGCTGCTGCTTAGCATTATTGTGCAACTTGGGAATTCATGCTTAGAAGAATGCTTGAGTACTCTCCCAACATTCCATTGGGTTTATGACATCCCATATAAATGGAACGGTGTTGCAGCTAACATTTACTAGTATTATTTGGAGCACATGGTTCCTGCCATCCTTAGAAATGCAGTATTTCCTCAAAAGAGTGCTAAAAGCTGTCTTAAACTTTTTAAATCCATAGCTTGCTTCAAGGGCAATATGCAATCCTTCAAAGAAAAGTTTTCTTTTTATTAAAAAAGGTGTTTATTGACTCCTTTACTGCCACAAGGCAGATAGATTTAGAAAATATTATTGGTTGCTCCTTGGTTCCATCATCATTATTGTCTATATTAGTTTTGTCTCAAAATTTGTTGCCTTTTCTTCAAAGATTGTTTTAGGACTGTGTATTGTGTATGTATATAAAATCATAGACAAATCTAGCAAATAAATAACTGCTAATTTTTTTAACTAAACGTAAAGTAGTCAATTTAAGATATTAATGTAGATTGGGGAACTACACTTTGCCATGAATGCAAATTTATTATTGCAGCAAAATTGGTGATGAAACATTTGAAAGGGTGAAGAAATGATCATTTTTGAACCGAGTTATTGTAATAATTTAATACTATCCCGATAACTCTGAGCCATGGGACTACAGAAAGGGAACATAGGGGTGCCTAGGTGGTTCAGTCAGTTAAGAGGCTGCTCTCAGCTCAGGTCATGATCCCAGGGTTCTAGGATCAAGCCCCACGTGGGGTTCTCTGCTCCACAGGGAGCCAGCTTCTCCCTCCCCCTATTCTGTTCCCCTTGTTCTCTCTGGCACTCACACACACACTCTCTCTCTTTCTGCCAAATAAATAAATAAAATCTTTTTTTAAAAAAGGGGACCATCGGATAGTCAGTAAGAACATGGACTCTCTCTGAAGCTATACTGCTTCAGTTCAGATCCTGGTTCTGCCCCTTACTGGCTGTGTAAACCTGGGCAAGTTACTGAATCTTTGTACCTCAGTGTCCACATTTCTACAGAAGAAAAATTGATCTTTCTCATCATAGTGAAAATTGAATAGATTAGTATATTTAAAGTGCTTAGAAATATGCCTGGCATAGTATAAACACTGTGTAAGTCTTTTTTTTTAATTTTCTAAAAAACAAACATTTATTGAATGTCTCTCGTGTCAGGTGCTGATATACTGATAAAAATATAAATGTCTCATAAAAATACCAAGTGGTTTTTAAAGTAAATTAAAAATTATCCCAAAGTAGGACAATCGGGGGCTAAGAATTAGCACATTAAACTCGGTTTATAAAAGAGCAACAGATGTCATCATCCTAAATGTGGTCTTCTTACTGAAATAAAATTGATAGGGCAGCCCCGGTGGCAAAGCAGTTTAGCGCCGCCTGCAGCCCAGGGCGTGATCCTGGAGGCCCTGGATCGAATTCCATGTCGGGCTCTCTGTATGATGCCTGCTTCTCTCTCTGCCTCTCTCTCTCTATGAATAAATAAATAAAATCTTAAAAAAAAAAAAAAGAAAGAAAATTGATAAACGTAATTCACTTCTTATGTAATATAACCAGTACTCCAGCTCATTTTGGGCATGAAATGGTTAAAAAACAAAATAAATTTTCCATTCTTAGATGAGTACAGGCTGTGTATTGCCTTGTGAAACAGTTTGGTTCAGCCACTAAAATTCACTATTACAGAACACAGAGAACCCTAATAATTTGTTAGTACACAAAGGATTATTTAACAAGTGTTAGGGCCCTGACAAAGAAACACTTGGTTGTTTAATTTTACGGAGAATTATTTCACTTTTTCTTTTCTTCTGGTAATAAAGGCTTATCAAAAACATATTAACTTATATCTTATGCCTGTTTTGTGTGTTCTAAGCTTGACAGTAAAGCTGACTTTATTGTAAAGCATCTTATCTCAAGGAAGTGACAACTTTGTGTCTTAATCATACACGCTCCTACTTAACAGACCCATTGTGTTCAGCCAATGGACTGGGATTTTCTTTCTATTTAGAAGTTTATTCTTTTTTTTAAACATTGTATTTATTTATTTGACACAGAGCACAAACAAGGGGAGCAGCAGAGGGAGAAGGAGAAGAGAAGCAGGCTCCCTGCTGAGCAGGGAGCCCAAAGCAGGGGCTTGATCTGAGCAGAAGGCAAACACTTAACCAACTGAGCCACCCAGGAGCCCCTAGAAGTTTATTCTTGTAAACAGGAACAAATTATTATTTCTCTGTGTCTATCTTCTGTGGAAGCAGTAATTTTAGTGGCTGACTCAAATTGCTCCATAGTTCTGTGCATACTTCATAATATCCTGAAAGAGAAAATTTATATTGTTTTTTGAATCTTCACATGCCCAAAGTGATCTAGAGCTCTGATTATGTTGCATGGCAAGTGAATGATGAAAAGAATGGGTGAATTATGTTGACCAAATTTATTCCATTAAGAAAAAAAAAACAGAGCCTTTTAAATATCTTTCTGTAGTCAGTCATTCATAATTCCTACTTCTAAATAAAGAATAAATAACACATTAATGCCTATTAATATGTTCCAAGCAATTTGTCATTATTAATTCTCAATTTCCTGTTAATTTTAACTTTTTTTTTTTCAGTTAACTGGTGCTTGATTAAACATAGTTTCTATTTTTTAATAAGTGTTCTAGATGTAGATGACAAATTCTACAGTGGTTGAGTACAAAAGATAGAAAATATATAATCTTCTTTAAAGAGAGTAATAATCTCTTTTAAGTTCAGTTCCCTTTGGATCAAAAATGATTTTTCCACCTACATTATGTCAGCACAGAGCTAGAGGCTTGGGCTAGAGAGATGAAGAAAAATAGTCCTCAAGGTGGTTTTACATCCTGATAATGAGACAAACATATGTTTGGAGACTTTCAATGCAAAATGGTAGAGGCTGATTTCCACAAGAGCTTAGGGAACACAGAGGAGGAAGATGGAGTGCATCAAAGGCATTTTGTATTTTCTGCATTAATTTTACTGGTTGTTCCTTGGTTTAAAAGCACCATGGTAGGTGATAGGTAGAAGAAATTGCATCCGAAAATCACTTAGAGAGAGGTTACAGGAAGGATGGGAGGGGAAGTGAAATCAGGAATATTTTAGAGTGATCCATTATCATTAAGCAAATTGGAACACTGGGAATCCTATCCCAGGGGTAAAGGCAATATAAAGCTGTTCTTCCCAGATAGGAGCCAAACAGTCTCTAGACTAGCACTATTATTGGAAATAGAAACTCTCTGAAAAAAATAATTGGGAGAAACAGCCAACTGTGTTTTAAAGTGGTGTCTTTATATCAGGGAGGTATGAGAGCCTTTGCATGTGGCACGATCAGATTTTCTTTACTTGGGCTCATTCCAAAGAGAGGAAAGAAATGCCATGCCATTAGGATGGTCTTAGGAGAACTTTTCAGTTGGCAAGTATGTGTACATTTATGTAGCAAGAATTCCTCCAGTCTTCTTCACTAAAGAAACACAATGTAATTGGAGGGGACTTCCCATAGCACAAGGCCAGGGACCCTGCATCATTTCTAGCATGGAAGGTTTAGGAAGGTGTTTGCACAGAATAAGTAATAAAAATAGTGTTGTGAAATGCTTTGTTTCCCATTTGGTCTATGTCTCCGGTGGTTCTGATTCTAGACTGGTTCACAAATATTGATTAGTAACTTTAGTCTATGCAGGTCTTAATTTACTTTTAGAAATTAATTTAGTTATCAAAATTAATGGATGATGTGCCTAGTTTTCAGAGAGTATACATATTTGTGAAAGATATCAAATCCATATATATTATGAACTGTATCTAGACTTCTGCCCAGAGAATATGCAGCTCCCCAGAGAATTGTGAACTAGTGTTAATTTACTTACTGCTCTATTGTTTCTTTAACCTTGACTTATTCAAAACAGTGAGTTTGTTAGGCAACAAGTAATAGTAATGATGGCATCCCTACCCTAAATCATCCCTACCCTAAATCTGAACATGGTACCTGAAATTCTTCTCCTGTAGCCTTTGACCATTATCCCGCCCACCTGTGAGTGATTTTGCTATTATTGACCTCCTGACTTGGCTTCACTGTGTCACCTCCGCCTGACTCCTACCTCAATCAGATTTATTAGCTGTAAGCAGCAGCACTCTCTCCATCAAATCTGTCACAGAGAGGAATAGCCAAGGTGTCAGAGGCATCCTTTGCTTTAACCTCCCAGTTATGGTCTGGCAATCAGTTAGCTGTGTATC
The DNA here is from genome assembly GCF_048164855.1 of Canis lupus baileyi. NCBI lineage: Eukaryota > Metazoa > Chordata > Mammalia > Carnivora > Canidae > Canis > Canis lupus. The sequence continues at coordinate 1,693,404 of NW_027326430.1, read as the reverse complement.
CTATGGACCTTTTTTTTTTTTTTTTTCTGTGAAAAACTAAAGCTTAATAATATTAAATAACTCAACTCAGAGAAAGTTACTATTGGAGACCTACTTGAAACGTATTTTAATTTTAACATCAGTGTGATACAGCTGAAATGATTTTTCAGTGGTTTGAAACACATATTGTATTTTCACATAATTTTGTAAAATGCAGATACCCATAGAAAAGCAAAATGAGAATAGCCAGCAGACCTCATATACGTATTGTACATACATATGTATAATTTATACTTTGATGTACACATGGATAATAATGAGTACCTTTAATTTATCAGTCCCTATCACCACCTAATCTCCTACATTCAACCCATTTCATACATTTCTATTGACTGCATGAATCATTAGCCACTGAGTTTGTGTCCTCTGCAAAAGGGAAGTGATGAAAACAAGATCTAGTATTTTGTCTATTATATATCAGGTTCTGTAGTAGGATGCTTTCATATATTATCTTATTTAAATCTCATAAAACAATGAGAAAGGATTATAATCACCATCTTACAAAAAAGATAATGAGTCTGTGACAATTGAATAAACTAGCCCAAAGTTCACTAAGTACAAGCTCTGGGAGTCAAACTAAGATCTTTTTTTTTGTTTTGTTTTATATTTTTAGTTGAATTGTTTGAATAGGTAATATAGTACATGGCGCAAAGTGTGTAAAGCAATGAAGTTTTCCCCCTACTTGTGTGCCGTCGCTACCAGTGTCCTTACCCAGAAATAAAAAAATTTGTTGATGTCTTATATATTCTTCTAGAGATAGGTTTCTTTCATAAACAAGCAAAATAAAAATGTTTATATAGAGCTTTTTTGGTTTTTATTTTGTTTTAAAAAGAAACAATGTGGAATGCCTGGGTGGCTCAGCAGTTGAGCGTCTGCCTTCAGCTCAGGGCGTGATCCTGGAGTCCCAGGATCGAGTCCCACGTCAGGCTCACTGCATGGAGCCTGCTTCTCCCTCTGCCTGCGTCTCTGCCTCTCTCTCTCTCTCTCTCTCTCTCTCTCTCTCTCTCTGTGTCTCTCATGAATAAATAAATAAAATCTTTAAAAAAAACTTGTTTTTAATATGTAGGTATATCAAATCATGACACTATACACCTTAAATATGTACAGTTTTTGTCAGTTATACCTCAATAAAACTGGAAAAAGCGTTTTATATGCAAATAAAAAATGAAACAGCATTTTAAATTAAAGTGTTCATTGTAAGATTATAGCATATTTATCAACTCATTTAGGGTATGCCTAAATTCTGTTGTCAAAAATTTTACTACCTTAAATAATCTAGCATATAAGTCATTTCATACATAGGTGAGGATGCAGTTTTATTTTTTAAATGCTAATCCAGTTGTCTCAGTATTATCTACTGAGCAATCCTTCCCTTCCTTTCTAACATGAGATACTGCACGTAATCTAATATTCAACTGCATTTTGCATTTGCAAATCCAATTCTTTGTGACTTTGCTTTATGTAGTGGCCTCCCTCCCAATAACAATAACCTATAAACATATTGTTGGGACTTTCTTGATATCTATTAATTTCAGGTCTAACAACATTTCTCAGGCCCCACCAATTTAACCCCCAGTACTACCAATAATATTTTGTTTTAATTAAACTCTCTTTTGCTTGGCAAGATGTCTGAAGCATATCAATTAGCCAATTAGTTCTGATCACTGAAGTGTCTCTTTGGCTCTGTTTCCACCAAGACACAGCCTTGTTCACAAAGGACCATCTCTTAGGATTAGAGCCCGAGGCATAGCCGTGTGTCCTAAGGGGCCAGTTCCTTAGGGGTTATTGTGAGGATTAAGTGAGTTAATGTAAAATTCAAGAATGTCAACCAGATTGGAGAAAGCATTTCAAACATGTAACAGAAAAGCAGATATCACAGTGCTAACAGGTGCAGACCCTGGAGCCAGGAGACTGGGTTTGTACCTATCTCGTCACTGTCACCTATCCATCGTGTACCTTTGGCAGATTCCTTAACTTCCTTGTGTCTCCATATCCTTATCTGTAAGATGGGAATAATAATAGTGCCTACCCCCAGGGATGCCACTTGCTTATGCTGTCGCTTTGTGTGAATTTGGAAAAAGACAGTTGCCTATTAACTTTGCAACCTAAAGGCGTCTTTGTGTGAAGAAATAGGAACTCCTTCATTCCCATGCCAAGGCAAGGACAAGATGCGCTGAATGAGGGTGGAATTGTAGCCCCTACGCCCACTCTCTGCCACGTGCCTTTATGCAATCCAGTAGTACAACCCCACACCATGATCAGTCTACACTGTGGGATCACTGTGTATAATAGAGGAGTTACTACTTATAAAACACTTAGAACCATCCTTAGCACATAGTCCGCCCTCAGTAAGTATAGCTGTTCTCTTACCTAGTGCTTCTCACAGTTTATTTCTGAGCCTGGCTTTGCCAGTACTACTGATGACAGCACCATTTTAAAACCCAAAGACAGGGGATCCCTGGGTGGCTCAGCGGTTTAGCGCTGCCTTCAGCCCAGGTTGTCCCAGGATCGAGTCCCACATCAGGCTCCCTACATGGAACCTGCTTCTCCCTCTGCCTGTGTCTCTGCCCCTCTCTCTGTCTGTGTCTCTCATGAATAAATAAATGAAATCTTAAAAAAATAAATAAAAAAATAAAACCCAAAGACAAGTAGAGAGCTTTTTTTAAATACCTCTCTTTTGGTAATCACCACTTATTTTATTTTTAAAAAAAGCTTTTATTTATTTGAGAGAGAGCATGCGTGAGCGGAGCAGGGTGGGGGAGAGAGGCAGAGAGAGAGGGAGAAGCAGACTCCCTGCCGAACAGAGAGCCCCACGGGGGGATCGATCCTAGGACCCTGGGATCATGACCTGAGCCAAAAGCAGACATTTAACCAACTGAACCACCCAGGTATCCCAGTCACTATTTTAATTATTTGCAAGGCTATTTATATCACATATAATCCAAATAACTTAATTAAATTCTCTAGGTGTGTGTGCCAATGCACACGTGCACACACACACACACACACACACACACACACACACACACTTTTTTGTTGGGGAGGGGGGCAAATTTGAATTGGCCTAATCACTGATCTTAAAACATCTGCTGAATTCCCAGTTTGTCTTCACACCTGGGCCTGGGTAAAGCACTTCCAATGCAAAGTTGAATGGGACACAGAATCAGATCTCTTTCAAGAGAAATAAAATCGGTGGTTACAGTTCAGTGCAATGCATGTTAGGCTCAGAGTGGAAAGGGAGCACAGAGTGGGGGCTGATTAGGAAGCACGTCAGGAAAAGATTTCTGTAAGATGTGATCCTGGGTTTGTTCAAAAAAGTTAGGAAAAAAAACAAACAAAGGGAAGTTCAGGCCAGTAAAGGCATAGAGATGATAACCAATTCCATTTCACTGGGCCAGAGGCTTTCAGTTTTGAGGGGAGTTTTTTCTTCTTTTATTTGAGAATAGTAGACACACCATGCTACATTTGTTTCAGGTGTACAACATCATGATTCAAATCCTCTATCCATGCTATGCTTACACAAGTGTAGCTGCCATCTGTCACCACACGTGCCCTTACAGTATCACTGACTGATTCCTAGCTGTGCTTTATTCTCCTCACTTCTTCATTCCACAACTGGAAGCCTCTGTCTCCCTTTTACCCATTTTGTTCATCCCCCACTGCCTCCCCTCTGGCAACCTCAGTTTGTTTTCTGTGCTTATAGGTCTGATTCTGCTTTTTTGTTTGTTTATTTGAGTATAGAGGAAGATTATTTGAGAAAGGAAGTTAAAGGAGAGTGATCGAAGCCACATTTGACTGAGTATTGAAGGAAGCCAGAGTAAATACTTAGAAGTTGATCCTAGAAGTAAGAGAGGGTCATTTAAATAATTTTTGCTGAGAATTTATCTATCTAAAACTGCATTTGGGGGTATAATTTTATGGCTGAGTTGCACAGGCTCAGTTGGAGCAGAGAAACGATGGCAATGGGCCACTCAAGATATCAGGAACCTGAAGTGAGAGATATTATGAAGGAGGAAGTGGTGTGGTTTGAAGATTTGACTGGATGATAATGGGGCTGGCTGACATTTTATCTGTGCAAGTTAAGCAGAGAAATCATAACCAAGGGATGACATACATTTTTCTTTCTTTTTATGCTGTACGTTTAGGGCCTTTCTTATAAGGAGTTCTTTAATTCTCTTTCAGAAAGCAAACTATATTTCCCAGGCTCTGGTGGTCTAGAAGTAAACTCAGATTTTCTAGATTTAGGCAAAATAACGTAAAGGAAATTTTCCCTATGATAACCTGCATCTTTTCATAATTATCTCCTTATCTATGCCATATAGGATACCTATAGATGTTAGAAACATCAACTTCTCCAGAGAACAGCTTAAGGATTTCTCACAATGAAATGCGTCTGCTAACGGCTTGATAAACCATATTGTGCAAGGTGAACCTCATGCCCTATGGTTCAGGAACATGGCACAAGTCCCCCATCTATACATATAGTCTATAATGTGCCTATCGCTATCTTGTAAAACAAGTATCTACAAATTAAGATTTATGTACTAGTAAACCTGTTCCAGTTTATGATGACTTTCAATGACCTACCTACAGACACCTGTTCTTGTCAGTACAAATTGGGTTGGTTCACTTGTGCCATATGTGTATGCATTTGAAGCCTAGACTCACTGAATTTCATTGGATTAACACCGAAGATGCTGAAAACATGTTTTGTTACTTGATAAATCTCTTGTATTTTTCCCCAGGTTAACTATAATCTTTTTGATATTTTTTATTAGTATTACTTTTGCAATTAGTATTCTAAAATAATAATATGAGGAAAACTGACTATAAAAGCAAAGTTAAAATATGCACTATGCAAGTATTATAGAATTTATAGAATTATTTCTAAGGGTTGATAGTAATGGGATTAAAAACTCAGAATAAGATGCATGTACTTGCCTCTAGCTCATCATCAAGTACTTCTTAAACTTGTGAAGGATAGCATGGGCATTTGAAAAATTCAAGTGCCACCCAGAATGACTGACTATACCTGATTGAGAAAGGTATTTCTTTGATGTATCACTTTTAGAGAAACCAAATTCTTATCATTTCATTTGTGAAAAATATATTTGATGCAGGATGGAAAAATAAGCTATGCCTTCTATGTGGACCATTAACATATGCAGAATAATTTTTTTCTACAATCTGGTCTGCAGACTAATATTGACTATTATGTCATTTTCTCTATTCTCTGGAAAATGAATTAAATTTTAAGAACATGTTTGACTTTTGTTTGTTCTTGAACCTGGAGAATCCCAACCCTCAAGTTGTGAGGCCAGGATAAGCAGCTCAGGAAGGACACTGAGTAATGGCTGAAGGCAAAGGAAGAACAAAAGCCAGAGAGGCAGAGGGCTTCCAAAATTAAGAATTCATCAGTAATGATAAGTGCTGCAGTGAAGTCAGGTAAGAAACTGTTCTCTGGATTTTTCAACAAAGGTGTTATCAGTAAATTTGGCAGGAGTGAATTCTTGGAGTGTCAGGAGTTGGAAGTTAAAGTATGTTGAAATGTGAGAAGGAGGATTATCACTATGTGTTAGTAGGTCATGGCCAAGCAAAGCATTTCTGCCGTAAGGGATAATGGTAGTGATGAGGGTGATGATGACAAGGATGACAATATCTAGCATTTCTGGAGCACTTCCATTACACCAGACACTATAGTAAGCACTTTCCATGTGTTATCTCTTACAACCTTCAATATTCCCATTTTACATAAAAATGAGACATTAATAGGTTAACTCATTCTAGTTTCATCTGTTTCCCCCACTTGCTGACTGCCTTTCTTCCTTCCTGTATTCTTTCCTTTCTTCCTTTTTATCTTCTTTCCTTCCTATTATCTCTAGCAAACATTTGTTTAACTCTTTTTAGTTTCTAGGTATTTTGCTATATGCAAGACCTACAGCAGTGACTAAGACCCTCTTAGCATGCAGAGTAGACATAAGAAGTAATGGCTTCTATTCTTTGCTTCCTGAGCAAAAGCCCTTTCTTGTTTACCTTCAATTTTTCTAACCCTTCATTTTCTCCATATCAAACCACCTCCATTTGCTAGGGGGAGTTTTGCAGAAGCTATTCTTGTTTCTTTGCTCTCCTTGTTACACGCCAGGATTTTGCGTAGTAGCATCTACTCCCTCATGTTTAATTTTCTATGATGGTCATACAGTTAATCTGCAAAGCCACTGTGTTTAATGTACAGGGCCTTGGGGGGGTCTCTGATTAGAACACATCCAGGGTCGGGCTCCCGGTGCATGGAGCCTGCTTCTCCCTCTGCCTGTGTCTCTGCTTCTCTCTCTCTCTGTGTGACTATCATAAATAAATAAAAATTTTTAAAAAATGAAAATCCAGGGGCATCTGGGTGGCTCAGTAGTTGAGCGTCTGCCTTTGGCTCAAGGTGTGATCCCAGGGTCCTGGGATCGAGTCCCGCATTGGGCTCCTTGCATGGTACCTGCTTCTCCTTCTGCCTATGTTTCTGGCTCTCTTTGTGTCTCTCATGAATAAATAAAGTAAAAGATTAAAAAAAAATAGAAAATCCACTGAACAGCAAAGAGAGGTGACGTCAATTAGATCTCAATAAATCTGAGTTTATTGATATAAACCTGAGTTTAGAAAAGGTCTACAGAATAAATAAATAAATAATAACTAACTAAATAATAAAATAAAAAAAAAGAAAACAAAAGGTCTACAGGTTCATCCTTCCCAGAGAAAAAAATGAACACACATACACATACAATTAGGGAGAAAATAAGAAGGAAATCAAGCACCTCTTTGCTTGATTGAAATGTGAATGAAAAATCAAAAGCTCCCAAGAAGGCCTTCTGAGGAGCCTGCAGCTAGAACCCTGACCTATTTCTGCTCAGGTCTCCTGAAAGGCCCACGGAGCGCCAGCCAAGAATCAGGTGCCGTGCAAGGAGCATCCACGCCCTCTGCTCCTATCACAAGACACACACACAGGCTGAGGGCAAATGATTCACAGACGTGGGACCAAACCAAGAGGTTTCACAACAGCCAAGAAACAGAACCACCAATGCGCCCGCCGACATCCCCGCAGCCTGCCTCGCACAGTCACCTAGTAGGTGTTCAAGAAACTTCACAGGATTCCACTGGCCCCGTGTCAGGCTGCCATGTGAGGGACCGGGCGCTCGGGCAGCATCTCGACTCTCCCACACTTTCCGCAGGCCCTCCGTGTCACGTGTGATTAATGAGCGCCATGTCACCAACGTCCCAGGGGTCAGCCTACTGGAATGGAAACACGAATGAGTCGGGAATGGCCTTAGAATGGAGGAATTCCAAAAACGGTGAAGCGAGAGAAAAAAAAAATGGGGACATTTTGTTTTGTTGCTGACTTGAATAGGAGCAAGGTTTTCTCCTTGTCACAGGCCAAGCCATGACCCGGGTTTAGAGCTTTTCAGAATCCTGAAAACCGACAAACGCACCCAATTAAGTGCTGCCCCAAAGCCCTGTGCACTTTCTAGAAGCCGCCAGAAGTCTAGAATGGCAGAGGTTGATGTGGGGTGGGGTACTGATTAATTTATCCTGGATTTTATTAACAATAACCAATTACTGTACATGTCCTAAATGTCAAGCACTACACTCGGTGTAAAGTGATTTATGGCCAGTGCCGCATGCAATCACCATGTAATCATCATAGCCCCAAAGGAAAGGCATTGTCATCCCTATTTTACAGGTGGAAAAACTGAGCTCATGCGGCTAAGAGATGACATAGGGAAGACGCACATGCCCGGCTGACGCTGAAGCCCACACCCCTAACGTCGTTCCCCTGACTGATGAAAAAGCTGGGGCTCTTCCGTGCAACGTCCTGCGCTCACTGCCCCGAGAGGGAACTGGTCCCAGGACCCATCGGATTCCTGATCCAGAGGATGAAAAGAGAGTAGCACTTGGCTGGGATCGCGAGGATGGAGGCTGCTCGAGAGAGGTCCCCGTTTGCACGGTCTTCTCCATGCCCTGGGTGAGCTCCGGACTCGCCTCGGCCCAGCCACACAGGGAGGGAAGGCCCCGTGGCCTCACTAAAAGTCCCAACGGCCCCCCCAAGTAGACAGCGAACAGCTCTGGTGGGAAGGCCCCGGGATGGAGAGATCAGAGGCTCGAGGCGGCCACGAACAGGACCCAGAGGTTTCCCAGCAACTGTCCCACTGTCCCTTGAGGCAGTCCTCCCACCCTGAGCAGAAGACAAAAGTCAATCTCCAGGACCTCGAGAACCTCAGGCTAGGGGAAGGAGCCAGCCACAAAAGGCCACGGATTGTGTGACCCTCTTTCCATGAAACCTGCAACAGCAACGGGAAAGGAGATGAGCAGTAGCCAGGGGCTCCTGGTGGGAGGGAGGCGTGGAGAATGACTACCTAACGGGTACGGGGTTTCCTTCTGGGGAAAGGGGTGGGGTGGGTTCCACAAGTTCTGGAACTAGATGGTGGTGAGGGTTGCACAACTCTGTGAGCAAATGCACCTGATGCCACTGAGCTGTGCGCTTCAAAATGACTACAACGATACATTTCACGTTCTACGTATTTTCCCGTAACATCATCATCAACAACAAGTGACTCCAAAGGATCCTTGAATTTATTCACCACAGCGGGAGACCAAACCATGGGGGCCGGGGATTGGCCTGGAGGAGACTCAGACCTGGATGTTCCCCGAAGCCCCTCAAAGGTATAAACTCGGGGCTCAAGGAGAGGCTGGGGCGGACAGAGAGCGGAGGAGGAGGGGTGTCAGGCCGCCAAGCAGAGGGCTGGCTCGGCTGGGAGGCAACGTGGGGGACCGGGCAGTCTCCCCCAGGCTGGGGCCCACCCGGCGGGCATCCTGGCTCCCTGCTCGGGGCTGGGGGCCCGGTGTCCTCGGTCTGCATCACAGTCAACAGCAATCTACCCGCACCGGGCAAACCGGGCAGCGGTAAGTGGCGGAACTCCGACAATATTTAATGACTTCGGGGGGTGGGGAGGCTTTGCAGGGTGGAGGGGCAGCGAGCAAAGGAGCCAGAGAGCAAGCAGGCCACTCCAGGGGAAATTCCAGGGGGGGGAGATAAAAGGGGGCTGTAAAGCAATTTTGACAGGTTAACAGACAGGTAATATTCCAACGGTGTTTACTTAACCAGGCTAGCGCTCCATGCGGCAGCGATTAAGCCGAGGCACGGGAGCCTCAGCAACCAAGGGCTTCAGTGAAACAAAGATCTAGTCAGAGAAAACCAAATAACGGCCAGTCAGATGCTGGGCCTCCCCCCGCCCCAGCTCGGAAGCCACGGGAGATGCTTCCTGGAGATCAATCTGGAGAGATAGCATCCAGCGGGATGTGCTGCAGGGGCTGCCACCGGGGGCAGAGGGCCTGGCTTCTGACGCCTCCGTGGGAAGGGCGGGGCGCAGGCGACGGGGCCCAGATGCCTGTCCTCCCTCCCACTTCAAACCAGACCAGTTCTGCAGTCTCCTGGTCCTCGAAAGACAGCTCCCTGGTCCCACCCACTGTCCCAGGGCCCCAGCCAGCACTGAAACTCAGGCCGGCTCCCAAACCCCAAATACCGCCCCCCCCCCCAGCCTTCAAAGGCCCCTGCGCCTCCTTATCTCCTCGCTGTAATCCATGGGGTAAGTTCCCTAACCTCCCTGGGCCTCGATTTCCTCATCTGTCGAATGGGACAGTAGTTTCCCACAAAGCCATGTAACGAATGCATTACTTTATCATCAATCCTGTGTTAATGTAGTTAATGCAAATATTAGTAATGTTTAATACATCATTAAATAACTACGAGGAATCAATAAACAACACAAGGGTTACATGAAGCACACTGCCGAGATCACAGTAGGTACTTGATACATTTTTTTTTAAAGATTTTATTTATTGATTCGTGAGAGATGTAGAGAGAGAGGCAGAGACAGAGGCAGAGGGAGAAGCAGGCTCCCTGCAGGCAGCCCGACGTGGGACTCGATCCCAGGTCTCCAGGATCACGCCCTGATCCAAAGGCAGACACTCAGCCACTGAGCCACCCAGGGGCCCCTACTCCATACATTTTAGTTCCCTGTTACAACTGCCGGTACCACCCACCTGCCCAGATGCCGAATACAGTAGAATAACTAACAGGCTAAAAGGTGCTTTTTTTTTTTTTTAAACATGTTAAGGTTGTTCTATATTCACCCCTATTCTCATAGAATGGGGAGAAAGCTCCTCATGGGCACTAGAAGAGGTGTCACCTTGGCTTAGGTACCAGAGTGAGACACCTAAGACACTCTCTGCGTTCTGAGCGCTTGGCATCCACGCCGAGCAACTTGATAGGACTCCATGTGCTCTGTTCCTGGGAGGACGTGAAAGTGTTCAAAGCCACTGAACCACCACATCATGGGTGCCAAAATTCTGACTTCATTTCCTACAGGGTTCCCTGGCCTGTGTTACAGGACACTATTTTGAGGTTGGATTATATATTTTCAGGTTATTTGGAAAATCATTGTGGCTTTAAATAATAAAATTCGGAGTGACATCTGTCAGCCCTGATTACCATGAGTCTGCTAAGCGGTGTGTTCTTTCTTTTTCATTTTTAAAAGTGCAATGAAGTAAGTGTTACCTAGAAGGGTTCGTTAGAGTCTTCAGGGTTGTGTATTCAACACTCTCTTTCAAACAGGTCCCAAAGGCGTGTACCAGAGACCGTGCTACAGGCCGGAGGTGGTATGGCCAAGAGTTGAGCTGGAAAACACTGCCAGAACCATGGTGCGGGGATCAGACACCAAAGAACCATAGGGGCATCTGGTCAACCTCTTGCATTTCATCAATGGGGAAACAGAGGCCCCAGGATGGAGAGGCAGGTCTCCCCAAGGTGCATCCAGCACTTTCCAGGTTACCCGTCACTCATTTTGCCTTCTTGCATGACTTTGAGCAGCACCTCAATGAGGTTTGTCTCTTATGGGCCAAGAAATCATCCCACAAAAGGGTTCCTTCACATGAATCTCTGCCCCAACTCTTATTTTCAGGGTGCAATCAGTATCCCTATTCAGAAAAGTGCACCTTTAAGACTCCCTCTACCTATTGATCATGTGAGCTTTACCTAGTCTGGGACGGGTGGTCTGGGAACTAGCTGTGGCTGTCACCGCTTTAGTCCCAAGGGGAAGGTGCCATTTGCCAAAAGAACTTGGAATGTCTGGGTTCAGATAGTCTCTTTTTGTCAGAGAGCAGGGACCCCTGCACCAAAGATCTACCAAAAGCCATCTGCCCCATGTCACCGGTGTCCCCCCTGCCCCCACCCAAGTATCTATAACCTGTTGATCAACCACCAAGCCCTGAGTATCTATAACCTGTTGATATTCTCCTTTGATAGAGAAAACTACAGAAGCACAGAAAGATTGTTTGCATCCAGGTCTTGAAGTGATAATATCTGTGAGCATCAAGATTGCACTGGACACTCATCCAAAAGAGACAAAGAGGGACACCTGGTGGCTCAGTGGTTGAGTGTCTGCTTTCAGCTCAGGTCATGATGCCGAGGTCCTGGGATCAAGTCCCACATCAGGGTCCCCACGGGGACCCTGCTTCTCCCTCTGCCTATGTCTCCACCTCTCTCTCTCTCTCTGTCTCTCACGAATCAATCAATAATTTTTTTTTTTTTTTAGGGATCCCCGGGGGGCTCAGCAGTTTGGAGCCTGCCTTCAGCCCAGGGTGTGATCCTGAAGTCCCGGGATCAAATCCCACATCAGGCTCCCTGCAGGGAGCCTGCTGCTCCCTCTGCCTGTGTCTCTCATGAATAAATAAACAAAATCTTCAAAATATATTTTTTCTCAAAAAGGGAGAGGACAAAGAGGTGCTAAGAGTCAAAACAGCTTCTTTCTTTCTTGCTTTTTGGTGGAGGGAAAGGGAGAGAAGGGGAGGCTGCATAGTGCAAATTGGCCTCTGAGCATGAAAATAATCTGGAGGTATGATTTCACAGAATCCTCTTTTTTCCCCAGAAAAGTTTGATCAACATACACTTAATCTGAAATTTTGTTCACCTCTCTCTCACTGGGATGCTAATGCATTGCCTAGAAAAAGGAACCCATTGATGATTATTTGATGAAGAGAGGAATGGATTTGGAAGGTAAGCCTTTCAGGGAAGACCAGGAGGTGGATTAGTGCACGTGACCCGAGCACGCATTTCCTTGTACAGATCAAGGGGCTGAAGATGGGCTGGGAGTTCCATTTGAACTGACAGGAAATCCTGTTTAAAAGGTTTCTGGGCTCAGGGACAACTGGGTGGCTCAGTCCGTTAAGCATCTGCCCTGGGCTCAAGTCATGATCTCAGGGTCCTGGGATCAAGCCACATGTCGGGCTCCTGCTTGCTCTCTCACTCTCTCTCAAGTAAGTAAATAAAATCTTTGGGGGAAAAAAAGGGTTTACGGGCTTTGAACCATCCTTCCCTATGAAGACCTCTATGACGTGGGAGGAGGGTAGGAATATTCTTCCCATGTGACCAAGGAGAAAACTAGGGAGTACAATGAAGAGCCTCTCTAGAGTCTTAAAATGAATTAACAGAAGAACTGGGCCTGGCTTTTGGCTTGTTCACTTTCTTTCTTTTGTATTTTCAATTCCCTTAAAATAGTGCTTTAGTCTCTCTCTAAAAAAAAAAAAATCTATCTATATCTATATATGGATATATATCTTAAACATCACATTAAAAGTCTCCAGACAATATTTATTTAGGGGACAATGACCCCACATGCCACCAGCCTTGCCAATAGCCTACACCTAAGACACATCATTGTTTGTGCTTTGAAGCCCACGAAAACAATCCTAGTCATATTTCTATAAATCTAGGAAAGGTGGCTTGCCAAAAGAAGAGAAGTATTAGACCATACCTCAAAGCATTCTGTGCAACAAACGTGGGAAATGAGGAGTTTGAGGGGTTGTTTCCCCCCAAAGAGCTCAGCTTCACCCATACATGCTTCTGCTTCTCCATCTGAAACACAGAAGCCACACCTGGAAGCCCCCCAACAAGGTAACAGGCGTGTAGTCAAGAATGCAGTAGGTGCTCCAGACATGTGAGAATAAGAAGATTGGGTCTGTGATGTCCTTGCATTAAAAACTAGGTTCTAAATATGGTCTGTCGCGGGCAGCCTGGGTGGCTCAGCAGTTTAGCGCCGCCTTCGGCCCAGGATGTGATCCTGGAGACCCGGGGTCGAGTCCCAGGTCGGGCTCCCTGCATGGAGCCTGCTTCTCCCTCTGCCTGTGTCTCTGCCTCTCTCTCCTCTCTGTGTTTCTCATGAATAAATAAATAAATCTTAAATAAATAAATACATAAATGTCCATAAGGGAACATTATTCAGCCCTGAAAAGGAAGGGAATTCTAACACATGCTGCAATGTGGGTAAACCCTGAGGACGTTACGCTCGGGGAAATAAGTTAGTCACAAAAGGGCAAATATTGTCTGATTCCATTTAAATGAGGCACTTAGAATAGTCAAATCATAGAGAAAACACAGTGGAATGGTGGTTGACGGGGCACTGGGAATGGAGAGCTACTCTTTAACAGGGACAGAGTTTCAGTTTTGCAAGATGGTAAAAGTTTTGTGGGGGGATGGTGGTGATGTTTGCACAACAACGTGAATGTCCTTAATGACACCAAATGGTACACATAAAAAGGGTTAAAATGGTTCATTTTATATTAAGTATGTTACCACAACTCTAGGTAAATAAATAGTGAAAGAAAGAATCCTCTAAGCTCAAAGAGAAAGCTACATTTTTCAACCACCTTATTCCCGATAGGGCAAGAAGCAGGAAAGTCCTTCAAAAGACGCCAATTCCAAGTCTTGGTGCTTATACCCCCCGCGTCTCTAACATCACAAACACGAGACAAGGAGATAACACGCGGGGCACTAACCCCCTCCCGGCATCCTGACACTTCTCTCATTTCGTCAACCGATCACCTGCAGCTCACCAGAAAGCAGGCTGCAGAGCTGGACACAAACGGACCCATGAAGCTCAACAGCGATGGTGGCACATGAATGGTCCCAAGTCCAACTACCTGCCGCTCTTTAAAGGAGCCAGAGGAAAATCAATTAAAAACCAAGAAAGGAGAACAAAACAAGCGAGGACAAGCGACAGAGGTCAGGTAAAGCACTCCGGTGTCCAGGAGGAAGGCTTCCAGCCGGAGAGACGTGGCAACCAGAGTGGAATGAGCTGGAATGGGGCTTCCTCTTGTCCCACAGGGTGGGCAGGAGTTCTCCACAGAGGACTACAGATCGTCGGCCCCCATGGTCTGCCAAGTGGATCCAAGCAAAAGAAAAATGTGTTTAACCAGAGATACAGGATCGGAAGGGCGGCCGGCTCTTAAAACCTGGGCCATGAACGCACGCAAGGGTTGGTTTTGCCCTTAAAGGAAATAAAATTTATGGTTTGTCAGATAAGTAGAAAGGAAAACCATCCGGATAGAAACCCAGCCAGATAAAAGTCTACACACGAGCAAAACAGTTTTCTTAAAACAGTGTCTAAATATCTCAGCCAAAGAAAGGTCCTGGGATCCACCAAGATTCATGCGACCTCAAAATGTAGCTCCATTTTAATTTCCTTTTAGACACATCTCCACAAGAAGCCAATGCTTCTCTCTTTGTTGGCCGGGCTCATCTGCTGACCATCTAGCTGTGAGCGTGAGAGCCTTCCTTTCCACAACAGAACACTACAATTAACCACGAAATGTTTATCTGTGGGAAGTGGGGAGGGATTGGCAAGACAGCACCTTCCAGATTGCTGGAAATAGTCTGTATCTTGATTTGGATGGTCGTTACGCGGAGGCATGCGTATGTAAAAACTCATTAAGCTCTACATTTCATATTTGTTTATTTTATATGCGGTATTCTTTAATAAAAGGTCTACGCACAGAGATTTTTTATTTCTTTTTTTTTTCCACACACACAGATTTTTTTTTTAAGCCCCACAGGTTTATTTCACGCCCAACGAGAGCCAAGCCGTTTGTTAGAAAAGGTTCCAATCAACAGTTAATGCATTCTCCCAAGCTCCTACCTCCCCTCCCCTGAGCCCCACACTCCTGTTATCCAAGCTGGCTCTACCAACAGGTCACCTGGACGAAGGAAAGTTAATCGAGACCGTAGTCAAGCAGCTTATTTCCTGTTTGGATGGGTTTTGCAAGGCAGTAGATGGAAGCACATGACAAAAGGAACTAGAGATTCTCACCAAACTCTCCCCTAATTCGTGCTGAAATCTGTCACTCAAGAACTGTAACAAAGGTGGTTCTCTTCTTGCGTCATAGGAGGACGTGGCATACACATTCTCTTCCCAACATGGCAACCTTTCAGGTAGCAAAATCCATACGTATTGTCTCATTTAGATGATTCACTCATTCAACACATAAGATATATCAGATGACCGCGATATGACAACTCTTTCTTTCGCAGTATGATTTATCACACACCCCCCCCCCTGAGCTGGCCACCCTCCTCCTAATACACTCCAATTTATAGGACCCCGAAATAACCAACTACCCTTAGAGCTCTGTGTGGCCCAGAATTGTTTGACTACACTTTTCATTATCTGGACACTGTTGACTCTCTTGATGCTTGATAAAAATATCAGCTTGATATATTAATCATATGACTGACTTCCAAAGAATCACTCCTTCTCCCTTATACAATTGTGTAGGACCTAACATTGCAGAGTTGCGTCTTTGTTGGTTTCAGCCCATGGTTTCTACCCTTTGTGGGCCATTTTTGAACCCAAACTCTGGTGTGACAGCTGTACTCTTAGCCTGGGGCCATCTTTGTCTATGAAAGCTCCAGCCTTACCACCCCCCCCCCCAAAAAAGGAAAGCTCCAGCCTTCACCCAAGCAACACGCCAGCAGCTACTGCAGATGCCCACATGGTGGAAAACTAGTTCACCCATCTGCACAACTGGGGATGCAAATGCACCTGAGGCTTCTTACCATCCAGAAGCACACCAAAAAGAACCATCGTATTTCCTGAAATCAGGACACTTGGCTGCCTGCCGCATTTCTCAGCCCCGTACAACCGTCGGAAGTGTGAGCAAGGTTCCAGACTCCCTTTCTCCACCTCCATCACCACCACTCATCCCCCCGCCACACAACCAGGAAACTGTTGTCTTGGTCTCATGTACGTTCCTCTTCTGTGTGCCCGGTGGTCTTGCTAACGTTCTTTCCGGGAAATGGAATGCTTTCATTTTATGTAGTGACCATCCTGGTGTGGGTCACGCTCAGCGCTTGGCTCAGTACAAGCACGTGTCTGATTCAGACCCAGAGTCCGGCTCCAGGGCTGGGGTTCAGAGTTGGCTCCATAAGCATCTCCGCAGAAAGGGATGGGCCCTGGGAAGATGGGGAGCCCGATGCGGGACTCGATCCCAGGACCCCAGGACCACGACTTGAGTCAAAGGAAGCCAGAAGGCTGGCTCTGGGGTGTAGACACAGAGGTCTTCCTGAGACGGATCCATCTCATGCCCAGCTCCCTCTGTGATCACCTTTCATCTTGCCTGAACTCACAGGCCCCCCTCTCACGCCCGGCACTCCACCAACTACCTTTGCCCACTTTCCCGATGTCATCTTGCTTCTAAGTAGCCCTTGCAGTCCATCTACCTAACCTGGGAGGTGTCCCCCACTCCTTGTCCCCCTCAACTCCATACCCACCTATAGAACACACCTGCACCCACAGAAAGGAAACACAGTACTGCGCTGCCCAGGGGTCCTGGATCTGAGATCCTGCAGAGCTCGCCTCACCTTTCCCTCCGCGGTCTCAACTCCCAGGCCGCTCCCTCACAAA
Source organism: Canis lupus baileyi (assembly GCF_048164855.1). Taxonomy (NCBI): domain Eukaryota; kingdom Metazoa; phylum Chordata; class Mammalia; order Carnivora; family Canidae; genus Canis; species Canis lupus. The sequence goes on along the minus strand of NW_027326430.1, from coordinate 1,676,593 downwards.
CCCAATAGCTTCCATTTATTTGATGTGTCTTCAGCTCAGAGCCACTGATCTGGAGCCTCTTCCCCCTCCCACCCCACCCCTGCCTCCCCACCCCCACCCCACAGCCCTCCCGCCCCAGCAAAGTGTCACGCACTCTCTTTGCCTGGCATTCTCCCAGACAGCTAGGGAAGCAGCGTCCCTCTTGGGTTCACCCCATCTCTGGTGTAACAACTCTCTTAGAGGTCGTGCGCGGCCTGGATCTCTCTGGCAGGGCCCATCTCCCTCCTGTCACCCCCCACGTGTTGTCCCTGCCCCTGTGGCTCACCTGTGTCATCCTCCCTTCTTGGAAGCCCGACCTGGTGCACACCAGCCACCCATCAGCTGGTGCTCCTGTCTGCTCTCACCTCCCGCATGCCATCCTCAGCTCGTCACCCACTGCACCTCCTGGTAACCGTGGCCATCATCCCCCTAACAGCACCCCACCCAGCACCCCTGTCCCGAGTGCTTCGTGATCATTACCCCATTAATCCTCATAAGTGTGTGTGCTAACTATAATCTGCCCATTGTACAAGTGAAGAGACAGAGACAGAGAAGCTAAATACCTTGCCTAAAGGTGCACAGCTAATGTCTAGATTGTACACTTGGAGAGAGTGTTTCGACTTCTCTGACTTACGTAATATTTCATTCATTCAATGGGCATTGACGTTTCTGAAGGAAGGGAAAAGACTCCAGATGCATGCAGGCTCTGCACTGTGCCACCCCGGACTATTATCCCGGCCTTGCTTCCATCTGGGGGATGCTGCTTCCACGTGGTGGCCCTCCTGGAGGGCCTGTCTCTGCTTGTAAACTGGGGACAATCTGACCTACCTCCCAGGGTCCTCTGGGTGCTCAGTGAGATAACGCTTCTGAGCCCAGGGCTCAGTACACCACAGGTGCTCAAACAATGCTCACTCTAATTACTACAGCTGCTCACAAAGGCCAGTCCCCAGCGCAGCCCCTCCAACAGCGCAGCCCCTCCAACCCTTCTGGTGGCCTCAGAAACCTACAGGTGGGGCAGTCCAGTTGGCTGAGTGGTTTAGCACCACCTTCGGCCCAGAGTCTGATCCTGAAGACCCGGGATTGAGTCCCACGTCGGGTTCCCTGCGTGGAGCCTGCTTCTCCCTCTGCCTGTGTCTCTGCCTCTCTCTCTCTCTCTCTCTCTCTCTCTCACACACACACACGAATGAATAAAAAAAAAAAAAAAGAAAGAAAGAAACCTACAGGTGTCATCCCTAGGAAGATGCATGGCAGAACGACCAGTCTGTGTTTGAGGCTCATACCCTGTTACCTTGGAGCATCAAAGGAGGAGTCATCCTTCAAGTCCATACAAGGAAAAGACACCCACAGGTAAACAGAGGCCCTGGGACCCCCCGCACCCTCTGCCAGCCCCTTCCCAGAGCTGCTGTTCCCCCCAGGCTTGGTCTCCTAAGGGGATTTGCGAGCCTCATTTACTGCATAAAATAGAAAGAGTAGCCCTCACGTTTTAGTCAAAGGCATTCATTTGGCTTTTATTTATAGTCTCGCACATGTTTGCACACAGATATGCCAGCCAGGAAGCATGGGCTCAGGTGTACACACACACACACCAGGAGCAGCAAGATTCGTGTGTAGATAGGCACCGTTAAAGATAAGTCCATTCATGGTTTCTGCAAAACAAGAAGCTATCAACCCGCGCACTTTCCATTCTAGAAACAACCTTAAAATAAATACCGAGTCAACTTCATCAACTCTCAGAGCCACCCACGGTAGTGGATGTGCACACACTCCAGCGTGCTTCCTCCTTTGCTCTTTTTTATTATTAAGATTTTATTTATTTATTCATGAGAGACACAGAGAGAGAGAGAGGCAGAGACTCGGGCAGAGGGAGACGCAGGCTCCCTGCGAGGATCCCGACGCGGGACTTGATCCCGGGACTCCGGGATCACACCCTGGGCCAAAGGCAGATGCTCAACCGCTGAGCCACCCAGGCATCTTTCGCTTTGCTCTTACTTAACCTGATAATTTGGAAAATGGAAGGACAGTGAAGAGAGTAACAGGTGGCCTCTGAAACATGCCCGAAGCTGCCCGACCCTGGCAGGACGAACCTCCCGCCCCTCGTCTCTTGTCCCTCTGCTATTTGGGAAATGCTGGGTCTGCACGGCCCACCGAGGGACCCAGTGAGACTCGGTGTTTAGATCATCTCACAGGGGGGCTGGGGGACAGAGAAAATATTCCCTAATATTTTTTTTTCTGCTGTGGACCAAGAGGCAGCAGAAGAGATACACCAAGCGGAGGGAGGACGCACATGAGGTTATTCTTTGTACTGGAAAACACGACTCCCCCATTGGCCCAAATCCTGATGCTTCAAAGTAATTCTCTGTCAATGCATTTGTTTCTTTCTTTCATTTTGATTATCTTGCAGGAGGTGGACTCCCTGGCCATCCTGTTCCTTGCATTTCCATCTCGCTCCTTTCAAGAGAAAAGGGAGGTCCTCTCCCTTCCACCCACGCAGGCACTTTATGAACAAACAGACAGACAGACAGACAAAGTCTCTTTGCTGGAGCTAATCTGGAGCCCCAAGATGTTAAGAACGAAGCCCGAAACAATGTTGCCGGTTGCGGCCCATAAGTCACCCAAACGGTGGGAAGATTTTTGTTGAGTGGCAGGAGTCAGCTGAAAGAAAAGGAGAATGTTCTCTGGCTACGAGGGTCCCTGCCTTTTAATTAATTAATTTAATAGAGAGGGGAGGTCAGGAAGGAAGCGCCCTTTGCAACTTCTCAGGCGGGGCTGGGGTTTGGGACAAGAGGGCACTGGAAACACACAATGGGTATACTGTGAAATGTGACATTTCACGGGGGAATAGGTTGCAGAATTCCCAGGAATTCTGAGAATCAATAAAGGTGACTTCCAAGAAATAGCCAAGGCTGCAAAGAAACAGCCAAGGCTGCAAAGAAATGTCCGGGCCAAGTCGCTAGACATCCTGAGACGATCCCTGCCTGTCCGTGTCTAAAAATCTCCCAGGAGGCTTTCGATGTTAAAATTTGAAAATCAAAAAAAAAAAAAAAATTGAAAATCATTTAAAGGAAGAGATGGTCTTCTGTACCTTGGCTGTGTGTCTCAATTTCAAGCTCCCGTCGGATCCACCCACTCTGGCCTGTCCCTCGACCTCAGCACCCCCCAGATAAAGCCCCCCCCCCACCGCCCTCCCAACCCTGAGATACGTAGGAACGCTTTCTGAGAGGTTATTAGCCTAACTCAGTGTGCGTGAGAGCACAGAAGGCGTGAGAAGCAATTTAAAAACACATTTCTTTCTTGCGTCCAAGCCCGCCGGTCATCCGTAATAATGCCACGTCTCCAAAACTCGGATCCCAGCCACACTTTATCACCATCGCTCTCGAAAGGGGACCTGTCACATCCGTCCAAAACAACACACTCCGTGAACATGTTCAAAATACATCCGAAGTGTCACGAAAACAGTACTGATGTCAGGTTCTCCTTTGACAACGGTCATCATAACATTTCTCGTGTTATCACAAAAAAGTACGTTAGGGGTCCAAAACGAAGGAAGAAAAACTCTGACGGGATGGCTCAGTGGCTGAGCGTCTGCCTTTGGCTCAGGTCATGATCCCAGGGTCCTGGGATCGAGTCCCGCGTTGGGTTCCCTTCGAGGAGCCTGCTTCTCCCTCTGCCTATGTCTCTGCCTCTCTCTGTGTGCCTCTCATGAATAAATAAATTAAAAATCTTCAAAAAAAAAAAAAAAACCTCAGACAAGTGGTGAAGAGGGAAGGGATGATGTTATTTTAATAGCAGAAAGATGGTAAAAGCAGACCTTTCTTTAGAGCATTACTTCCTAGGACTGTGCTCTGCACTTTACCTGCACTATTGCGTGTTCTCGTCCCCAAAGCTGAAGCTCGGGCGTTCCTATTATTCCACTCACTATCCCTTAACCTCTCTTCTAAGCCCCGGGGCCTCTGCACACGCTGTTCCCTCTGCCTGGAATGCCCTTCCCCTACTCAGTTCCTCCATCCAACACTCGTGGAACACTCTCGTCCTTTAGAGCCCATTGAACGAAACTCCCTGGCCGCGTCTTCCCGCTGACCGCGTCCCACATGGCCGGGCGGACCCCCAGGAGCCCCACACTTCCCTCCCCAGCCACTGACCACACACCACTTTCTGGCCCACAGGTCTGCCTACCGACTATCTGAGCCCTGCCCTGGAGGGCACGTATCTGCATGCATCTTTGTAGCCCGGGCACACAGCACCTGCCAGGCCGATAGTGCAGGCCCAACAAATATTTGTTGAATAAATTAACAAATGAATAAATTCCTCTCGTGGAGATCTGCGGATAAGAGGTTTTCTTTCTCAAACACAAAACAGGTATCCAAACTCATTCCAGGTGCGGATGTTTACAAGTGTCAGACCTGCACCCCCGCCCCGGGGCAGTCTGCGGGGTGGTGCTGGGCCACGAGTTGCTCAAGCAGAGGCTCCGCTGACAAGCTAGCTCGCCCCGCAAACAACTGCTCTGCCTTCCACTCGCGCTTACTTGCAGTCTGCAGAAGGTGACCTCTACTACGTGAAGGCTGAAGGAGCTCGGGGAGAGGCAGGCCGGGGTGCAGGCCCACGTGTATTCACCCGAGGCTTGAGTCCGAAGCCCAAGCAAGGTCATCTTGGCTTCTCCGTCCCTCGCTCCGAGGAGAAGAGAGGCTCCACAAGCAGGAGAACCCCGGGCAGGTGAAGTCAGCCCCCGGGACCCGAGGCAGCAGGCAGGAAGGAAGGCAGCGAACTCTTCCTGTTTGCGACATCCAGGGATGAATGGACTCAGGTATGTGCACATGGCTGTCACCACGAGGCAGGTCAGTGGGTTGTGTCTTAGACACCTTCCGGCTTGCAGATCCCATGGGGAAGCAGAAACCCCAGAGGGGTCTGACCACAGCACGTAGCTGTCCGGCTGGTTTCTGAACAACTGCCAGACAGCAAAGATCAGATCTCAGAAGACAACCACATGCTCCTCTGTCATCATTGCCCAGAGGGCTAGCTGACACTTCCCCCTACCTCAGCATCCCCGGGGAGCAGGGCAGTGGGCTGCGGTGTCAGTCCCACGGGGCATTTCTAGCTGCAGCAGGCTCTCAAGGGGGTCAAGTTGAGCATATGAGCCCTTCCGGTGGGGGGGGGGGGGTAGACCCCTGGCTCTGGCCCCCAGTGTCACCTGGCGCTGAGCAGGAAGGGCACTTTCTCTCTGGAGAGGCAGACAGATAGATGAGAATCAGGTTCTCAGTTCTGCCCGAAACAAGCTGTGTGACCTCAGGCCAGTTGCTTAACTTCTCTGAATATGCTTCTGCATTCCCACCATGTCAATGATACCTAGCCATCCGCCCGGAATTGTGAAAGGTCTCAGGAGAACCCATGCAAAACACCATCTGGGCACAGCACACGGGCAATAAACACAAGCTATTGCTTATGGGATTTACATGAGTGTTTGACTCTAAGCCCCAGGAGGGCAGCCTCTCACTGTTTCTATGAAGTACCGTTCTGGGCATCACACGCAGCATTACTGGAATACCCTGCATCACTGACACACACCTGCTGATGTGTGTGTCAGGGGTGCCCAGGGGTCTCCGGGAAAGGCCCGCGAGAGGCTCCTGCTGACACAACAGCAGCCTCAGCCTCACCACCCAAGAGCGATAGGAAATGCCAACATCCCCCCAGGACCACTTCCCTCATGCCTCCCCAAATTAGCACCGGTGGGGGGGTCATTTTTAGAGCTAAAAGAAAGGCCAGGAACTCCAACCTGGCGGTAAGTCCTCAGGCCAGCCACCAGCATCGTAAGGATGAAAGAGGTGATGGTCCCCACTGAGCAGAGTCACCTGTGGGAACATCAGGGGAATGTGGGGACCCCCTCCAACCCCGACGTGGGTTTTCAGGGTGGGACCTGGGGGTATGCAAGGGGCCATCTCCATCTGCCACCTGTGGCTCTCACAGGCTGTGGCCGCCTCCCATCTCAACTGGAGATGAATTGTGTTAACAACCCGTGTGGGTGTGTGTGTGCACACGTGCGTGTGCCCTAAAACTGAGCTCTCTCCCACGCTTTGTCACACAGGATGGAGAGACCCCTCAGACAGCAAGTCCTAGGGAGAAAAGCACAGTCCGGTGGCCAGCTCTAGAAAGGAAACAGCTCTCTCACCGGGTCTATCAGAAAGTCCCTCCCCAAAGACACCTGGCCCAGCAGAAAGTAAATAACGTCACCCTGGCCGAGTCGGGTCCCCACGTTTGCCATGTGCCTGCCTTCTCTCTTGCCTTCCAGCGGGCAGCAGCCCTTCATCGCCACCGTCATCCTTGCCACGGCTGGGCCTGAAGGCACGCATGCTCCCTCCACCAGAGACACTGCTTCAAGTGATACCCACTGGCACTCAGGTGTCACCGCAGGCACTGCCCTGGGGGGCCAGCCCCTGAGAGTCAAATGAAAGGACCTTTTCTTCTTTGAAGGGTCTGAAGGGTCGATGTTTCTGGACTTACTGGATAAGAAAACCACAGCAGCAAGGACGCAAGAGGCACGTAGGCAGGGGAGCCCCAGAAGGCACCCCAGGCCTTTCATCCTGCCCTGGAAGGCTTGCTCTGCCGCCCTGCTTCTCCCCACCTGCCCCCTGCGCTCCCCCACCCCACCCCTGCCTGCCTTCTGGAGTGATGCTCCGTCTCCCAGCATCGCCCCTACCTGATGCCTTGGGTCACACCATCTGGCTCCGGTGCTCTTTCCACCTGCAGGGCTGAGGATTCCCCACCTACTCAAGTGCATGTTCACACACACACACACACACACACACACGCATCCTCAAAGGTTTGCTCTTCCTTAGTGGAAACGAGATACGGCGGAGACGTTTTTCATGTCTTATGACCACAAACGTGCATATCCACTACCGAATACGCTGCTCCTTTCTTTATTCAAAGCTCCAGGGTGGTTTCTTGTGGAGTTTCAGAAACAGGAAGTGGATCCCATGACTTCTGGAGGAAGAAACCCGCAAAGCTCCAAACCCGAGGTCCTTGGCAAGGGGTGGGATGAGCCGCCATCTGACTGGCTGCCTGCCACGCCGGAGCACACGGGGAAGGGGCATTAGAGGAGAGTGGTGTTGGGGAGGCGGCAGGAGGGGGGGCACAGCCACCAGGCAAAAGGTGTCAGGGTCGAGCTCGGAGGCTCCAGGGCCTGGCATCTGGGGGACTGTGGGCACAGAGGTTTTCTCCTCTTTGGAATCCTAGGCCTGTTGTTTCAGCAGTGCTGATGCCTTTAAATTGTTTATTTTTTACATTTTGTGTAGATTTTTTTTGTGTTCTCATGGTTTATAAGCTTCTCACTCCATCCTACCTGGAAGCAAAAGTTTTATGCAGTATTTTTTAAATTGAACATTTTAGAGCTTATTGGATTGCATAACTATAAATTCTTTATTATTATCGTAATTAAAATTTTGATCTCTCAAAATGGAATTCCATGATGTTGTATATATGTGCATACTGTCATGAATGTGCATATGTATTGTGTGTGCGTGTGTGGATATGGATCTGTAAATGTTGACATTTTTAGTTCTGTTAACACTGGTACATAAAGTTAATTCCTTGGTCAACTACAAAAGAAGAAGCTGAGTGAAAGAGTGATGGAAGGGAGGTTATCAACTGATTTAAATTATTCTTGGGCTAGAGAAAAAAACTAGCAAATATTTTCTTACTGTTATCAAGGGGGACATGGGAACATAGATGGCTCCATACAAATACATATTAAACAACCATCTGTTGACACCAAAGCAACCATTTTATCTTGAAGCATAATGTACTAAACGTGAACGCATACTTCCTTCTCTCACAATACAGTCGAAAGTACTAAAGTCACTACATTCTGTGCATTTGTCATCGCTCTGCATTTTTAGAGTTTTAGCACCAGTCTACATAGCAGAAAAAAAAAATCTCCACCTACTACTGGATTCTAATATTAGTATTTGGGGGAGTGCCATTTAGCAAGCCAATATAGTCTTTTACAAAACGCCACAGAAATAGTGGTTAACTATTAAACAGTTTGGAGGCAAGATCAGTGAACTGCATATAAAAAACATCAACATATGTGATACTGGCCCCCACAATCAGTACCATGGGGTTTCTCCTGAGACATTGCTGATCACATATATCTCTGTGGTGACACATCCCCCAAGATTCACTGAGCTATAGGGTTAACATCAAACATGATTCAAGCCTTGGGGTGCCTGGGTGGCTCGGTCATTTGAGTGTGCAACTCTTGGTTTCAGCTCAGGTCATGATCTCATGAGTCATGAGATGAAGCCCCATGTCCCCATGTCAGGTTCTGCACTCAGTGGGGGAAGTCTGCTTGAGATTCCCGCCCTCTGCCCCTCCCCCCCCACTCTCTTTCTCATAAATAAATAAGTCTTTTTGAAGACACCTCATAGGATCATTCTTAAAGTTGAAATGTAATTAAATTATCACATTCAGAAGAAGAAATTGTGTGAAATTTGGAGTCAAGGAAACTTCTAATCCGAACACAAATCTGTGGGCTCTTGGGAAAGGTACTTCTTCACTTCTGAGAACCTAAGGTTTCTTACCTGTAAAAATGGGAAGGATATCTGTTTCCTGTAGATTCAGCTTCACAAATAAAAGGGACAGTGCTTGTGACACTACAGGCTCTCAATAACTGTTCCTTTCTTTTCCTTTTCTGTGTGTTCTGAGCCAACAAATGAGCCTCATAGAAGACAAGAGGAAGAATTCAGAATAGTTGGCCTACCTAAAGAGCTTTGAATTATTCTAGAGTATCCTGGAGAGATGGAAATGAACAAAACCCTTGGAGGCTAAAATTATCTGCCTAGCTAATTCCAGCCTAATATTGATAGATTAAAGATTGTCCCCCTCTATTCTGTTACGATGGCTCTAAATTCTCAGAAAATTGTAATCACAGCTGTACATACTAGGTGGCTTCATTTCCATATTCAATGTGTATGAATTATAAGGCAGTTTTCTCATATTGCTGTAAAAACAATCACATAATCTTAACCTCTTTACCTATGTGAGAACTCCATTTCCATTGACATTTAGTTAAAACTAAAGTTTTGAGTTATTTATCTTTAAAAAAAATGGTGTCCAAAATGCACATAAATGAAGATAGCATAAGCTATGTTTGGAATATATATTAAGTGGATTTTTTTTTCAAGAGGAGGTTGCCTTTTTTTATATATATCAATATAGTGTACTGAGTTTTCCTTTTATTTTGCATTTATTTTTAAATTTTTTTCTTTGAATTCAATTTCCCAACATATAGTATAACACCCAGTGTTCATCCCCTCAAGTGCCCTCCTTAGTGCCTGTCACCCAGTCATCCCATCCTTCGTTTGTTTCCCAGTGTTAGGAGTCTCTCATGGATTGTCTTCCTCTCTAATTCCCCCTCCTCGATTTCCCTCCTTTCCCTTATAGTCCCTTTCACTATTTCTTATATTCCACGTATGAGTGAGACCATGAGAAGGGTGCCTATTCTAAAATAATAGAAAACACTAATCAATTTTAGGTCATTTCTTTTTTCTTTCTTTTCCAAATTTTTAAGTTCCAATTAGCTAACATACAGTGTAATATTAGTTTCAGGTGTAGAATTTAGTGATTCATCACTTATATTCAGCCCCCAGTGCTCATCACAAGTACCCTTCTTAATGCCTATTTAGCCCATCCCCCTGCCCCCCTCCCCTCGAGCAGCCCTCAGTTCTCCATAGTTAGTCTGTTTTCTGGTGTTTCTCTCTCTTCCCACCCCCCATGTTCATCTGTTTTATTTCTTAAATTACACATATGAGTGAAATCACACAGTATTTGTCTTTCTCTGACTTATTTCACTTAGCATAATACTCTCTAGCTCCATCTATGTCATCACAAATGGTAAGATTTCATTCTTTTTTTATGGCTGAGGAATATTCAATTGTATATGTGTGTACCACATCCTCTTTATCCATTCATCAATCTATGGATTGATGTCGGATTGTTTCCATAATTAGCAATTGTGGATAATGCTGCTATAAATATCAGGATACATGCATCCCTTTGATTTAGTACTTTTGTATTCTTTGGGTGAATACCTAGTAGTGCAATTGCTGGATCACAGGGTAGTTCTACTTTTAACTTTTTGAGGAACCTTCATACTCTTTTCCAGAGTGGCTGCACCAGTCTGCATTCCCACCAACAGTATAAGAGGGTTCCCCTTTCTCTGCATCCTCATCAACATCTGTTGTATCCTGTGTTGTTAATTTTAGCCATTCTGACAGGTGTGAGGTGATGTCTCATTGTAGTTTTGATTTGTGTTTCCCTGATGATGAATGATGTTGAGCATCTTTTCATGTGTCTGTTAGCCATCTGTACGTAGTTTTAGGTCATTTCTTAAGTGAATTTCTTAACTGTCACACAGATTAGGAAACACATAATTTTATTTTTGTAGTTCACATTCTGTTCCTAGAATGCATAGTTTATTTCTTTTTCAAATAGGGGCTTTGGCCTGTTGTCTCATTAAATTTGTATTGATAATTAATGACCCTAATTTCTCAACAATAAATATGAGCAAATTAATTTCACCTTTGAATATTTGTTTTCCTGATCTAATAAACCTAAGATTATGTTTGTAAAGTACCTTGATAGCTTTCCCCTAGGAATAATTCAGTAAAACAGGCTCTGGGGCACCTGGGAGGCTTATTGGTTAAATATCTGCTTTTGGCTCTGGTCATGATCTAGGAGTCCTGGGATTGAGCCCATGTTGGTCTTCCTGATCAGTGGGGCATCTGCTTCTCCCTCTCCCTCTGCCCCTCTCTCCTCACTCATCCACTTGCTCTCTCTCTCAAATGAATGAGTAAAAGATTAGAAAAAAACAGACTCTAAAGATACCCCTCAAGTACTGAAACTTTAGAATTGAAAAATCATTGATATTTTGAACTCCTATCTTTAAATATTATGAACTAATCTGAATGTTACTTTGTTTTTATAATGATATTTAGGATGTTTTATTAAAAATTTGAGGAAATTTAAAATATCATCTTAATAGAAACTGTTCTTATTTTGCTAACTGGTACTTATTCATATTAGTCATGATTTTTTTATAGCAGCATTTTGAGGTATGCTTCATCCAATAATATAGTACCTTTTCCAGTGTTTTCAGCTTAGGGGTACTACAAAATACCAACACTTTAGGAATATAAATCTTTTGTGGAGGAAATAATAAAATAAAATCAAAATAAATCATATAGGATAGATTTTTCCACTGCTTTGCATAGATACCAATTCTTCTGTTTATGGCTGACGTCTGTAATAATTGGCCCCCATCTACTCTGAGTGATTAGTGTCCAGACCATAAAAGTTGTTAAATATTTTAAATATCATTTTTGCACTAATCATTTATGTATTTCTCTTTTCTACCTCCAATCTTTATCATGGCTATAAAATAGTACCTGTGTAAGGATTATAAAATTGCATCCTTTTATTCTTGATTGCTCAAGTTTCTTTTATATTTAGGAATGAGTTATGTCTTGTCTTTACTGCTTAATGCATGCAGGTTTGAAAATAATATTGACAGCATCAAATCTGCTTGTTTTGTGCAATAGCAAAATAATTTCAAGATATTTCAAATATGGCTTTTCAAAGTTTTTTATTTTGAAATATTTATAAATTCACAGGAAATTCTAGGGAGGGCCCAAACACCCCTAACAAAGATCCCCAATGTTAACACCTTACATGAATATAATACCGGATCAAAATCAGGAAACTGACACTGGTACAATCCACAGATTGATTTCACTAGCTATCCAAATACTGGTGTATGTATGTGTATGTGTGTATTTTCATGCAGTTATATCACATATGTAGTTACATGTGACCATGACCACAGTCAAGATTCATAACTCTTCCATCCCATAAGACTCTCTTATGCTACCACTTTATATCCATATCCATCCCCTCTCACTGCACAACCCCTAACCCTTAACAACCACTAATCTGTTCTCCATGTCAATTTCTTTGGTATTTCAAAAATGTTCTAAAAATGGAATCATGCAGTGAATAAACTTTTGAGATGGACTTTTTTTCACTCAACTTAATTTCGTTGAAACCCATTCAAGTATGTGTATCAATAGTTTGCTACTTTTTATGTACCACTGTTTGTTTAAGCATTTACCTGTTGAAGGACATCTAGGTTGATTCCAGCTTCTAGTTAATATGAAAAAAGCTGCCACAAACATTTGTATATAGGATTTTTCATGAACATAGATCTTTTACCTGGGATAAAAGCTCAAGACAGTAATTGCTAGGTTTTTTGGAAAATACATTTTTAGCTTTAGAATAAACAGCTGTACTATTTTCCAGAATGGCTATATTCTTTTACTTCCCACCAGCAATGAACCAATTTTCTCTACATCCTTTCCAGCATTTGGTGTTATGACTTTTTAAATTTTAGTTATTCTGAGAGGTGTGTAATATTACATTATGGTTTTAATTTGTATTTCCCTAATGGCTAATGATATTGAACATCTGTTTTGAAAAATATTATTTATTTATATGAGAGAGAGAGATTGTGAGAGAGAGCACAGTGTGGGGGGGAGGGAGAGGGAGTCTCTCCACTGAGCAGGGGGCTCCTTTCCAGGACCTTGGGATCATGACCTGAGCCAAAGGCAGGCAGACGCTTAGCCAACTGAGCCACCCAGGTGGTTCTTGAACATCTTTTCATGTAATTATTTCTCATCTGTGTATCCTGCTTGGTAACATGTCTGATGATGCCTTTTGCCCAAATCTTAATTAGATTATTTTTTTAAATTTGGTTTTGAGAATTATTTACATATTCTATATATAATAAATCCCTTTATCAGATATGTTGTTTATAAACATTGCCTCCCAAACTATGATTTTTATTTTATCCTCTTAACGGGGTCTTTTGCAGAGAAAATATTTTTAATTTTGATGAAGTCAAATTTATCAATTTTTAGCAATTTATCAAATTTATCAATTTTTCCTTTTCTGAAACATGCTTTCAGTATCAAATATAAAAACTCTCTAACCAGCCCTAGACGCCAAAGAGTTTCTCATTTTTCCCCTAAATTGTGTACTTCAATATTTGACCTGTAAGTCTGTGACCTACTTTGAAATAATTTTCGTATAAGGTGTAAGATCTAGGTTGAGATTTTTAAATTATTATTATTACTATTATTATTATTGCTGTAGCCTATGGATGTCCACTTGCTTTAGCACTGTTAGGTGAAAAGGCTATCCTTCCTCCAGTAAACTGTGTGTACAACTTTGCCATAAATCATTTGGGTTCCATTGATCTATGGGTCTTTCTCTGCACCAGAACCATCCTGTCTAGATTACTGTAGCCATATTCTAATCCCTAATATTGGGTACACTGATATTCCCTAACTTAGTTTTTTAAATGTATAAATAGATAGAAGGTTTAATTAATCAGGAAGATTTAAAAAATTCTAAATGCATATGCATCTGATAACATACCTTCAAGTTTTATATAAAGGAAAAAATTACAAATCTGAAAAGAGGATTTGAAAAATTTATGGAGTATATTACCTCATGTACCTCTCCTTTCTCAATATTTTAAACAAAAAGAAAGATTTGAATAACAGAAATAGTAATCTTGATTTAAAAGCCACATATAGACACTGCACTTAGATGGAAAGTACGTTCTCAAGCACACAGAGTACTTTACAAACAATGAGTACATGGTAGTCTGTGGAGCCAAGTCTCAAGAAATTTCAAAGTTGACAGTCCTGTGTTACAGAAAACCTTAATTATGTATCAATAGAAAGATAACTAAAATACTGCCCATGCTTTGAAATATAAAAACGATTTTAACATGTGTTTTTTCCAAATTTATTGAGATATAATTGATATATTGTATAGTTAACGATATACAACATTATCATTTGATACACATATATATTGTGAAATGAATGACACAATAATAAGTTTATTGTGTTAATACATCCAACAACTCATATAATTACTTTATGTGGGGGGTTGGGATGAGAACATTTAAGATTTACTCTCTTAGCAACCTTCAAGTATAATACATAGTACTATGAACTGTAATCAGCATGCTGTACATTATATCTCCAGAGCTAATTCATCTCATAACTGGAAGTTTGTATCTTTTGACCAACATCCCCCCATTTCCTCCATTTCTTAGCCTTCCATTCTGCTCTGTTTCTATGAGTTTGCAGGAGAGGGAGTTCTAGATTTCATATATGATATCCTACAGTATTTCTCTCTATCTAACTTATGCATAATACCCCCAATCCATCCATATTGTAACAAATGACAGAATTTCTTCCTATAGCTGAAAAATATGCCATTGTAGACGTACATTACATTTTCTTTATCCATTCATCCATTGATGGACACATAGATTGTTTTCATTTGCTGGCTATTTTGAATAAAGCTGAAAGGAACATAGGAGTGCAGATACCTCTTCCAGTAGTGATTCAGTTTACTTCAGATACATAGCCAAAAGTAGAATTTCTGGATCATATGGTAGTTCTATTTTTAATTTTTTGAGAAGCCTCCATATGTTTTCCATAGTGGCTCTACCAATTTATATCCCTAGCAACAGTGCCCAAAGGTTCCATTTCTTTCTACATCATTGCCATCTTTATATTTTTGATAATAAATATTCTAACAGGTATGAGATGATATATCCTTGTGCTTCAGACATATTTCCTTATGATTAGTGATATAGAGCACATTTTCATATACCTGTTAGCCATTTGTGTGTCATCTTTGGAAAAAAGTCTATTCAGATCCTTTGCCCATTTTTTAACTGATTTTTTTTTCTTTTTTTACTCTTAAGTTGTATGAGTTCCTTATACATTTTGGATTTTAACTCCTTTTAGATAAATGATTTGAAATATTTTCTACCATTCTATAGATTGTCTTTAAATTTTTTTTTATTGTTTCTTTTGCTATTTAGAAGCTTTTCAGTTTGGTGTAGTCCCACTTGTTTATATTCTATTTTATTGCTTGTGTTTTGGCGTCAAATCCAAAAAACTAATTGCCGAGATCAATGTGAAGAAGCTTTTTCCTATGTTTTCTTCTGGTAATTTTTGGTTTCAGATCCTATATTTAAGTCTTTAATCCATTTCAAGTGATATAGGGGTCCTATTTCATTTTTCTGCATATGAATATACAGTTATCTCAATATCACTTATTGAAGAAACTATATGTCTCCCATTAAGTACTCTTCGCTCTCTTATTAAATGTTAGTTGACTATAAGTGCATGGGTTTATTTCTGGATTCTTGATTCTATCCCACCTGACTATGTGTCTCTTTTTATGCCAGTACCACACCATTTTGATTATTTTAGCTTTATGATCTAGTTTGAAATCAGTAAACATGATGCCTTGATTTTTGTTTGTTTGTTCTTTCTCTCTGGATTGCTTTTGCTATTCAGGGTCAGTATGATTTCATATGAGTTTTAGGATTTTTTTTATTCTGTGAAAAATGCCATTGGAATTTTGATAGCAATTTCATTGAGTCTATAGACAGCTTATAGATAGCTTTGGGCAGCATGGACATTTTAGCAATATTAGTTCTTCCAATACATAAATTCAGGATATGTTCCCATTTATATATGTCTTCTTCAGTTTTTTTTCATCAAAATCTTGTATTTTTAGTATATAGAACTTTGATCTCCTTAGAATTTCTTTATTTTTTATTCTATTGCAAATGGGATTATTTTCTTTATTTCTTTATCAGATAATTCATTCATTTCTGTATCCTAAAACTTTATATAATTGTTGATTACTTCTGACAACTTTTTGGTATAGTTTTTAGGGTTTTCTATACGTAAGATTATACTTATTTGCAAACAGAGATAATTTTACTTCTTTTCTGATTTGAATACCTTTCATTAATTTTCTTTGCTAATTTGCTACTTTCTTTGGCTAGGACTTCTATTACTATGTTAAAGGAACTGATGGGAATGGGCTCCCTTGTCTTATTCCTTATCTTAAAGGAAAGATTTCAACCTTTCATTATTGACTAGCTGTGAGCTTAACTTATTATTTATTATTATGCTTTTATTATATTGAGATACATTTCTTCTCTGCTCAAATTGTTGAGACTTTCTATCATGAATGAATGTTGAAATTTTTAAATTGGCTTTTGTGTTTCTATTGAGATGATCATATAATTTTATCTTTCATTTCATTAAAATAGTATGTCATATTACTGGTTTACGTATGTTGTACCATCTTTTGCATCCCAGTGGTAAATTCCACTTGGTCAGAGTATAGGATTCTTTAATGAACTATTGAGTTCACTTTGCTAATATTTGGTTGAGAAGTTTTACATCTATATTTTTAAAATATTTTATTTATTTATTCATGAGAGACACCAAGAGACAGAGACATAGGTGGCGGGAGAAGTGAGCTCCCTGCAGGGAGCCTGATGTGGGACTCAATCTCAGGACCCCGAGATCACAACCTGAGCCAAAGGCAAAGGCTCAACCAATGAGCCACCCAGGGACGCCTTACATCTGTATTTATCAGGGCTGTTATTAATTTCCTTTTCTTGTAATTTTTTTTTTTTGTCTGCTTTGGTATTAGGAGAATCCTGGCATCACAAAATGACTTTGGGAGTATTCCCTCCTCTTCAGTTTTTTGGAAGGGTTGCAGAGGGATTGGCATTGCTTTTTCATTTTATGTTTGGTAGAATTCACCAATGAAGCCATCTGGTCCTGGGCTTTTCTTTGTTGAAAAGTCATTTTTATGATTATAGTATTTTAATGAAAATTATAGTCTTTTTTATAATTATTTGTTGAATTACTTCCAGGACATCCAGAGGGGAGGGACAGAGAAAAGTGAGTCCATACCATCTTCTCTGGGACCAGATGTCTAAATGCTACTTTTGATATTAAATGATAACAATAAAGTTTACTTTATCATACACTCTTTCTTTTCCATCTACCAACACCCTGTGAGGGTAGGCAGATTTTTTAACCCCTACTTTTTTAGTTAATAATGCATTAACTGAAATAAAGCATTCCCAAGATTTTAAGGGCCTTGTCCAATAAACATAAATTTAAAAATAAGGCTAAATCCAAACCACCCAAGTTTAAGGTAGATCTCAATGTTATATCCATCATACAACATCACAGTATGTTTTAGCTGGAGACACTAAGCTCTTAAAAATATGTTAAACTGGTTTCAAATATTTTTACTTGGGACCAAGATGGCGGCGCCCAGTGAGGGGCAAGCGTTTGCCTCGGGGGTTGAAAAGACTTGGGGTGCGGTTGTTCGCTCCCCAGAAGGGACCCCTCAAAAGATCCGGCAGCTGATAGATGAGGGGATTGCCCCGGAAGAGGGAGGCGCCGAAGCGAAGGACACATCTGCCACATTCCAGTCAGTTAATGGGTCACCCCAAGCAGAACAGCCGCCATTGGAATCTACAAGTAAAGAAGCCTTCTTTAGCAGAGTGGAAACATTTTCTTCTCTGAAATGGGCAGGTAAGCCCGCCGAGCTGTCTCCACTTGTCTGTGCAAAATATGGCTGGGTCACAGTTGAATGTGATATGCTCAAGTGCTCCAGTTGTCAGGCTTTTCTCTGTGCCAGTTTGCAACCAGCTTTTGATTTTGACCGATATAAGGACCGATGTGCCGAGCTGAAGAAGGCCTTGTGCACTGCCCATGGAAAGTTCTGTTTCTGGCCAGACAGCCCCTCCCCAGATCGATTTGGGATGTTGCCATTGGGTGAGCCTGCTGTTCTTGTTAGCGAATTCCTAGATCGTTTTCAAAGCCTTTGTCACTTGGACCTCCAGCTTCCTTCCCTGAGGCCAGAGGACTTGAAAACTATGTGTTTGACAGAAGACAAGATCAGTCTTCTTCTGCACTTGCTTGAAGATGAACTTGATTGCCGAACTGAAGAGAGAAAAACTACAAGCAAATTAGGCTCAGACATCCAAGTCCATGTCACTGCATGTGTTCTCTCTGTATGTGGCTGGGCCTGTAGTTCTTCTTTGGAACCCATGCAGCTCTCCCTAATAACGTGTTCACAGTGTATGAGGAAGGTGGGGCTCTGGGGCTTCCAGCAGATTGAGTCATCCATGACCGACCTGGATGCATCCTTTGGCCTGACCAGCTCCCCCATCCCAGGCCCTGAGGGACGGCCAGAGCGCTTCCCTCTTGTGCCTGAGTCTCCTCGGAGGATGATGACTCGGAGCCAGGATGCCACATGTTCTCCTGGCTCAGAGCAGGCTGAAAGGAGCCCAGGTCCCATTGTCTCCCGAACTCGGAGCTGGGACTCTTCCAGTCCTGTTGACCGTCCTGAGCCAGAGGCCGCTAGCCCCACCACCAGAAGCCGTCCTGTGACCCGAAGTATGGGAACAGGAGACAGTAGTGGCCTGGAAGTGCCGTCTAGTCCTCTCCGGAGAGCCAAACGAGCTCGCCTCTGCTCTTCTAGCAGCTCAGACACATCTTCCCGAAGCTGCTTTGACCCCACCTCTCAGCATAGAGACTGGTGCCCTTGGGTAAATGTGACACTTGGCAAGGAAACCAGGGAGCATGGTGGAACGGAGACAGATGCCAGTATCTCTACAGAGCCAGGCTGGAAGGCTGTGCTGAACATCCTCTTGGCCCACAAGCAGTCCAACCAGCCAGCTGAAACAGACTCCATGAGTCTCTCTGAGAAATCCAGGAAAGTATTCCGAATATTCCGGCAGTGGGAATCTTTATGCTCATCCTGAAGACATTCTAGCCCTTCCCAGAGAGAAGCAGAATGAATGACTTTGGGAAATGAAGTCTGAATTTCTTTGTGGTCAGCTGATGCCAAGTTTTTTCCATTCTGGTATAACCATCAGAAGCCATCATCCTTGCAAAAGGCAGTGAGTGTCACTCTCTGCATCTGACTGAAGGGAAGCCTGTTTCCATGCGGGGGTGTGGACAGGTGAGGTACAACACATGTGGTCCTATTAAAAGAGTGTGGGGTCACTTCAACCAGACAGAAGACCAAGGCCCTGAGCACGTTTAGTGTCTTTCCATACTGGGCAGTGTCTCAAGGGCTCTTGTATACTGGGAATATGACAACATGTATTAATAAAATATTTGTGAATATTCTTAAAAAAAAATAAAAATAAAAATAAAATATTTTTACTTTATAATTTTGTATTTAAAAACATAAAAGGGAACTTTTTCATATATTCTTAACATTCTCTCTGGTCTATCATTTATAAATAGACCAATCTGTATAATTTTATGATTGAATAATTTACTTGTCATTTGATTTATGTTCTTAAATTAACAGAGTGAATTTAGCTCTTTGAAAGACATTTTTAAGTAACTATTGATTTATATTTTATGTTTCTCAATTTAAAAGAAAAAGAAGAAGCTTTTGTGGGTTTTATGCCTTCACAATTTCTAAAAATGTTCACTACAGTCCACATAATGTTGGAACAATTTCTTTAAGAGTTAAATGCGGGTCTCTGTCAATCATACTATGAGACACAGTCTTATGTGTCCCTCAGTGGTTAGATCTGTTCATCAGTGCAGAAAGCAAAACAGAAAGGTGAAGCTCTGATCTGAATATTATAGACAAGTTCTTTCAGAAGTAGGAAAAACAGATCCAGGCCATCAACCCAAAGCACTGAACATTAACTATGACTTGTAGTTGATAGGGTGGGCAGGGTGGAGGTGGGAGGGATTGGGATAGGAGGCTTAATTTAGGTTGCTGAGGTGACATGATCTGATGTCCCTCTTGGTACATTTAATTTTAAGGTTTCCTAAATACATGACAAAACAGTACTTTCCAAGGAAAAGTGGGTATTTGAAAAGTTTGTTGTTTGTTTTACTAATTTGGGTGAAATTTGAGCACATATGACATAATCCAATGTATGATTGTGGCCTAAGCATGAAGCATCTCAAAGTGCCTGGTATAATACATGTTCAGTGAGATCACTCACAGCTATAGTTAAGGGCCTATCCATTTTACTATTAAAATCTCGTGTCGGGTAGCCCCAGTGGCTTAGCGGTTTAGTGCTGCCTTCAGCCCAGGGCATGATCCTGGAGACCCAGGATCGAGTCCCACGTCAGGCGCCCTGCATGGAGCCTGCTTCTTCCTCTGCCTGTCTCTCTCTTTGTGTGTCTCTAATAAATAAATACAATCTTAAAAAATAAATAAATAAAAAATAAAAACTCATGTCTTCAAGAAATTACATATCCAAGAGATCAAGATTTTATGTGCTCTTTGTAGAAACAACTTGAATTTAAAAAGTTGCCTTAGACAAAAAGGGGCAAACACAATTTGGATGCTTTGATGCCAAAACTGCATAAAGAACCCAAATATATTTAGAACCATTATTTCCAAGGCACCACTTCAAATCAGTAATACAAAATCAGTAGGAAATTTTATTGACTATATTTGTTCTTGAACTTCTTACCAGTAAGTAATAAATCATGGAAATTATATTATCACTTTTTTGACCATAAAATTAAGCTTGACAATTTCATATTGATTCCCCAATACTTGCTTTGATTTTTTTAGAGTCTTATTTCTCTTCTTCCACATTATCTTTTCAATTTATTCTAACTTATATTTTTTCTCTTCGCCTCATACTTGTTTGCTTAACCCAAATCTTTTCTTTGAGGTTGTTTGATTCACTCCTCCAATGTTTTGAGGTTACCAAAAAATTTACCTTTTCCCTTTGATTCTGGTACTCAATTATCATATATCAAAAGTCATGTTATTACTTTTAATGTGGATTACCTAGTTGCAAACAAAGCAGGCTGACCTATTTGTCCATATGACAAATATTTGTTGGATATCCACTCTGCTTGTAGAATTGAACTATGCCTCATGAAAAATGTAAATAAATGCAACCTGTTCCTCAAAAAGCAATACAATTGACAAGATACTATAGTCAGCATTCCAAATAATGAGGAAAGTTTAATGATGGTGTGAGGAATCACCATCACCCAAGAGGAAAATAAAGGACAACCAACCATGAACAGGAGTGTTCAAAGAAGGCTTTTTTGAAAGACATGGCATTTGAACAGAATTTTATTTTTATTTTTATTTTTTCCAAGATTTTATTTTTAAGTAATCGTTACCCCCAACATTGGAATCTAACTGATCTCCACCCTGAGATAAAAAGAGTCACCTGCTGTACTAACTGAGCCAGCCAGGTGTCCCAAGAATCTTAAAGATGATTTGGATTCACAGTCATTCTTAAAGGTTCAGCTTCTGCTGAATTATTTCATTAGGTCACCTTCTCTTTCCGGTCCACTCCTTCTCCTTGGGTGTTACTCCCTTTCTCATCATGCTGATGACTCAATTTTTCCTTTCAATCCTGATTAATTCTGCCTGCTATTATTAATATGCACAGGTGCTATGTCCATTTCTGTTTACTCCGTTAGATTTTGTTTCTATTATGTTATTATTGCTTAAGTAATTTTCAGTACCTCAATCCTGGACTCCTATGCCAACCAGCTTTGCATTTGCTATACTATCTTTCCTTTCAAGTTCTTCTTTTAAAAGGCACAAAACTTGTCCTTTCCATCGCTACACTGTTACTCTTACGTGCGTTCTTTCGATCTTTAGTCCATATTTTCATGTATGAAATCCCTTATGCCAGAATATATTTCTTATATTTTTTGAAATGTATTCTCTTAAAATTACCTCATTCCAAATGGATATCTTCTTTCACTATTCACAATAATGTACTTTCCAGCTATTCTTTCATTCCTTGCTTTTTATATTCAACATAAATTCAGGGTTTGTGTCTTTATATTCAAGATTCTGCATGATTTCTGTCTCACTCCATTTGGTTTCTTTTCTTTGGAATGCTACCAGCTGTTTTTACTGTTTTTTTCTATTCCATTCTGATTACTAATTTTTTTTAATTCATTTAAGCATTTTTGGATCTCCTTAAGACGACAGTTCAGAAAGGTCCACGTACCAACTTGGTATATTGATAGCACATGGATTTGACCTCCAAATACTAAGGGAGCACCTAATAAAATTATGACACAGGAAAAGGATAAATGAATATATAGTTTGAAATATTATGAGCATTTTGGGCTTCAGTACATTTTATTTTACAACAACAACAAGAAATTCAACTTCCAAAAGTTTGAGTTTTAAAAAGAATATTAAGGTTTTTTCCTTTGAATTGAGCTTCCTATGTCTGTGTGAACACGTTTAAAGTTTAATAAATTTTACATACACGGTATTTTACGAAAAAAAATCTGTTACATGAAAAAACATTTGGTTTTTCACCTTTAAATGGAGAAATTACCATAAGCTTCTATGGATGGAAGATTTTATGTCTTCATTATTATCTGTATGGGTTGACATTTCCTTGTTTTATTGGTCTACTTGCTATTCCGATTCCGCCAAGATTATTATTTTGTATAAAATTCTGGCCTCATGAAAATGAAAGCTTGTGCTCAAAACTTATACATCTCACTCTAAATTTTGAATGTGTGTTGCCTCTTTGTCTAGTAATTGGGGCTTGGCAATCCTCAATAACTGTTTATATTTAATTTAATTAGAATCCTAGTGCCTGAAGTTATGTCATATTAGCTCTTTTTCCAGCATAATTTTAAAATTACCTATTGAGTCTGCAACTCAGTTTTCTCGAGAGTGTAACTGAATTATAATCCCATCTCCTAAATAGATGTATTATCATACAATTTTTTATCATCTTCACACAACTCATAACTAACAACTCAACAGATGCCTGATGCCCTAAAGCCAATAGGTGCCTTTACAAAATTTGTCAGGAGAAAACCCAATTTGCAGGTAAATAAATAAGAAACATGTGATAGTTAAATCTTTTCCTCACCTAGGATAGCATTCCTCTTGGTTTATTCTCACATTGATACCAGTGTATGTGATAGTATGTAAGAAAACCTTTCAAAACTGCAAAGCACTAAAGGCTGCAAGTTGATGTTACTATTGTGGTGCTAGGTGCTCTCTAAATTAATATATGCTGGAGATTGTTCCCCGGTGATGAGAAGGCTCAGATGGTAGTGAAAAACCAACGCACTGAGTCTGAGCAGGTTGTAGCTCTTTGATGACTACTTTGCCTTTTACACGTATCTGATAAAAGAGCTCATTTAAGATCTCTTCTCACTCATTTCTTCCCTCTCTTCTCTCCTCCTGCTTCTGGACTCTTTCATTTAATGGCTTCTGAATTACAACTTTCTACTTGTGAGTTCATTTGGAGTAAAGAAAGTTGACGAAGTACTGTGTTTAGATCCCCAAAGGGAAACCACTACATTCATGTATGATTGCATAAGAAATAAATATAGTGTGTGTGTGTCCATGTGCCTGTGTCTGCATGTGTTGTACATAATTGGACACAGCAAAAATTATGGCATAATAAATACATCTGCTTAATTAGAGAGGACTTCTTTTACAAAATAGACTTTTGTGTGAAGTTTTTAGAAAGGCTAAAGAAGTACAGCATGACACAGAGGAAAAACAAAAACGTGTTATACATGCGGATTGACTTGAAGATGCGGTTGTGTGGGAGAGAACAATTAGGTTTTCCTGACTAAAGCTGGGATTGGAAGCAAATAAAGTCATATGTAAGTATAAAAGTAGATGAGCATAGTGAGGTAAAAGGCAGAAATGTTATAAAGTGATCTTATACTTCAGCTGCTTTGGTGTATTTATTGTTTACAAAACATATTTATTTTGTAAAGCATTTATGCAGATGTCAGATTTTATCCTAATCAGCATTCCATGAACTATTGAAAATTAATATTCACATTAAGACACCAAGGCCTAAAGAGGACAATGATTTGCCTAAACCAGTTGCTGATTAACTTGCAATTAGATTCTTCCCTCGTGATTCTTCAGTTAGTGACCTTTCCCCATATTATATTGTCACTCCTCATGGGGTGAAGCTCAGGGATAAACAACTATCAAGAGTCCCTGGGATTTAGAATGCTAACTCCTTCTCCTAGAAGATGTCCAGCATTAGTACCATCGTTGCTGTCATAAACAGAAACCGAGATCTAGAACAACAGCATATGTTTAGGATGCTGCTGCTTAGCATTATTGTGCAACTTGGGAATTCATGCTTAGAAGAATGCTTGAGTACTCTCCCAACATTCCATTGGGTTTATGACATCCCATATAAATGGAACGGTGTTGCAGCTAACATTTACTAGTATTATTTGGAGCACATGGTTCCTGCCATCCTTAGAAATGCAGTATTTCCTCAAAAGAGTGCTAAAAGCTGTCTTAAACTTTTTAAATCCATAGCTTGCTTCAAGGGCAATATGCAATCCTTCAAAGAAAAGTTTTCTTTTTATTAAAAAAGGTGTTTATTGACTCCTTTACTGCCACAAGGCAGATAGATTTAGAAAATATTATTGGTTGCTCCTTGGTTCCATCATCATTATTGTCTATATTAGTTTTGTCTCAAAATTTGTTGCCTTTTCTTCAAAGATTGTTTTAGGACTGTGTATTGTGTATGTATATAAAATCATAGACAAATCTAGCAAATAAATAACTGCTAATTTTTTTAACTAAACGTAAAGTAGTCAATTTAAGATATTAATGTAGATTGGGGAACTACACTTTGCCATGAATGCAAATTTATTATTGCAGCAAAATTGGTGATGAAACATTTGAAAGGGTGAAGAAATGATCATTTTTGAACCGAGTTATTGTAATAATTTAATACTATCCCGATAACTCTGAGCCATGGGACTACAGAAAGGGAACATAGGGGTGCCTAGGTGGTTCAGTCAGTTAAGAGGCTGCTCTCAGCTCAGGTCATGATCCCAGGGTTCTAGGATCAAGCCCCACGTGGGGTTCTCTGCTCCACAGGGAGCCAGCTTCTCCCTCCCCCTATTCTGTTCCCCTTGTTCTCTCTGGCACTCACACACACACTCTCTCTCTTTCTGCCAAATAAATAAATAAAATCTTTTTTTAAAAAAGGGGACCATCGGATAGTCAGTAAGAACATGGACTCTCTCTGAAGCTATACTGCTTCAGTTCAGATCCTGGTTCTGCCCCTTACTGGCTGTGTAAACCTGGGCAAGTTACTGAATCTTTGTACCTCAGTGTCCACATTTCTACAGAAGAAAAATTGATCTTTCTCATCATAGTGAAAATTGAATAGATTAGTATATTTAAAGTGCTTAGAAATATGCCTGGCATAGTATAAACACTGTGTAAGTCTTTTTTTTTAATTTTCTAAAAAACAAACATTTATTGAATGTCTCTCGTGTCAGGTGCTGATATACTGATAAAAATATAAATGTCTCATAAAAATACCAAGTGGTTTTTAAAGTAAATTAAAAATTATCCCAAAGTAGGACAATCGGGGGCTAAGAATTAGCACATTAAACTCGGTTTATAAAAGAGCAACAGATGTCATCATCCTAAATGTGGTCTTCTTACTGAAATAAAATTGATAGGGCAGCCCCGGTGGCAAAGCAGTTTAGCGCCGCCTGCAGCCCAGGGCGTGATCCTGGAGGCCCTGGATCGAATTCCATGTCGGGCTCTCTGTATGATGCCTGCTTCTCTCTCTGCCTCTCTCTCTCTATGAATAAATAAATAAAATCTTAAAAAAAAAAAAAAGAAAGAAAATTGATAAACGTAATTCACTTCTTATGTAATATAACCAGTACTCCAGCTCATTTTGGGCATGAAATGGTTAAAAAACAAAATAAATTTTCCATTCTTAGATGAGTACAGGCTGTGTATTGCCTTGTGAAACAGTTTGGTTCAGCCACTAAAATTCACTATTACAGAACACAGAGAACCCTAATAATTTGTTAGTACACAAAGGATTATTTAACAAGTGTTAGGGCCCTGACAAAGAAACACTTGGTTGTTTAATTTTACGGAGAATTATTTCACTTTTTCTTTTCTTCTGGTAATAAAGGCTTATCAAAAACATATTAACTTATATCTTATGCCTGTTTTGTGTGTTCTAAGCTTGACAGTAAAGCTGACTTTATTGTAAAGCATCTTATCTCAAGGAAGTGACAACTTTGTGTCTTAATCATACACGCTCCTACTTAACAGACCCATTGTGTTCAGCCAATGGACTGGGATTTTCTTTCTATTTAGAAGTTTATTCTTTTTTTTAAACATTGTATTTATTTATTTGACACAGAGCACAAACAAGGGGAGCAGCAGAGGGAGAAGGAGAAGAGAAGCAGGCTCCCTGCTGAGCAGGGAGCCCAAAGCAGGGGCTTGATCTGAGCAGAAGGCAAACACTTAACCAACTGAGCCACCCAGGAGCCCCTAGAAGTTTATTCTTGTAAACAGGAACAAATTATTATTTCTCTGTGTCTATCTTCTGTGGAAGCAGTAATTTTAGTGGCTGACTCAAATTGCTCCATAGTTCTGTGCATACTTCATAATATCCTGAAAGAGAAAATTTATATTGTTTTTTGAATCTTCACATGCCCAAAGTGATCTAGAGCTCTGATTATGTTGCATGGCAAGTGAATGATGAAAAGAATGGGTGAATTATGTTGACCAAATTTATTCCATTAAGAAAAAAAAAACAGAGCCTTTTAAATATCTTTCTGTAGTCAGTCATTCATAATTCCTACTTCTAAATAAAGAATAAATAACACATTAATGCCTATTAATATGTTCCAAGCAATTTGTCATTATTAATTCTCAATTTCCTGTTAATTTTAACTTTTTTTTTTTCAGTTAACTGGTGCTTGATTAAACATAGTTTCTATTTTTTAATAAGTGTTCTAGATGTAGATGACAAATTCTACAGTGGTTGAGTACAAAAGATAGAAAATATATAATCTTCTTTAAAGAGAGTAATAATCTCTTTTAAGTTCAGTTCCCTTTGGATCAAAAATGATTTTTCCACCTACATTATGTCAGCACAGAGCTAGAGGCTTGGGCTAGAGAGATGAAGAAAAATAGTCCTCAAGGTGGTTTTACATCCTGATAATGAGACAAACATATGTTTGGAGACTTTCAATGCAAAATGGTAGAGGCTGATTTCCACAAGAGCTTAGGGAACACAGAGGAGGAAGATGGAGTGCATCAAAGGCATTTTGTATTTTCTGCATTAATTTTACTGGTTGTTCCTTGGTTTAAAAGCACCATGGTAGGTGATAGGTAGAAGAAATTGCATCCGAAAATCACTTAGAGAGAGGTTACAGGAAGGATGGGAGGGGAAGTGAAATCAGGAATATTTTAGAGTGATCCATTATCATTAAGCAAATTGGAACACTGGGAATCCTATCCCAGGGGTAAAGGCAATATAAAGCTGTTCTTCCCAGATAGGAGCCAAACAGTCTCTAGACTAGCACTATTATTGGAAATAGAAACTCTCTGAAAAAAATAATTGGGAGAAACAGCCAACTGTGTTTTAAAGTGGTGTCTTTATATCAGGGAGGTATGAGAGCCTTTGCATGTGGCACGATCAGATTTTCTTTACTTGGGCTCATTCCAAAGAGAGGAAAGAAATGCCATGCCATTAGGATGGTCTTAGGAGAACTTTTCAGTTGGCAAGTATGTGTACATTTATGTAGCAAGAATTCCTCCAGTCTTCTTCACTAAAGAAACACAATGTAATTGGAGGGGACTTCCCATAGCACAAGGCCAGGGACCCTGCATCATTTCTAGCATGGAAGGTTTAGGAAGGTGTTTGCACAGAATAAGTAATAAAAATAGTGTTGTGAAATGCTTTGTTTCCCATTTGGTCTATGTCTCCGGTGGTTCTGATTCTAGACTGGTTCACAAATATTGATTAGTAACTTTAGTCTATGCAGGTCTTAATTTACTTTTAGAAATTAATTTAGTTATCAAAATTAATGGATGATGTGCCTAGTTTTCAGAGAGTATACATATTTGTGAAAGATATCAAATCCATATATATTATGAACTGTATCTAGACTTCTGCCCAGAGAATATGCAGCTCCCCAGAGAATTGTGAACTAGTGTTAATTTACTTACTGCTCTATTGTTTCTTTAACCTTGACTTATTCAAAACAGTGAGTTTGTTAGGCAACAAGTAATAGTAATGATGGCATCCCTACCCTAAATCATCCCTACCCTAAATCTGAACATGGTACCTGAAATTCTTCTCCTGTAGCCTTTGACCATTATCCCGCCCACCTGTGAGTGATTTTGCTATTATTGACCTCCTGACTTGGCTTCACTGTGTCACCTCCGCCTGACTCCTACCTCAATCAGATTTATTAGCTGTAAGCAGCAGCACTCTCTCCATCAAATCTGTCACAGAGAGGAATAGCCAAGGTGTCAGAGGCATCCTTTGCTTTAACCTCCCAGTTATGGTCTGGCAATCAGTTAGCTGTGTATCCTATGGACCTTTTTTTTTTTTTTTTTCTGTGAAAAACTAAAGCTTAATAATATTAAATAACTCAACTCAGAGAAAGTTACTATTGGAGACCTACTTGAAACGTATTTTAATTTTAACATCAGTGTGATACAGCTGAAATGATTTTTCAGTGGTTTGAAACACATATTGTATTTTCACATAATTTTGTAAAATGCAGATACCCATAGAAAAGCAAAATGAGAATAGCCAGCAGACCTCATATACGTATTGTACATACATATGTATAATTTATACTTTGATGTACACATGGATAATAATGAGTACCTTTAATTTATCAGTCCCTATCACCACCTAATCTCCTACATTCAACCCATTTCATACATTTCTATTGACTGCATGAATCATTAGCCACTGAGTTTGTGTCCTCTGCAAAAGGGAAGTGATGAAAACAAGATCTAGTATTTTGTCTATTATATATCAGGTTCTGTAGTAGGATGCTTTCATATATTATCTTATTTAAATCTCATAAAACAATGAGAAAGGATTATAATCACCATCTTACAAAAAAGATAATGAGTCTGTGACAATTGAATAAACTAGCCCAAAGTTCACTAAGTACAAGCTCTGGGAGTCAAACTAAGATCTTTTTTTTTGTTTTGTTTTATATTTTTAGTTGAATTGTTTGAATAGGTAATATAGTACATGGCGCAAAGTGTGTAAAGCAATGAAGTTTTCCCCCTACTTGTGTGCCGTCGCTACCAGTGTCCTTACCCAGAAATAAAAAAATTTGTTGATGTCTTATATATTCTTCTAGAGATAGGTTTCTTTCATAAACAAGCAAAATAAAAATGTTTATATAGAGCTTTTTTGGTTTTTATTTTGTTTTAAAAAGAAACAATGTGGAATGCCTGGGTGGCTCAGCAGTTGAGCGTCTGCCTTCAGCTCAGGGCGTGATCCTGGAGTCCCAGGATCGAGTCCCACGTCAGGCTCACTGCATGGAGCCTGCTTCTCCCTCTGCCTGCGTCTCTGCCTCTCTCTCTCTCTCTCTCTCTCTCTCTCTCTCTCTCTGTGTCTCTCATGAATAAATAAATAAAATCTTTAAAAAAAACTTGTTTTTAATATGTAGGTATATCAAATCATGACACTATACACCTTAAATATGTACAGTTTTTGTCAGTTATACCTCAATAAAACTGGAAAAAGCGTTTTATATGCAAATAAAAAATGAAACAGCATTTTAAATTAAAGTGTTCATTGTAAGATTATAGCATATTTATCAACTCATTTAGGATATGCCTAAATTCTGTTGTCAAAAATTTTACTACCTTAAATAATCTAGCATATAAGTCATTTCATACATAGGTGAGGATGCAGTTTTATTTTTTAAATGCTAATCCAGTTGTCTCAGTATTATCTACTGAGCAATCCTTCCCTTCCTTTCTAACATGAGATACTGCACGTAATCTAATATTCAACTGCATTTTGCATTTGCAAATCCAATTCTTTGTGACTTTGCTTTATGTAGTGGCCTCCCTCCCAATAACAATAACCTATAAACATATTGTTGGGACTTTCTTGATATCTATTAATTTCAGGTCTAACAACATTTCTCAGGCCCCACCAATTTAACCCCCAGTACTACCAATAATATTTTGTTTTAATTAAACTCTCTTTTGCTTGGCAAGATGTCTGAAGCATATCAATTAGCCAATTAGTTCTGATCACTGAAGTGTCTCTTTGGCTCTGTTTCCACCAAGACACAGCCTTGTTCACAAAGGACCATCTCTTAGGATTAGAGCCCGAGGCATAGCCGTGTGTCCTAAGGGGCCAGTTCCTTAGGGGTTATTGTGAGGATTAAGTGAGTTAATGTAAAATTCAAGAATGTCAACCAGATTGGAGAAAGCATTTCAAACATGTAACAGAAAAGCAGATATCACAGTGCTAACAGGTGCAGACCCTGGAGCCAGGAGACTGGGTTTGTACCTATCTCGTCACTGTCACCTATCCATCGTGTACCTTTGGCAGATTCCTTAACTTCCTTGTGTCTCCATATCCTTATCTGTAAGATGGGAATAATAATAGTGCCTACCCCCAGGGATGCCACTTGCTTATGCTGTCGCTTTGTGTGAATTTGGAAAAAGACAGTTGCCTATTAACTTTGCAACCTAAAGGCGTCTTTGTGTGAAGAAATAGGAACTCCTTCATTCCCATGCCAAGGCAAGGACAAGATGCGCTGAATGAGGGTGGAATTGTAGCCCCTACGCCCACTCTCTGCCACGTGCCTTTATGCAATCCAGTAGTACAACCCCACACCATGATCAGTCTACACTGTGGGATCACTGTGTATAATAGAGGAGTTACTACTTATAAAACACTTAGAACCATCCTTAGCACATAGTCCGCCCTCAGTAAGTATAGCTGTTCTCTTACCTAGTGCTTCTCACAGTTTATTTCTGAGCCTGGCTTTGCCAGTACTACTGATGACAGCACCATTTTAAAACCCAAAGACAGGGGATCCCTGGGTGGCTCAGCGGTTTAGCGCTGCCTTCAGCCCAGGTTGTCCCAGGATCGAGTCCCACATCAGGCTCCCTACATGGAACCTGCTTCTCCCTCTGCCTGTGTCTCTGCCCCTCTCTCTGTCTGTGTCTCTCATGAATAAATAAATGAAATCTTAAAAAAATAAATAAAAAAATAAAACCCAAAGACAAGTAGAGAGCTTTTTTTAAATACCTCTCTTTTGGTAATCACCACTTATTTTATTTTTAAAAAAAGCTTTTATTTATTTGAGAGAGAGCATGCGTGAGCGGAGCAGGGTGGGGGAGAGAGGCAGAGAGAGAGGGAGAAGCAGACTCCCTGCCGAACAGAGAGCCCCACGGGGGGATCGATCCTAGGACCCTGGGATCATGACCTGAGCCAAAAGCAGACATTTAACCAACTGAACCACCCAGGTATCCCAGTCACTATTTTAATTATTTGCAAGGCTATTTATATCACATATAATCCAAATAACTTAATTAAATTCTCTAGGTGTGTGTGCCAATGCACACGTGCACACACACACACACACACACACACACACACACACACACTTTTTTGTTGGGGAGGGGGGCAAATTTGAATTGGCCTAATCACTGATCTTAAAACATCTGCTGAATTCCCAGTTTGTCTTCACACCTGGGCCTGGGTAAAGCACTTCCAATGCAAAGTTGAATGGGACACAGAATCAGATCTCTTTCAAGAGAAATAAAATCGGTGGTTACAGTTCAGTGCAATGCATGTTAGGCTCAGAGTGGAAAGGGAGCACAGAGTGGGGGCTGATTAGGAAGCACGTCAGGAAAAGATTTCTGTAAGATGTGATCCTGGGTTTGTTCAAAAAAGTTAGGAAAAAAAACAAACAAAGGGAAGTTCAGGCCAGTAAAGGCATAGAGATGATAACCAATTCCATTTCACTGGGCCAGAGGCTTTGGTAGTTTTGAGGGGAGTTTTTTCTTCTTTTATTTGAGAATAGTAGACACACCATGCTACATTTGTTTCAGGTGTACAACATCATGATTCAAATCCTCTATCCATGCTATGCTTACACAAGTGTAGCTGCCATCTGTCACCACACGTGCCCTTACAGTATCACTGACTGATTCCTAGCTGTGCTTTATTCTCCTCACTTCTTCATTCCACAACTGGAAGCCTCTGTCTCCCTTTTACCCATTTTGTTCATCCCCCACTGCCTCCCCTCTGGCAACCTCAGTTTGTTTTCTGTGCTTATAGGTCTGATTCTGCTTTTTTGTTTGTTTATTTGAGTATAGAGGAAGATTATTTGAGAAAGGAAGTTAAAGGAGAGTGATCGAAGCCACATTTGACTGAGTATTGAAGGAAGCCAGAGTAAATACTTAGAAGTTGATCCTAGAAGTAAGAGAGGGTCATTTAAATAATTTTTGCTGAGAATTTATCTATCTAAAACTGCATTTGGGGGTATAATTTTATGGCTGAGTTGCACAGGCTCAGTTGGAGCAGAGAAACGATGGCAATGGGCCACTCAAGATATCAGGAACCTGAAGTGAGAGATATTATGAAGGAGGAAGTGGTGTGGTTTGAAGATTTGACTGGATGATAATGGGGCTGGCTGACATTTTATCTGTGCAAGTTAAGCAGAGAAATCATAACCAAGGGATGACATACATTTTTCTTTCTTTTTATGCTGTACGTTTAGGGCCTTTCTTATAAGGAGTTCTTTAATTCTCTTTCAGAAAGCAAACTATATTTCCCAGGCTCTGGTGGTCTAGAAGTAAACTCAGATTTTCTAGATTTAGGCAAAATAACGTAAAGGAAATTTTCCCTATGATAACCTGCATCTTTTCATAATTATCTCCTTATCTATGCCATATAGGATACCTATAGATGTTAGAAACATCAACTTCTCCAGAGAACAGCTTAAGGATTTCTCACAATGAAATGCGTCTGCTAACGGCTTGATAAACCATATTGTGCAAGGTGAACCTCATGCCCTATGGTTCAGGAACATGGCACAAGTCCCCCATCTATACATATAGTCTATAATGTGCCTATCGCTATCTTGTAAAACAAGTATCTACAAATTAAGATTTATGTACTAGTAAACCTGTTCCAGTTTATGATGACTTTCAATGACCTACCTACAGACACCTGTTCTTGTCAGTACAAATTGGGTTGGTTCACTTGTGCCATATGTGTATGCATTTGAAGCCTAGACTCACTGAATTTCATTGGATTAACACCGAAGATGCTGAAAACATGTTTTGTTACTTGATAAATCTCTTGTATTTTTCCCCAGGTTAACTATAATCTTTTTGATATTTTTTATTAGTATTACTTTTGCAATTAGTATTCTAAAATAATAATATGAGGAAAACTGACTATAAAAGCAAAGTTAAAATATGCACTATGCAAGTATTATAGAATTTATAGAATTATTTCTAAGGGTTGATAGTAATGGGATTAAAAACTCAGAATAAGATGCATGTACTTGCCTCTAGCTCATCATCAAGTACTTCTTAAACTTGTGAAGGATAGCATGGGCATTTGAAAAATTCAAGTGCCACCCAGAATGACTGACTATACCTGATTGAGAAAGGTATTTCTTTGATGTATCACTTTTAGAGAAACCAAATTCTTATCATTTCATTTGTGAAAAATATATTTGATGCAGGATGGAAAAATAAGCTATGCCTTCTATGTGGACCATTAACATATGCAGAATAATTTTTTTCTACAATCTGGTCTGCAGACTAATATTGACTATTATGTCATTTTCTCTATTCTCTGGAAAATGAATTAAATTTTAAGAACATGTTTGACTTTTGTTTGTTCTTGAACCTGGAGAATCCCAACCCTCAAGTTGTGAGGCCAGGATAAGCAGCTCAGGAAGGACACTGAGTAATGGCTGAAGGCAAAGGAAGAACAAAAGCCAGAGAGGCAGAGGGCTTCCAAAATTAAGAATTCATCAGTAATGATAAGTGCTGCAGTGAAGTCAGGTAAGAAACTGTTCTCTGGATTTTTCAACAAAGGTGTTATCAGTAAATTTGGCAGGAGTGAATTCTTGGAGTGTCAGGAGTTGGAAGTTAAAGTATGTTGAAATGTGAGAAGGAGGATTATCACTATGTGTTAGTAGGTCATGGCCAAGCAAAGCATTTCTGCCGTAAGGGATAATGGTAGTGATGAGGGTGATGATGACAAGGATGACAATATCTAGCATTTCTGGAGCACTTCCATTACACCAGACACTATAGTAAGCACTTTCCATGTGTTATCTCTTACAACCTTCAATATTCCCATTTTACATAAAAATGAGACATTAATAGGTTAACTCATTCTAGTTTCATCTGTTTCCCCCACTTGCTGACTGCCTTTCTTCCTTCCTGTATTCTTTCCTTTCTTCCTTTTTATCTTCTTTCCTTCCTATTATCTCTAGCAAACATTTGTTTAACTCTTTTTAGTTTCTAGGTATTTTGCTATATGCAAGACCTACAGCAGTGACTAAGACCCTCTTAGCATGCAGAGTAGACATAAGAAGTAATGGCTTCTATTCTTTGCTTCCTGAGCAAAAGCCCTTTCTTGTTTACCTTCAATTTTTCTAACCCTTCATTTTCTCCATATCAAACCACCTCCATTTGCTAGGGGGAGTTTTGCAGAAGCTATTCTTGTTTCTTTGCTCTCCTTGTTACACGCCAGGATTTTGCGTAGTAGCATCTACTCCCTCATGTTTAATTTTCTATGATGGTCATACAGTTAATCTGCAAAGCCACTGTGTTTAATGTACAGGGCCTTGGGGGGGTCTCTGATTAGAACACATCCAGGGTCGGGCTCCCGGTGCATGGAGCCTGCTTCTCCCTCTGCCTGTGTCTCTGCTTCTCTCTCTCTCTGTGTGACTATCATAAATAAATAAAAATTTTTAAAAAATGAAAATCCAGGGGCATCTGGGTGGCTCAGTAGTTGAGCGTCTGCCTTTGGCTCAAGGTGTGATCCCAGGGTCCTGGGATCGAGTCCCGCATTGGGCTCCTTGCATGGTACCTGCTTCTCCTTCTGCCTATGTTTCTGGCTCTCTTTGTGTCTCTCATGAATAAATAAAGTAAAAGATTAAAAAAAAATAGAAAATCCACTGAACAGCAAAGAGAGGTGACGTCAATTAGATCTCAATAAATCTGAGTTTATTGATATAAACCTGAGTTTAGAAAAGGTCTACAGAATAAATAAATAAATAATAACTAACTAAATAATAAAATAAAAAAAAAGAAAACAAAAGGTCTACAGGTTCATCCTTCCCAGAGAAAAAAATGAACACACATACACATACAATTAGGGAGAAAATAAGAAGGAAATCAAGCACCTCTTTGCTTGATTGAAATGTGAATGAAAAATCAAAAGCTCCCAAGAAGGCCTTCTGAGGAGCCTGCAGCTAGAACCCTGACCTATTTCTGCTCAGGTCTCCTGAAAGGCCCACGGAGCGCCAGCCAAGAATCAGGTGCCGTGCAAGGAGCATCCACGCCCTCTGCTCCTATCACAAGACACACACACAGGCTGAGGGCAAATGATTCACAGACGTGGGACCAAACCAAGAGGTTTCACAACAGCCAAGAAACAGAACCACCAATGCGCCCGCCGACATCCCCGCAGCCTGCCTCGCACAGTCACCTAGTAGGTGTTCAAGAAACTTCACAGGATTCCACTGGCCCCGTGTCAGGCTGCCATGTGAGGGACCGGGCGCT
Organism: Canis lupus baileyi; assembly: GCF_048164855.1. Lineage (NCBI taxonomy): Eukaryota > Metazoa > Chordata > Mammalia > Carnivora > Canidae > Canis > Canis lupus. The sequence continues at coordinate 1,641,055 of NW_027326430.1, read as the reverse complement.
CGGGCAGCATCTCGACTCTCCCACACTTTCCGCAGGCCCTCCGTGTCACGTGTGATTAATGAGCGCCATGTCACCAACGTCCCAGGGGTCAGCCTACTGGAATGGAAACACGAATGAGTCGGGAATGGCCTTAGAATGGAGGAATTCCAAAAACGGTGAAGCGAGAGAAAAAAAAAATGGGGACATTTTGTTTTGTTGCTGACTTGAATAGGAGCAAGGTTTTCTCCTTGTCACAGGCCAAGCCATGACCCGGGTTTAGAGCTTTTCAGAATCCTGAAAACCGACAAACGCACCCAATTAAGTGCTGCCCCAAAGCCCTGTGCACTTTCTAGAAGCCGCCAGAAGTCTAGAATGGCAGAGGTTGATGTGGGGTGGGGTACTGATTAATTTATCCTGGATTTTATTAACAATAACCAATTACTGTACATGTCCTAAATGTCAAGCACTACACTCGGTGTAAAGTGATTTATGGCCAGTGCCGCATGCAATCACCATGTAATCATCATAGCCCCAAAGGAAAGGCATTGTCATCCCTATTTTACAGGTGGAAAAACTGAGCTCATGCGGCTAAGAGATGACATAGGGAAGACGCACATGCCCGGCTGACGCTGAAGCCCACACCCCTAACGTCGTTCCCCTGACTGATGAAAAAGCTGGGGCTCTTCCGTGCAACGTCCTGCGCTCACTGCCCCGAGAGGGAACTGGTCCCAGGACCCATCGGATTCCTGATCCAGAGGATGAAAAGAGAGTAGCACTTGGCTGGGATCGCGAGGATGGAGGCTGCTCGAGAGAGGTCCCCGTTTGCACGGTCTTCTCCATGCCCTGGGTGAGCTCCGGACTCGCCTCGGCCCAGCCACACAGGGAGGGAAGGCCCCGTGGCCTCACTAAAAGTCCCAACGGCCCCCCCAAGTAGACAGCGAACAGCTCTGGTGGGAAGGCCCCGGGATGGAGAGATCAGAGGCTCGAGGCGGCCACGAACAGGACCCAGAGGTTTCCCAGCAACTGTCCCACTGTCCCTTGAGGCAGTCCTCCCACCCTGAGCAGAAGACAAAAGTCAATCTCCAGGACCTCGAGAACCTCAGGCTAGGGGAAGGAGCCAGCCACAAAAGGCCACGGATTGTGTGACCCTCTTTCCATGAAACCTGCAACAGCAACGGGAAAGGAGATGAGCAGTAGCCAGGGGCTCCTGGTGGGAGGGAGGCGTGGAGAATGACTACCTAACGGGTACGGGGTTTCCTTCTGGGGAAAGGGGTGGGGTGGGTTCCACAAGTTCTGGAACTAGATGGTGGTGAGGGTTGCACAACTCTGTGAGCAAATGCACCTGATGCCACTGAGCTGTGCGCTTCAAAATGACTACAACGATACATTTCACGTTCTACGTATTTTCCCGTAACATCATCATCAACAACAAGTGACTCCAAAGGATCCTTGAATTTATTCACCACAGCGGGAGACCAAACCATGGGGGCCGGGGATTGGCCTGGAGGAGACTCAGACCTGGATGTTCCCCGAAGCCCCTCAAAGGTATAAACTCGGGGCTCAAGGAGAGGCTGGGGCGGACAGAGAGCGGAGGAGGAGGGGTGTCAGGCCGCCAAGCAGAGGGCTGGCTCGGCTGGGAGGCAACGTGGGGGACCGGGCAGTCTCCCCCAGGCTGGGGCCCACCCGGCGGGCATCCTGGCTCCCTGCTCGGGGCTGGGGGCCCGGTGTCCTCGGTCTGCATCACAGTCAACAGCAATCTACCCGCACCGGGCAAACCGGGCAGCGGTAAGTGGCGGAACTCCGACAATATTTAATGACTTCGGGGGGTGGGGAGGCTTTGCAGGGTGGAGGGGCAGCGAGCAAAGGAGCCAGAGAGCAAGCAGGCCACTCCAGGGGAAATTCCAGGGGGGGGAGATAAAAGGGGGCTGTAAAGCAATTTTGACAGGTTAACAGACAGGTAATATTCCAACGGTGTTTACTTAACCAGGCTAGCGCTCCATGCGGCAGCGATTAAGCCGAGGCACGGGAGCCTCAGCAACCAAGGGCTTCAGTGAAACAAAGATCTAGTCAGAGAAAACCAAATAACGGCCAGTCAGATGCTGGGCCTCCCCCCGCCCCAGCTCGGAAGCCACGGGAGATGCTTCCTGGAGATCAATCTGGAGAGATAGCATCCAGCGGGATGTGCTGCAGGGGCTGCCACCGGGGGCAGAGGGCCTGGCTTCTGACGCCTCCGTGGGAAGGGCGGGGCGCAGGCGACGGGGCCCAGATGCCTGTCCTCCCTCCCACTTCAAACCAGACCAGTTCTGCAGTCTCCTGGTCCTCGAAAGACAGCTCCCTGGTCCCACCCACTGTCCCAGGGCCCCAGCCAGCACTGAAACTCAGGCCGGCTCCCAAACCCCAAATACCGCCCCCCCCCCCAGCCTTCAAAGGCCCCTGCGCCTCCTTATCTCCTCGCTGTAATCCATGGGGTAAGTTCCCTAACCTCCCTGGGCCTCGATTTCCTCATCTGTCGAATGGGACAGTAGTTTCCCACAAAGCCATGTAACGAATGCATTACTTTATCATCAATCCTGTGTTAATGTAGTTAATGCAAATATTAGTAATGTTTAATACATCATTAAATAACTACGAGGAATCAATAAACAACACAAGGGTTACATGAAGCACACTGCCGAGATCACAGTAGGTACTTGATACATTTTTTTTTAAAGATTTTATTTATTGATTCGTGAGAGATGTAGAGAGAGAGGCAGAGACAGAGGCAGAGGGAGAAGCAGGCTCCCTGCAGGCAGCCCGACGTGGGACTCGATCCCAGGTCTCCAGGATCACGCCCTGATCCAAAGGCAGACACTCAGCCACTGAGCCACCCAGGGGCCCCTACTCCATACATTTTAGTTCCCTGTTACAACTGCCGGTACCACCCACCTGCCCAGATGCCGAATACAGTAGAATAACTAACAGGCTAAAAGGTGCTTTTTTTTTTTTTTAAACATGTTAAGGTTGTTCTATATTCACCCCTATTCTCATAGAATGGGGAGAAAGCTCCTCATGGGCACTAGAAGAGGTGTCACCTTGGCTTAGGTACCAGAGTGAGACACCTAAGACACTCTCTGCGTTCTGAGCGCTTGGCATCCACGCCGAGCAACTTGATAGGACTCCATGTGCTCTGTTCCTGGGAGGACGTGAAAGTGTTCAAAGCCACTGAACCACCACATCATGGGTGCCAAAATTCTGACTTCATTTCCTACAGGGTTCCCTGGCCTGTGTTACAGGACACTATTTTGAGGTTGGATTATATATTTTCAGGTTATTTGGAAAATCATTGTGGCTTTAAATAATAAAATTCGGAGTGACATCTGTCAGCCCTGATTACCATGAGTCTGCTAAGCGGTGTGTTCTTTCTTTTTCATTTTTAAAAGTGCAATGAAGTAAGTGTTACCTAGAAGGGTTCGTTAGAGTCTTCAGGGTTGTGTATTCAACACTCTCTTTCAAACAGGTCCCAAAGGCGTGTACCAGAGACCGTGCTACAGGCCGGAGGTGGTATGGCCAAGAGTTGAGCTGGAAAACACTGCCAGAACCATGGTGCGGGGATCAGACACCAAAGAACCATAGGGGCATCTGGTCAACCTCTTGCATTTCATCAATGGGGAAACAGAGGCCCCAGGATGGAGAGGCAGGTCTCCCCAAGGTGCATCCAGCACTTTCCAGGTTACCCGTCACTCATTTTGCCTTCTTGCATGACTTTGAGCAGCACCTCAATGAGGTTTGTCTCTTATGGGCCAAGAAATCATCCCACAAAAGGGTTCCTTCACATGAATCTCTGCCCCAACTCTTATTTTCAGGGTGCAATCAGTATCCCTATTCAGAAAAGTGCACCTTTAAGACTCCCTCTACCTATTGATCATGTGAGCTTTACCTAGTCTGGGACGGGTGGTCTGGGAACTAGCTGTGGCTGTCACCGCTTTAGTCCCAAGGGGAAGGTGCCATTTGCCAAAAGAACTTGGAATGTCTGGGTTCAGATAGTCTCTTTTTGTCAGAGAGCAGGGACCCCTGCACCAAAGATCTACCAAAAGCCATCTGCCCCATGTCACCGGTGTCCCCCCTGCCCCCACCCAAGTATCTATAACCTGTTGATCAACCACCAAGCCCTGAGTATCTATAACCTGTTGATATTCTCCTTTGATAGAGAAAACTACAGAAGCACAGAAAGATTGTTTGCATCCAGGTCTTGAAGTGATAATATCTGTGAGCATCAAGATTGCACTGGACACTCATCCAAAAGAGACAAAGAGGGACACCTGGTGGCTCAGTGGTTGAGTGTCTGCTTTCAGCTCAGGTCATGATGCCGAGGTCCTGGGATCAAGTCCCACATCAGGGTCCCCACGGGGACCCTGCTTCTCCCTCTGCCTATGTCTCCACCTCTCTCTCTCTCTCTGTCTCTCACGAATCAATCAATAATTTTTTTTTTTTTTTAGGGATCCCCGGGGGGCTCAGCAGTTTGGAGCCTGCCTTCAGCCCAGGGTGTGATCCTGAAGTCCCGGGATCAAATCCCACATCAGGCTCCCTGCAGGGAGCCTGCTGCTCCCTCTGCCTGTGTCTCTCATGAATAAATAAACAAAATCTTCAAAATATATTTTTTCTCAAAAAGGGAGAGGACAAAGAGGTGCTAAGAGTCAAAACAGCTTCTTTCTTTCTTGCTTTTTGGTGGAGGGAAAGGGAGAGAAGGGGAGGCTGCATAGTGCAAATTGGCCTCTGAGCATGAAAATAATCTGGAGGTATGATTTCACAGAATCCTCTTTTTTCCCCAGAAAAGTTTGATCAACATACACTTAATCTGAAATTTTGTTCACCTCTCTCTCACTGGGATGCTAATGCATTGCCTAGAAAAAGGAACCCATTGATGATTATTTGATGAAGAGAGGAATGGATTTGGAAGGTAAGCCTTTCAGGGAAGACCAGGAGGTGGATTAGTGCACGTGACCCGAGCACGCATTTCCTTGTACAGATCAAGGGGCTGAAGATGGGCTGGGAGTTCCATTTGAACTGACAGGAAATCCTGTTTAAAAGGTTTCTGGGCTCAGGGACAACTGGGTGGCTCAGTCCGTTAAGCATCTGCCCTGGGCTCAAGTCATGATCTCAGGGTCCTGGGATCAAGCCACATGTCGGGCTCCTGCTTGCTCTCTCACTCTCTCTCAAGTAAGTAAATAAAATCTTTGGGGGAAAAAAAGGGTTTACGGGCTTTGAACCATCCTTCCCTATGAAGACCTCTATGACGTGGGAGGAGGGTAGGAATATTCTTCCCATGTGACCAAGGAGAAAACTAGGGAGTACAATGAAGAGCCTCTCTAGAGTCTTAAAATGAATTAACAGAAGAACTGGGCCTGGCTTTTGGCTTGTTCACTTTCTTTCTTTTGTATTTTCAATTCCCTTAAAATAGTGCTTTAGTCTCTCTCTAAAAAAAAAAAAATCTATCTATATCTATATATGGATATATATCTTAAACATCACATTAAAAGTCTCCAGACAATATTTATTTAGGGGACAATGACCCCACATGCCACCAGCCTTGCCAATAGCCTACACCTAAGACACATCATTGTTTGTGCTTTGAAGCCCACGAAAACAATCCTAGTCATATTTCTATAAATCTAGGAAAGGTGGCTTGCCAAAAGAAGAGAAGTATTAGACCATACCTCAAAGCATTCTGTGCAACAAACGTGGGAAATGAGGAGTTTGAGGGGTTGTTTCCCCCCAAAGAGCTCAGCTTCACCCATACATGCTTCTGCTTCTCCATCTGAAACACAGAAGCCACACCTGGAAGCCCCCCAACAAGGTAACAGGCGTGTAGTCAAGAATGCAGTAGGTGCTCCAGACATGTGAGAATAAGAAGATTGGGTCTGTGATGTCCTTGCATTAAAAACTAGGTTCTAAATATGGTCTGTCGCGGGCAGCCTGGGTGGCTCAGCAGTTTAGCGCCGCCTTCGGCCCAGGATGTGATCCTGGAGACCCGGGGTCGAGTCCCAGGTCGGGCTCCCTGCATGGAGCCTGCTTCTCCCTCTGCCTGTGTCTCTGCCTCTCTCTCCTCTCTGTGTTTCTCATGAATAAATAAATAAATCTTAAATAAATAAATACATAAATGTCCATAAGGGAACATTATTCAGCCCTGAAAAGGAAGGGAATTCTAACACATGCTGCAATGTGGGTAAACCCTGAGGACGTTACGCTCGGGGAAATAAGTTAGTCACAAAAGGGCAAATATTGTCTGATTCCATTTAAATGAGGCACTTAGAATAGTCAAATCATAGAGAAAACACAGTGGAATGGTGGTTGACGGGGCACTGGGAATGGAGAGCTACTCTTTAACAGGGACAGAGTTTCAGTTTTGCAAGATGGTAAAAGTTTTGTGGGGGGATGGTGGTGATGTTTGCACAACAACGTGAATGTCCTTAATGACACCAAATGGTACACATAAAAAGGGTTAAAATGGTTCATTTTATATTAAGTATGTTACCACAACTCTAGGTAAATAAATAGTGAAAGAAAGAATCCTCTAAGCTCAAAGAGAAAGCTACATTTTTCAACCACCTTATTCCCGATAGGGCAAGAAGCAGGAAAGTCCTTCAAAAGACGCCAATTCCAAGTCTTGGTGCTTATACCCCCCGCGTCTCTAACATCACAAACACGAGACAAGGAGATAACACGCGGGGCACTAACCCCCTCCCGGCATCCTGACACTTCTCTCATTTCGTCAACCGATCACCTGCAGCTCACCAGAAAGCAGGCTGCAGAGCTGGACACAAACGGACCCATGAAGCTCAACAGCGATGGTGGCACATGAATGGTCCCAAGTCCAACTACCTGCCGCTCTTTAAAGGAGCCAGAGGAAAATCAATTAAAAACCAAGAAAGGAGAACAAAACAAGCGAGGACAAGCGACAGAGGTCAGGTAAAGCACTCCGGTGTCCAGGAGGAAGGCTTCCAGCCGGAGAGACGTGGCAACCAGAGTGGAATGAGCTGGAATGGGGCTTCCTCTTGTCCCACAGGGTGGGCAGGAGTTCTCCACAGAGGACTACAGATCGTCGGCCCCCATGGTCTGCCAAGTGGATCCAAGCAAAAGAAAAATGTGTTTAACCAGAGATACAGGATCGGAAGGGCGGCCGGCTCTTAAAACCTGGGCCATGAACGCACGCAAGGGTTGGTTTTGCCCTTAAAGGAAATAAAATTTATGGTTTGTCAGATAAGTAGAAAGGAAAACCATCCGGATAGAAACCCAGCCAGATAAAAGTCTACACACGAGCAAAACAGTTTTCTTAAAACAGTGTCTAAATATCTCAGCCAAAGAAAGGTCCTGGGATCCACCAAGATTCATGCGACCTCAAAATGTAGCTCCATTTTAATTTCCTTTTAGACACATCTCCACAAGAAGCCAATGCTTCTCTCTTTGTTGGCCGGGCTCATCTGCTGACCATCTAGCTGTGAGCGTGAGAGCCTTCCTTTCCACAACAGAACACTACAATTAACCACGAAATGTTTATCTGTGGGAAGTGGGGAGGGATTGGCAAGACAGCACCTTCCAGATTGCTGGAAATAGTCTGTATCTTGATTTGGATGGTCGTTACGCGGAGGCATGCGTATGTAAAAACTCATTAAGCTCTACATTTCATATTTGTTTATTTTATATGCGGTATTCTTTAATAAAAGGTCTACGCACAGAGATTTTTTATTTCTTTTTTTTTTCCACACACACAGATTTTTTTTTTAAGCCCCACAGGTTTATTTCACGCCCAACGAGAGCCAAGCCGTTTGTTAGAAAAGGTTCCAATCAACAGTTAATGCATTCTCCCAAGCTCCTACCTCCCCTCCCCTGAGCCCCACACTCCTGTTATCCAAGCTGGCTCTACCAACAGGTCACCTGGACGAAGGAAAGTTAATCGAGACCGTAGTCAAGCAGCTTATTTCCTGTTTGGATGGGTTTTGCAAGGCAGTAGATGGAAGCACATGACAAAAGGAACTAGAGATTCTCACCAAACTCTCCCCTAATTCGTGCTGAAATCTGTCACTCAAGAACTGTAACAAAGGTGGTTCTCTTCTTGCGTCATAGGAGGACGTGGCATACACATTCTCTTCCCAACATGGCAACCTTTCAGGTAGCAAAATCCATACGTATTGTCTCATTTAGATGATTCACTCATTCAACACATAAGATATATCAGATGACCGCGATATGACAACTCTTTCTTTCGCAGTATGATTTATCACACACCCCCCCCCCTGAGCTGGCCACCCTCCTCCTAATACACTCCAATTTATAGGACCCCGAAATAACCAACTACCCTTAGAGCTCTGTGTGGCCCAGAATTGTTTGACTACACTTTTCATTATCTGGACACTGTTGACTCTCTTGATGCTTGATAAAAATATCAGCTTGATATATTAATCATATGACTGACTTCCAAAGAATCACTCCTTCTCCCTTATACAATTGTGTAGGACCTAACATTGCAGAGTTGCGTCTTTGTTGGTTTCAGCCCATGGTTTCTACCCTTTGTGGGCCATTTTTGAACCCAAACTCTGGTGTGACAGCTGTACTCTTAGCCTGGGGCCATCTTTGTCTATGAAAGCTCCAGCCTTACCACCCCCCCCCCCAAAAAAGGAAAGCTCCAGCCTTCACCCAAGCAACACGCCAGCAGCTACTGCAGATGCCCACATGGTGGAAAACTAGTTCACCCATCTGCACAACTGGGGATGCAAATGCACCTGAGGCTTCTTACCATCCAGAAGCACACCAAAAAGAACCATCGTATTTCCTGAAATCAGGACACTTGGCTGCCTGCCGCATTTCTCAGCCCCGTACAACCGTCGGAAGTGTGAGCAAGGTTCCAGACTCCCTTTCTCCACCTCCATCACCACCACTCATCCCCCCGCCACACAACCAGGAAACTGTTGTCTTGGTCTCATGTACGTTCCTCTTCTGTGTGCCCGGTGGTCTTGCTAACGTTCTTTCCGGGAAATGGAATGCTTTCATTTTATGTAGTGACCATCCTGGTGTGGGTCACGCTCAGCGCTTGGCTCAGTACAAGCACGTGTCTGATTCAGACCCAGAGTCCGGCTCCAGGGCTGGGGTTCAGAGTTGGCTCCATAAGCATCTCCGCAGAAAGGGATGGGCCCTGGGAAGATGGGGAGCCCGATGCGGGACTCGATCCCAGGACCCCAGGACCACGACTTGAGTCAAAGGAAGCCAGAAGGCTGGCTCTGGGGTGTAGACACAGAGGTCTTCCTGAGACGGATCCATCTCATGCCCAGCTCCCTCTGTGATCACCTTTCATCTTGCCTGAACTCACAGGCCCCCCTCTCACGCCCGGCACTCCACCAACTACCTTTGCCCACTTTCCCGATGTCATCTTGCTTCTAAGTAGCCCTTGCAGTCCATCTACCTAACCTGGGAGGTGTCCCCCACTCCTTGTCCCCCTCAACTCCATACCCACCTATAGAACACACCTGCACCCACAGAAAGGAAACACAGTACTGCGCTGCCCAGGGGTCCTGGATCTGAGATCCTGCAGAGCTCGCCTCACCTTTCCCTCCGCGGTCTCAACTCCCAGGCCGCTCCCTCACAAACCCAATAGCTTCCATTTATTTGATGTGTCTTCAGCTCAGAGCCACTGATCTGGAGCCTCTTCCCCCTCCCACCCCACCCCTGCCTCCCCACCCCCACCCCACAGCCCTCCCGCCCCAGCAAAGTGTCACGCACTCTCTTTGCCTGGCATTCTCCCAGACAGCTAGGGAAGCAGCGTCCCTCTTGGGTTCACCCCATCTCTGGTGTAACAACTCTCTTAGAGGTCGTGCGCGGCCTGGATCTCTCTGGCAGGGCCCATCTCCCTCCTGTCACCCCCCACGTGTTGTCCCTGCCCCTGTGGCTCACCTGTGTCATCCTCCCTTCTTGGAAGCCCGACCTGGTGCACACCAGCCACCCATCAGCTGGTGCTCCTGTCTGCTCTCACCTCCCGCATGCCATCCTCAGCTCGTCACCCACTGCACCTCCTGGTAACCGTGGCCATCATCCCCCTAACAGCACCCCACCCAGCACCCCTGTCCCGAGTGCTTCGTGATCATTACCCCATTAATCCTCATAAGTGTGTGTGCTAACTATAATCTGCCCATTGTACAAGTGAAGAGACAGAGACAGAGAAGCTAAATACCTTGCCTAAAGGTGCACAGCTAATGTCTAGATTGTACACTTGGAGAGAGTGTTTCGACTTCTCTGACTTACGTAATATTTCATTCATTCAATGGGCATTGACGTTTCTGAAGGAAGGGAAAAGACTCCAGATGCATGCAGGCTCTGCACTGTGCCACCCCGGACTATTATCCCGGCCTTGCTTCCATCTGGGGGATGCTGCTTCCACGTGGTGGCCCTCCTGGAGGGCCTGTCTCTGCTTGTAAACTGGGGACAATCTGACCTACCTCCCAGGGTCCTCTGGGTGCTCAGTGAGATAACGCTTCTGAGCCCAGGGCTCAGTACACCACAGGTGCTCAAACAATGCTCACTCTAATTACTACAGCTGCTCACAAAGGCCAGTCCCCAGCGCAGCCCCTCCAACAGCGCAGCCCCTCCAACCCTTCTGGTGGCCTCAGAAACCTACAGGTGGGGCAGTCCAGTTGGCTGAGTGGTTTAGCACCACCTTCGGCCCAGAGTCTGATCCTGAAGACCCGGGATTGAGTCCCACGTCGGGTTCCCTGCGTGGAGCCTGCTTCTCCCTCTGCCTGTGTCTCTGCCTCTCTCTCTCTCTCTCTCTCTCTCTCTCACACACACACACGAATGAATAAAAAAAAAAAAAAAGAAAGAAAGAAACCTACAGGTGTCATCCCTAGGAAGATGCATGGCAGAACGACCAGTCTGTGTTTGAGGCTCATACCCTGTTACCTTGGAGCATCAAAGGAGGAGTCATCCTTCAAGTCCATACAAGGAAAAGACACCCACAGGTAAACAGAGGCCCTGGGACCCCCCGCACCCTCTGCCAGCCCCTTCCCAGAGCTGCTGTTCCCCCCAGGCTTGGTCTCCTAAGGGGATTTGCGAGCCTCATTTACTGCATAAAATAGAAAGAGTAGCCCTCACGTTTTAGTCAAAGGCATTCATTTGGCTTTTATTTATAGTCTCGCACATGTTTGCACACAGATATGCCAGCCAGGAAGCATGGGCTCAGGTGTACACACACACACACCAGGAGCAGCAAGATTCGTGTGTAGATAGGCACCGTTAAAGATAAGTCCATTCATGGTTTCTGCAAAACAAGAAGCTATCAACCCGCGCACTTTCCATTCTAGAAACAACCTTAAAATAAATACCGAGTCAACTTCATCAACTCTCAGAGCCACCCACGGTAGTGGATGTGCACACACTCCAGCGTGCTTCCTCCTTTGCTCTTTTTTATTATTAAGATTTTATTTATTTATTCATGAGAGACACAGAGAGAGAGAGAGGCAGAGACTCGGGCAGAGGGAGACGCAGGCTCCCTGCGAGGATCCCGACGCGGGACTTGATCCCGGGACTCCGGGATCACACCCTGGGCCAAAGGCAGATGCTCAACCGCTGAGCCACCCAGGCATCTTTCGCTTTGCTCTTACTTAACCTGATAATTTGGAAAATGGAAGGACAGTGAAGAGAGTAACAGGTGGCCTCTGAAACATGCCCGAAGCTGCCCGACCCTGGCAGGACGAACCTCCCGCCCCTCGTCTCTTGTCCCTCTGCTATTTGGGAAATGCTGGGTCTGCACGGCCCACCGAGGGACCCAGTGAGACTCGGTGTTTAGATCATCTCACAGGGGGGCTGGGGGACAGAGAAAATATTCCCTAATATTTTTTTTTCTGCTGTGGACCAAGAGGCAGCAGAAGAGATACACCAAGCGGAGGGAGGACGCACATGAGGTTATTCTTTGTACTGGAAAACACGACTCCCCCATTGGCCCAAATCCTGATGCTTCAAAGTAATTCTCTGTCAATGCATTTGTTTCTTTCTTTCATTTTGATTATCTTGCAGGAGGTGGACTCCCTGGCCATCCTGTTCCTTGCATTTCCATCTCGCTCCTTTCAAGAGAAAAGGGAGGTCCTCTCCCTTCCACCCACGCAGGCACTTTATGAACAAACAGACAGACAGACAGACAAAGTCTCTTTGCTGGAGCTAATCTGGAGCCCCAAGATGTTAAGAACGAAGCCCGAAACAATGTTGCCGGTTGCGGCCCATAAGTCACCCAAACGGTGGGAAGATTTTTGTTGAGTGGCAGGAGTCAGCTGAAAGAAAAGGAGAATGTTCTCTGGCTACGAGGGTCCCTGCCTTTTAATTAATTAATTTAATAGAGAGGGGAGGTCAGGAAGGAAGCGCCCTTTGCAACTTCTCAGGCGGGGCTGGGGTTTGGGACAAGAGGGCACTGGAAACACACAATGGGTATACTGTGAAATGTGACATTTCACGGGGGAATAGGTTGCAGAATTCCCAGGAATTCTGAGAATCAATAAAGGTGACTTCCAAGAAATAGCCAAGGCTGCAAAGAAACAGCCAAGGCTGCAAAGAAATGTCCGGGCCAAGTCGCTAGACATCCTGAGACGATCCCTGCCTGTCCGTGTCTAAAAATCTCCCAGGAGGCTTTCGATGTTAAAATTTGAAAATCAAAAAAAAAAAAAAAATTGAAAATCATTTAAAGGAAGAGATGGTCTTCTGTACCTTGGCTGTGTGTCTCAATTTCAAGCTCCCGTCGGATCCACCCACTCTGGCCTGTCCCTCGACCTCAGCACCCCCCAGATAAAGCCCCCCCCCCACCGCCCTCCCAACCCTGAGATACGTAGGAACGCTTTCTGAGAGGTTATTAGCCTAACTCAGTGTGCGTGAGAGCACAGAAGGCGTGAGAAGCAATTTAAAAACACATTTCTTTCTTGCGTCCAAGCCCGCCGGTCATCCGTAATAATGCCACGTCTCCAAAACTCGGATCCCAGCCACACTTTATCACCATCGCTCTCGAAAGGGGACCTGTCACATCCGTCCAAAACAACACACTCCGTGAACATGTTCAAAATACATCCGAAGTGTCACGAAAACAGTACTGATGTCAGGTTCTCCTTTGACAACGGTCATCATAACATTTCTCGTGTTATCACAAAAAAGTACGTTAGGGGTCCAAAACGAAGGAAGAAAAACTCTGACGGGATGGCTCAGTGGCTGAGCGTCTGCCTTTGGCTCAGGTCATGATCCCAGGGTCCTGGGATCGAGTCCCGCGTTGGGTTCCCTTCGAGGAGCCTGCTTCTCCCTCTGCCTATGTCTCTGCCTCTCTCTGTGTGCCTCTCATGAATAAATAAATTAAAAATCTTCAAAAAAAAAAAAAAAACCTCAGACAAGTGGTGAAGAGGGAAGGGATGATGTTATTTTAATAGCAGAAAGATGGTAAAAGCAGACCTTTCTTTAGAGCATTACTTCCTAGGACTGTGCTCTGCACTTTACCTGCACTATTGCGTGTTCTCGTCCCCAAAGCTGAAGCTCGGGCGTTCCTATTATTCCACTCACTATCCCTTAACCTCTCTTCTAAGCCCCGGGGCCTCTGCACACGCTGTTCCCTCTGCCTGGAATGCCCTTCCCCTACTCAGTTCCTCCATCCAACACTCGTGGAACACTCTCGTCCTTTAGAGCCCATTGAACGAAACTCCCTGGCCGCGTCTTCCCGCTGACCGCGTCCCACATGGCCGGGCGGACCCCCAGGAGCCCCACACTTCCCTCCCCAGCCACTGACCACACACCACTTTCTGGCCCACAGGTCTGCCTACCGACTATCTGAGCCCTGCCCTGGAGGGCACGTATCTGCATGCATCTTTGTAGCCCGGGCACACAGCACCTGCCAGGCCGATAGTGCAGGCCCAACAAATATTTGTTGAATAAATTAACAAATGAATAAATTCCTCTCGTGGAGATCTGCGGATAAGAGGTTTTCTTTCTCAAACACAAAACAGGTATCCAAACTCATTCCAGGTGCGGATGTTTACAAGTGTCAGACCTGCACCCCCGCCCCGGGGCAGTCTGCGGGGTGGTGCTGGGCCACGAGTTGCTCAAGCAGAGGCTCCGCTGACAAGCTAGCTCGCCCCGCAAACAACTGCTCTGCCTTCCACTCGCGCTTACTTGCAGTCTGCAGAAGGTGACCTCTACTACGTGAAGGCTGAAGGAGCTCGGGGAGAGGCAGGCCGGGGTGCAGGCCCACGTGTATTCACCCGAGGCTTGAGTCCGAAGCCCAAGCAAGGTCATCTTGGCTTCTCCGTCCCTCGCTCCGAGGAGAAGAGAGGCTCCACAAGCAGGAGAACCCCGGGCAGGTGAAGTCAGCCCCCGGGACCCGAGGCAGCAGGCAGGAAGGAAGGCAGCGAACTCTTCCTGTTTGCGACATCCAGGGATGAATGGACTCAGGTATGTGCACATGGCTGTCACCACGAGGCAGGTCAGTGGGTTGTGTCTTAGACACCTTCCGGCTTGCAGATCCCATGGGGAAGCAGAAACCCCAGAGGGGTCTGACCACAGCACGTAGCTGTCCGGCTGGTTTCTGAACAACTGCCAGACAGCAAAGATCAGATCTCAGAAGACAACCACATGCTCCTCTGTCATCATTGCCCAGAGGGCTAGCTGACACTTCCCCCTACCTCAGCATCCCCGGGGAGCAGGGCAGTGGGCTGCGGTGTCAGTCCCACGGGGCATTTCTAGCTGCAGCAGGCTCTCAAGGGGGTCAAGTTGAGCATATGAGCCCTTCCGGTGGGGGGGGGGGGGTAGACCCCTGGCTCTGGCCCCCAGTGTCACCTGGCGCTGAGCAGGAAGGGCACTTTCTCTCTGGAGAGGCAGACAGATAGATGAGAATCAGGTTCTCAGTTCTGCCCGAAACAAGCTGTGTGACCTCAGGCCAGTTGCTTAACTTCTCTGAATATGCTTCTGCATTCCCACCATGTCAATGATACCTAGCCATCCGCCCGGAATTGTGAAAGGTCTCAGGAGAACCCATGCAAAACACCATCTGGGCACAGCACACGGGCAATAAACACAAGCTATTGCTTATGGGATTTACATGAGTGTTTGACTCTAAGCCCCAGGAGGGCAGCCTCTCACTGTTTCTATGAAGTACCGTTCTGGGCATCACACGCAGCATTACTGGAATACCCTGCATCACTGACACACACCTGCTGATGTGTGTGTCAGGGGTGCCCAGGGGTCTCCGGGAAAGGCCCGCGAGAGGCTCCTGCTGACACAACAGCAGCCTCAGCCTCACCACCCAAGAGCGATAGGAAATGCCAACATCCCCCCAGGACCACTTCCCTCATGCCTCCCCAAATTAGCACCGGTGGGGGGGTCATTTTTAGAGCTAAAAGAAAGGCCAGGAACTCCAACCTGGCGGTAAGTCCTCAGGCCAGCCACCAGCATCGTAAGGATGAAAGAGGTGATGGTCCCCACTGAGCAGAGTCACCTGTGGGAACATCAGGGGAATGTGGGGACCCCCTCCAACCCCGACGTGGGTTTTCAGGGTGGGACCTGGGGGTATGCAAGGGGCCATCTCCATCTGCCACCTGTGGCTCTCACAGGCTGTGGCCGCCTCCCATCTCAACTGGAGATGAATTGTGTTAACAACCCGTGTGGGTGTGTGTGTGCACACGTGCGTGTGCCCTAAAACTGAGCTCTCTCCCACGCTTTGTCACACAGGATGGAGAGACCCCTCAGACAGCAAGTCCTAGGGAGAAAAGCACAGTCCGGTGGCCAGCTCTAGAAAGGAAACAGCTCTCTCACCGGGTCTATCAGAAAGTCCCTCCCCAAAGACACCTGGCCCAGCAGAAAGTAAATAACGTCACCCTGGCCGAGTCGGGTCCCCACGTTTGCCATGTGCCTGCCTTCTCTCTTGCCTTCCAGCGGGCAGCAGCCCTTCATCGCCACCGTCATCCTTGCCACGGCTGGGCCTGAAGGCACGCATGCTCCCTCCACCAGAGACACTGCTTCAAGTGATACCCACTGGCACTCAGGTGTCACCGCAGGCACTGCCCTGGGGGGCCAGCCCCTGAGAGTCAAATGAAAGGACCTTTTCTTCTTTGAAGGGTCTGAAGGGTCGATGTTTCTGGACTTACTGGATAAGAAAACCACAGCAGCAAGGACGCAAGAGGCACGTAGGCAGGGGAGCCCCAGAAGGCACCCCAGGCCTTTCATCCTGCCCTGGAAGGCTTGCTCTGCCGCCCTGCTTCTCCCCACCTGCCCCCTGCGCTCCCCCACCCCACCCCTGCCTGCCTTCTGGAGTGATGCTCCGTCTCCCAGCATCGCCCCTACCTGATGCCTTGGGTCACACCATCTGGCTCCGGTGCTCTTTCCACCTGCAGGGCTGAGGATTCCCCACCTACTCAAGTGCATGTTCACACACACACACACACACACACACACGCATCCTCAAAGGTTTGCTCTTCCTTAGTGGAAACGAGATACGGCGGAGACGTTTTTCATGTCTTATGACCACAAACGTGCATATCCACTACCGAATACGCTGCTCCTTTCTTTATTCAAAGCTCCAGGGTGGTTTCTTGTGGAGTTTCAGAAACAGGAAGTGGATCCCATGACTTCTGGAGGAAGAAACCCGCAAAGCTCCAAACCCGAGGTCCTTGGCAAGGGGTGGGATGAGCCGCCATCTGACTGGCTGCCTGCCACGCCGGAGCACACGGGGAAGGGGCATTAGAGGAGAGTGGTGTTGGGGAGGCGGCAGGAGGGGGGGCACAGCCACCAGGCAAAAGGTGTCAGGGTCGAGCTCGGAGGCTCCAGGGCCTGGCATCTGGGGGACTGTGGGCACAGCGACAATGGCCTGTCTGGGTGTCAGGTCCCCACCACAGGGACCATGATAACATGTACGTTGTTGGGGTCTTGTGAGGATTAACATAGCATGTGGCTCATGGGAGGCATCTGGTAACTACCAGCTTTTTTTTTTTTTTTTTTTTTTAACTACCAGCTTTTAAGAAGGGATTCTCCAGGGGCGCCCAGGTGGCTCAGTGGTTGAGCGTCTGCCTTCAGCTCAGGATATGATCCCAGGGTCCTGGGATCGAGTCCTGCATCGGGCTCCCTGCATGGAGCCTGCATCTCCCTCTGCCTGTGTCTCTGCCTCTCTCTCTGGGTCTCTCATGCATAAATAAATAAAATCTTTGAAAAAAAAAAAAGAAAGCGCTCTCCATTACTTCAGCTGTCCTCACATCAAACCTATGGATTGGTCGATGTTTCTGGACTTTCTAGATAAGAAAACCAAAGCCAAGAGGGTTGTGGGATTTCTCCCTGCCCCCGGAACACAAAGCTAGAGATGGGCCAAGCTGGGGTGTGAGTTCTGGTCAGTGTGGCTACGGGATGCTGTGCCCCCACCACCCCCATCACCCTGTCCTGCTCCAGGGCCACTGCAGGCACAGAGGACCTCAGTGTCATCCGGGCTATCACAGCTCTGATGACCACAGTGCTCTGTTTCCTCTATCCCTGTCCCCTGCGGTTTCTTCCCTGCGTCCTGAGAAACCACAGGACCCATCGTGCCTCCAGGGGCAGCCAGGCAGGGTGGCATAGAGGAGTAGGAGCAGGGGGAAAACAAAAAGAAAGAAAGAAAAAGAAAAGAGAGAGAGAGAAGACAAAATGAAATTTCACTTCTCCTGGAGCTAAGTGCCCCGCTGCCCTCAAAGCAGGGAACCAAGGGGTGCCAGCTCCAGCCTTTTCCTGCCCCTGCGCTTTGCTGCTGCTCTAGGTGGGGCACACAGGCCGGTCAGCTCGGGCAGCCTTGCTGCTGCCCCCGCCTGGGAGAGGAAGCCCGACCTGGGACAAGCAGCCCGACACCCCCTGCGACACACACACACACACACACACACACGCACGCATGCATGCACAGGCACGCACACATGGGCCTCCTGCCTCTGCCCAGGATCTTCCAAAGGGACAAGGGCCTGAATCGGTGACCCCTGAGCCCCGCCCCTCGGTCCCCAGACCCGGGCAGCCTGGAGAAGCTGTGGCTACACACCAGACCCCGGAGGTTCTGCGAGGCAAGCTCAAAGCCCGGAGGCCTGGTCACCCCGCTCCGGGGGCTCTAAGAGCTGCTGAGTTAAGTGGGGGCAGCTCGCTTTGCAAGTCGAAACGGGGCAAGTCGGGCCTTCACCACGTGCCACATCTCCCCAGCTCTGCCCCCCGGAAGCCACACTTCCATCACCCTCTTCCAACCGTCTGAATCACGGCTTCAGGGAGATCTTCTCGCACAGACACCTAGCTGAGAGCCGTCTGCACAGAAAAGCTTCAAAAGTCGACCTGCTTGAGTTCAGCTTTCAAAAAAAGCCAGCTTGCCAAGGGGGGAAATAAAAAAAAATAATTAAAAAAAATTTAAAAATGTACTTGATGTATTACATTAAAAAGCAGACAACCAAACCCGGGAATCAATGGATCCAGTTTGGGGGATTAGGGAAGGCAGATCCGTGCGATTGACAATATAGCTGAGAATAAGATACTGAAATAGAAGTCCGTTCGGGGTGAAAAATCATGAAAGCTTTCTATTTCTTCCTCCGTGTTTTTCACGATTTTATAAAAGCGCCACTGCAGCATGTTTGGAGTCAGATAAAAAGTCCTCTTTTAAAAAGCTTCCTTTCTTCTTAATTTTTTCGCTTTGCATTCCACGCTAGACAGCTCGCTTGAACTTTATATTCAAACACCTTTCTCTCCCAAGCACCAGCCCTAAGAAGGACTTTTTTTTTTTTTTTCTCCTTCCTTGGAGCAAAATCAGAGCCACAGAAAAGCTTGAAAGGAGGAAATAGGCCAGCCCGGCCATTTCTTCCTTCCATTCCTCCACCCCAAATCAGAGCAGAGATTAAATGAAATTATAGTTCTTGAGCAGGCCCCGGGGCTTGGGGCAAGGGACCCGGTGAAGAGCTATTAGTGAGACCGCAGAAACGTGGTGCAAGGAGGCAGGTAAACAAAACAAGAAAAAAAAGAAACATGGTTTAAGGAGAATAAAAAGTCCGGGGTGAGCTGGGTCGTCTCTGCCAGGCCGGGGCCTGGGCCAGGGCACCGAGGCCGGGGCTTCTTGCCTCGCGGGGTGGGAGCGGGTGGTGCTGGGCCAGGCCCGGGTCCACGCCGGGAGCCCGCAGAGCCACCGGCCCCGCCGCCCGCCGCCCGGTGGAGCCACAGCTCCATCAAGCGGCCTCCCGGGGAATGGCCACACGGGGGCCCGGAAAGAGGTCCCCGACGGGCCCTGGGGGAGGGTCTGGAGCGCGGTGGCCTGGGCCTGCCAAGCTGTCACTCCAGGCCCCGCAGGCAGGAGCCCGCAGACGGACACCAGCTGTCGGGGTGCGCTCCACACCCGGGGCCGGCCAGGAACCGGCTGCCCTGAGGATGCTCGGGGGCTGCGTCTGCAATCGCAGACCTACCCTCTCCTCCAGAAACTGGCTCCAAGTGACAAAGGATTGTTTCCCCCAGAGCGGCGGGGCCAGAGGAAAGGGGGAGATCTGATGGGCAGCAGGGCTGCCGGTCACACCCCTGGGGGTGGCGCAGAGGCACACAACCGCAGTGAGGAGGGACGTGGCCTCGGGCCTGTGCGACGGGCCACTTGGTACATGTGATCCCAGAAGTGGGCTTGGGTGGTCGCCCACCACCCTGCAAGGGCCACATGTCTCCTGCGAAACAGTGTGTGCCTCCCAGGACAGGATCTGACGCTCCCAAACAAATCATGGGGGAACACAAGAGGCCCTCCATCCACGGACCACAGCAGGACCCCAACACAGGAAAATTACAAATCCTGAGAACACCAACCAGGGAAACACATTTTTTTTTTTAAAAAAAAGATTGATTGATTGATTGATGAGAGAGAGAGAGAGAGAGAAAGAGGCAGAGACACAGGCGGAGGGAGAAGTAAGCTGTATGCTGGGAGCCCGACTCAGGACTCGATCCCGGGACTCCAGGATCACACCCTGGGCCAAAGGCAGTCGCTAAACCGCTGAGCCACCCAGGGATCCCCCAGGAAATACATTTTAACAAGAATATTCTATAACAGGAAATCAGAGCAAAGGCACGGAGTGTTTGCTACGTGCGAATGATGGCGCTAATTCCGTTATACACATTATCTTATTAAACCTTGCAAACCGCCCGAGGGGATGAGCACGTTCGTGATTTTTGTTTTACAGAAAAGGAAGCACGCAGAGGTTCAATGACTTGCCCAAGGTCTGCGGCGGGTGAGTGGCAAAGCCTCGCTCGCCTGGATCTCAGAGGCCAGAGCCCCCCACTCCCTTGCTTATTGCCTCCTGAACCCCCTCTTTCCACCCAGCCCCCGTCTCCCAGGGGTGGATTCAGGTTTTGTGGGACCTGAAGCTTGTACCGTGTTCTGGAGGGCGGGGCAGTGCCTTTAAGAGAAATAATGAGGTTTAAAATACACATGAGACGAGAGACACATAGTTCGGTGCAGGGCGTAGAGGGCCCAAGCAGGTGAGGGGCTGCTGCTTCACCACCTCCAGGGTAGGTCCCCCTCTGCTCCCCCCACCTCCCCTGCAACTCTGCATCCCCGCCTCCCAGCCACTGCTCTGGCTTCTGCGATCCACCGCCACGCCCCACCTGTCCCTCAAAGCGCTTTGACTCGAGGTGGCCAATGACACCCCAACTGCCAAGTCGAGGAGTGCTCTGCCGCCCCTCCCCCTGGAAGAACTGTACCCCTGGCCTTTCCCCTCCTACACACCCCCTTCTCCTCCAGCATCCTGGACACTACATTCTGGTTTCCCTCTCAACGTCGCCCACTGTTTCTCTACGTTCCTCCCTGGTGGAGCTCCTGTCACCTGCTCCTTCCACACCAGGTGAGCCTGACAGAGGAAAGAGCACAAGCTCTGAGAGAGCCAGACCCAGGAGGCTTTGACCCCCTCGTCCCCACGTAGGAGCTGTGTGGCCATCAGCAAGTCGGTCACCCTCTCTGAGCCCATTTTCTGCTCTGTATAATTGGGATGAAACGCCGTAAGTTATTTAAAAGATCAGATGACATCATATATGCAGAGTGCTTAGTAGGATGGCCGGGCTCCATGGTCACTGAGAGCCAGTGTCACCCCGAGGGCCAGTCCCTCTCTCTGTCCAAGGAGCTAGATGACCAGTTCCAGGGCCTGCAGAGTCGCCTCATCCATGATCCCCCTGAGGACCTCGTCTTGCTGGGAGTGCTCGCGCCACCGCCCTCAAGCCTGTGGCCTCCTCCTACAGATTTTTGAATGGCACAGGTGTCACTGCGTGGAGACAAGAAGTCTAGGCTCCATCCTGGACCCACCTTCCACTGCACCCACAATGTCCCTGGCATTCATCAACCGTCCGAAGATGTCCCCCATCAGCCGCGCCCTCCTCTCTGGTGGGTGCCCAGGTCCTCCTGGTCTTGCCCAGACCTCTGCACAGCCTCCTACGTGATCCGCATTCCCACGGCCCCCGCTCTGCACCGCCCCCAACCCACCTGCCTCCCCAGGAGGGCGAGCTTCCTCAAACACATTTCAGATCATGCTGTTTCTCTACTTGAGTGAGATGCACTGTCTTCCCTCCTCCACCAGGGTAAGGGCCAACCCAGCCACAAAGCCCAGGATTATCGGACTCCTGTCGTCCCTGTGCCTGCCTCATTGCCCCCCAAGGTCCCCTGCACGGCGACGATTCCCTCAGACATCCCAAACTGTCTGCATTTCCCAAACATGGCACCATGTGCCTCTCCGCTCTGTGCCTGTGCACACTCGATTCCACCGCCTGGAAGGCTCACCCCTTTTCTCTGCCAACTACCGTCGGAGCCCGGTGCAAATGTCACTGCCTCCTGGAAGCCCTCCAGGATGCCTCCTCAAAAAACTAGACCAACTCCCTCTGTATCCTGCGCATGCCCCAATCACAGCACTATTCGAAACCTACAACATTAGTATTTATTTCCTGCTTCCCGGGCTACACGGTGAGCTTTCTGAGAGCAGTGAGATCTTGAAAGGCAAGAGAATGCAGTGGTCAGAAGGGTGAGTTCTGGAACCAGACACCCTGGGGACAAATTACAGCACCTCTCAGTGCCTCTGCTCTGTCATCTGTATCATGGGATAAGGGTGGGTCCCCCTCAGAGTAGGGGTGGGGGATAAACTGGCGTAGGAAGACCTCACATAGGCCAGCAGTGAACAGGAACAGCAGACCATGAGCCCCACACGTCATTTAAAATGTTCTAGCAGCCACTTTAAAGGGCTCAAAAGAGGGACGGCCTGGGTGGCTCAGTCAGTTGAGTGTCTGCCTTTGGCTCAGGTCATGACCATGTCCTGGGATGGACCTGGTGTAGGGCTCCCTGCTCGGCGGGGAGCCTGCTTCTCCATCTCTCTCTGCTCCTTTCCCCCCAATTCGTGCTCGCTCACTCTCTCTCGCCCACTCCCTCTCTCTCAAATAAATAAATAAAGCCTCAAAATAAAAAAGAAAAAGCTCAAAAGCAGCAGCCAAGGTTAATTTTAATAATGTTCATTTAACCCAGATATAATGGTATCTCACATCTTATCACCTCAATATGAAATCTATTTTAAAAAATATTCATGGGCTACGATGCTCTTTTTTTCATGTGACTCTGAAATCCAGCGTGCATTTTTGCACTGAGACCACCTCTCGATTTGCATGTGCAGCTCCTGCCTGCTGCCCTGGGCTGCGTGCTCCGGGTGGCTACCCTGGGAAAGGATGCTGGTAGCCTGTGCCTGGTCTCCCCCAGACTGCACACACACCCGTTTCCCTTGGCTGGTTTTGCTTTTTCTCCTTTCACTGAAATCATGCGTAGCTGTGAGTGCAGCTCTATGGTGAGTCCTGCGAGTTCCAGTGAACCACTGGGAAGGGGGTGAGGGGTGCCCGGGTGGCTCAGTCGGTTAAGCGGCTGCCTGCAGCTCAGGGCATGATCCCAGGGTCCTGGAATCGAGCCCTGCATTGGGCTTCCTGCTCAGTGGGGAGCCTGCTTCTCCCTCTCCCTCAACTCATGTTCCTGCTTGCTCTGTCTCTGTCTCTCAAATAAAATCTTAAAAAAAAAAGAAGGAAGGAAGGAAGGAAGGAAGGAAGGAAGGAAGGAAGGAAGGAAGGAAGAAAGAAAGAAAGAAAGAAAGAAAGAAAGAAAGAAAGAAAGAAAGAAAGAAAGAAAGAAAGACAAGGGAAAGGGAAGGGAAAGGGAAAGGGAGAGGGAGAGGGAGAGGGAGAGGGAGAGGGAGAGGGAGAGGGAAGGGAAGGGAGAAGGGAAGGGAGAAGGGAAGGGAAGGGGGAAAGGAAGGGAAGGGGGAAGGGAAGAGGGAAGGGAAGGGAGAAGGGAAGGGAAGGGAGAAGGGAAGGGAGAAGGGAAGGGAGAAGGGAAGGGGAAGGGAAGGGAGAAAGGAAGGGAAGGGAAGGGAGAAGGGAAGGGAGAAGGGAAGGGGAAGGGAAGGGGGAAGGGAAGGGGGAAGGGAAGGGAAGGGGGAAGGGAAGGGGGAAGGGAAGGGGAAACCAGAGGTGGTCTAGGGGTCCTGGACTCAGCTCCCCTGCCAATGTCCGGGTACCATGTTCACCAGGCAACCATCCAACCCCCAGTGCAGCGTCCCAGGGACCCTGACTTTGGGGGAGAATCTGTACAAGGGAGTCTCCCCCTTTTAAGTGAATAGGCAAGAATCCTTCTCTCTTCCTTGGTCACTGCAGATTTAGATAGTTTTCCTTGCGTGTCCAGAGTCCAAGCAGCCTACAAGTGTGTGCAACGTGAAACACAGAGCATAATTCAACGGTCGTGGCAAAGTCACTTGCAACACTCACTCACTCAGTACCTCCTAAACGCCAAGCACACGAGTCCCTTCCTTCATCAAAAAACAGACAACTGGCTGATACGGTGTTCAGCTCTTAAAATTGCCTTATCTTCTACGATGTAGTAATAGAGTTGCTGCGTCATAGGGACCTTCCACGAGTTCCTCCGCGAGGACCAACCCTAAGGCCATGTGTACCTTCTCTGGGTATTCTCGAATTTGACAGTTCTAGACTTTCAGGGCCGGGGCCACCTCAAAGGCTAGCATGCACTTACGGGGCTGCATTCTGACGCTGGTACACACACTTCTGGCTCTCAGGGCCATCTCTGTCATTTAAAAAAATTATTTTAAAAAAACATTTTAATTGTATCTTATCACTGTGTTGGTTACATAAAGGTAATCCAGGTTGGCTGCATTACTACATATAATGTGCTATATTCACTTTTCCTCTGATTTTGAAAGAAACTGAAATATTTTTGTGGCCCTTGTAAAGTATCATGAGCCCTGAGCACCAGGCCTCCTGCACCTACGGGATGCACTGGCCTGCCCAGGTAAGGCCCTTCCCGGGTGGGGGACCCTCAGGTTGTCATCTGTGAGTCAGGTTTTTACAGATGGAAAAATGTACGTATTTCAACCTGCGTCCTCTTGCTTTCCCACCACACGGGAAGCCACAATCCTACCGACGTCCTGTGAGTCATACAGGAGCCCCGTGAGGCCACGACCCAGTCCTTCATGCCAATACACTCAGGTGAGGCAGCGGGGGGTCACATCCCCCCATCCCTGAAGCCTGCAGGTGGACTCCTCACATTTGGGTTTTTCACGAGGATGGCATTTCCGTGCCGGTCTGCAAAACCAGTCGGTCCCTCCTGCCTCTGTGCGCTCCCCAGGGCTGATGCAGAGCGGAACCGCAACGCACACCATCGGGTGCAATAATCCAATTAAATATCTGCCTCCCCCACCAGCACGAGCTGAGCATGAGACACGATTTCACTTTTATTCATCTCTGCTTCCCAAGGCCCAGCCCACCATTCAGGAAGGAAATGAAATATTTACTACGTATTGATTATAAATGCTCTCTAATTACCTTTCTATGTGAAGATGTGATAAGTGAACAGAAAAGTTTTTAGCATTACGGTGCCATCAGCCAAAATGCCTATCATTTCTCTCCAAGACACACACGGCAGTCTATTTTACACCCGAGGTCTCTCAGTACATCCTGTCCAAAATACGTTTATTACGTGGCAAACGCTAATTACTCTTATTTTAAAGCATGCAAAAGGAGAGCATTTACTGTCTACTAGCTGTGCGGGATTCCGTGAACGCAGGTGCCAAGAACGCAGCCCCGAGGCTGTGGCTTCCATGGTGCTGCTCCTTCTCTCACGCTCTCTCCTGCTCCCTTAGCCAGCTGCCACAGTGTGACCAGACCTATTCAGAGGCCCGTGTGACAAGGACCCAAGGCCCTCCCTCTAACAGCTCATAACGAACCAAATCTGGCCAACAACCTTCGAGTGAGCTGGGGAGTAGATCCCTCCCCACTTGAGCCTTCGGATGGCTGCAGCCCCGGTCACTACCCTGACTGCAACCTCCGGAGTCACCCTGGGTCAGAGGACACAGCTGCACCACACCCAGATTCCTGCCCCATAGACACCTGAGAGGACACATGTTGTTTCGAGCTGCAAAGTCTGGGGTGACTTGTTACTCAGCCGTGAGGTTACGAATATAAGTAAGTACTGCGAACAGTGCCTGGCACATATGAGCCACTTGGATATTTGCTGAGTGAGTAAAGAGAAAGAAAATTAGATGCGAAGGTGATGACTTATGACCTCGACTCTCTTTTAGAGGAAGGTGGTTAACAATTGTAGAAATACGGAACTCTGCACCAGATCTGGACAACCCCCAACATGACGGCCAGCCTGCCCGGTTGCTACTGTCCTGGTTACGGTTTCACACTGCTGCGTGGCGACAGCAGCATCTGCCCAATTCCCTCACCTCTCCTCATCCCCAACCCACCCTCACAGACCGGGTGCTGGTTTATCTTCCCCAAAACCCCTTGTCCAAAGCCTTCCCGGTGCCTCCCAATACCAGCATCATCAAGGCAAAACTGTCACTCAGCAAGGAAGCCCCTCCCAATGCTGCCCTCACCGCCCTCCTCCCCGCACTGCCCAGCAGTGTCTAAAGCGTAAAATTCTACATTGTGCACCAATTCTTCTGCCACAACCTACTGTATACAATTGAATAAGTTATAAGTCTACTATATACTCACGGAGCCCACTTAACCATGGAAATCTGACTCTTTTCCTTGGGCTGGCAAGCTCACTCCCACTCCCACTCCCACACTGACCCTCACCCTTCGGTCCATAAAGTTAAGCAGGGCAGCTGCGCCTGACACTCCTCCCAGCTAGTGATCGTCCCTCTGCTCTTTGCAATCTGGCTCCCTTGCTCAGAATGGCCTAAATGAACATATTTTTATGGGCCCCTAGCCCAGGACACCCTCTAAACTGCTCTCCACCTCCTCATTTAAGTCTTTCCTGCTGGAAGAACAAATTCCTTGGTGAGGCCTGAGAGGCGACACCACATCACCTTGGTCAGTACTGGCCCTTCCACTGTTAGCCAAACCCTAGCAGGACCTTCCCTTACACTGCTTGCCCTAAACACCTTCCCGATCACCTCAACCCTAGGCCTCCAGTGTCGCCCCTAGATAAGTAGTCTTGGGGGATGCCTAGAGGACCATCCCTAACATCCATGTCCCTAACCCCACTGCACACGCAAAGGTCCCCGTTGAAATACACCAGCAGGCTGTGACTTGATTTCCCCTCCCATCAACCCCATAGAAGCTCCATACCTATTGGCTCCTCCTTCATCTCCCCACTGAGAGAGGTCAGCCCCTTCTCTCCAGCAAATTCCTAGTGCGTTTTACATGACATGTCTGTGACTATGTCGGCTTTAGACCAACCATCCCATAAGCTCCTGGGGAGCTTGGAATCCCTTTCCAACTCCTAAAGCCCCTGCCTCATCCAGTTCTTCCCTCACCCCCTCAGATCCACCTAACAGCATTTCCTCCTTTCACACTCACCTGCACGTGTGGGGGTGCACACGCACACACATGCACACCTATGCACACAGGCCCCACGCTGTCTCTTTCCCACAACTTATGAGCCAATCAAGAAGGACATTAGCATATGCCCATGTGTGTTTAGTAGAAGGGAGATTTTAGCTACAGGAAAATAACAGGGCTCGGGGTGGGGGGAAACACCTCTGTGTAAGTGACCCAAGAGATGGTCACAGGAGGTACCTCCCAAGAACCTTGAAAACAATCAAGAAGAAATGTTTCTGGTGAAGTCAAACTCATTAAATCAGCAGATGAAGAGAAAAGACAGTCCTCTCGATGAGTGGGATTACGACACCTGGGGGGTCACACGGATGCATCTAAAGAAGGCACCACGTGGAAGCGGTGGCCTTCAGACCACAAATCAGACACACGCAATCACACATATATGCACACAGCCCACACATGCACACGTCTACACAGCCGCAAGTATGCACACACATATACCTGCACCCATACAAACTCACACATGCATGCACCCGTCCCCATACTTGTGAACACGCCCCACATGCATGCAGGCTGGCGCACGTGTGCACACCTGCATGCTCAAGCACTCATACTCAAAGCACATGCCTACACATTCGCACATGTGCACGCACACACTCATATACCTGCACTCATGCACATATACTCATGCCACATATACAGGGACACACCCATGTACACACTTCAATGCGTATGCCTGTACATCCCCTGCACACATGCAATCACAAAAACACACCTGTGCACACGTGTACTCGTGCTCTACATACACACACACACACACACACACAGCTGCTCTCTGCACACATCCCCACCCTTACACACACTCACCCCTGGTTCAAAGAGTTGACTGAGGCAGTGCCTGGCCAGCTCCACCCAATAACAATGAGGCGGACTCCTGGACAGAGGGTCAGGGAGAAGGACAAGGGGAAGGGGGAGAGGTGGCCCACACTTATCCGAGGTCAGCAGCCCCCGCAAGTTGCCACTGTGGGTACCATGGAAACTGTTCAGGCTGAAATGTGATAAATGAGTGACGGTCCAGATCCAGTCCTACCGCGGTTCGACTGTGACGGTGCAGGGGCCCCCGAGCAGTCTGACCTATTGGCCCTCTGCCTTTGCGGGTGACAGAGCTGCAGCAGGGCGGTCACCCACCTAGAGGTACACTCGGTCGGAGCAGCACCAGGATTTCTGTGCAGGAGCAGGGCCCATGCCCTGCAGCCTCCCCCAAATGACATGGCCAAAGCCCTCAACCACTGCAGGGGCCCCGCGTCGCCTGCCACCAACAGACCCCCATACAAAACCTATTTCTCATTTTACCAAACAACCCCACAAGTCCAAATCCAGGTGGTAATTATCCATATACATTATCGTGAGTTTTTTAAAAATACGGCACTAAAAGAAATGCTAAAGCGTATTCACCCAAAATCCTAAAACCAGAGCTGGGGTTACTCTCTAAGCTTGGAAAGAGTTAATCCATGATCAAGACAAGGAAAAATGCGTTTCAAGAGGCATTCATGAGCCCATACTGGTCTAAAAATAAACAACCCAACAGATATAATAATGGGAGGGGGAGGACAAAATTCTCTTAGAGAAGATTTCCAAACAATATATGCAGGTACTTCCCCCTCCAGGAAACGAGCTGGCTTCCCCTCCTGCGGAGCGTGGGCTGAACGTGGGGACTCTCCTCTCATGGACAGAGTGTGGGAGGGAAAAAGAGCAAAAGTGCAGTGGAGGCACCTGGCCGAGCCGCCTTATCGAGTGATGAACGTCAGTGTCTCCAGGGAGAAATCACACTGATATCACGTACCCCTGATGGGAGGCAAGGAGAACACTGCACCTCTGTGCTACTCTGCCCCAGACCAGTCTATTGTTAAAAAAAAAAAACAAAAAAAGAAAAAAAAAACGGTTGAGCCAAAATTGAAGGACATTCTTCAAAACGCATGACCGGCACTGTCCAGAATCGTCAAGGTCATTCGAAACTGCCCAGACCGGAGAAGGCTAAATGCAGTGTGGGATTCCAGACTGGATCCTCCCCCAGAAAAGGGTTATTGGGGCAGCCTGGGTGGCTCAGCGGTTTGGTGTTGCCTGTAGCCCAGGGCCTGATCCTGGAGACCCGGGATCGAGTCCCACGTCGGGCTCCCTGCATGGAGCCTGCTTCTCCCTCTGTCTGTGTCTCTCATGAATAAATAAATAAAATCTTTAAAAAAAAAAAAAAGAAAGAAAGAAAAGAAAAGGATTATCGGTGAAGAAACGAAGGAAATGCAGATCAAGTCTGTAGTTCAGGTGCTGGCACTGCACGGATGTTAGTCTCTTAGTTTGAGGACTACCCCAGGGTTACGGAAGATGTTACGAGAACTCTCTGTACTAACTTTTCAAATTCCCCGGGAAACCCAGAATCATTACAGGACGATTAAAAAGTTTATTTTAAACACTCTACTTGATCCGACAGGTGGATAACTGGCCCAAACCATTATCCACCCTACTCCCCACCCCAGGAATGATACAGTAGGATGGGGTCAGCAAGCTGTATACGCACAGCTTCACTGGCCCCAGGTCCACGGGCCATCACGAAAGGCAGTTGAACAGCTACTGTGTGCCAGGCAGTTTATTTCCTCTAATTCCCAAACCACGTCGAGCACCAGTTTGCCTATAAATGGGAACCGGGAGGTGGGGGAAAGTTAAGGAACCTGACCTCCAGGTCACAGGGCGCTCAGGGGTGCCTCGGATCCAGGGCTGGCCCTGAAGCACCGGCTGTCTTCCGTGAGCCTCCTGGCCCCTTTCAAGACCGGAACCATAGAAGACCGCCCCCTCGCCCTATCAGAGCCCTTGGGGTCCTCTTGTAAGAGATGAGCCCCCCCCTGGAAGGGGTCCCAGTCAGACAAGTTCCTCCCTGTCCCAAACATCCCGGTTATTTCAAGAGCCGATACAGCACAGGACCACTAGGTGGCGACAGACCCCACCCATGTCAAGGAGAGGTGCACAGGTGAGGACAGAGGCCACCCCTAGCTCGGACTCTCTTCTTTGCCTGAGACTTCCCAAGAGCCAAGCTTCTTATAGGCCACTCAGTGCACCCCCCTCACCCCTGAGATGACCTGTAGGCTCACCCTTCAGAGCCAGGGCTAGCAGAGCTCATCTCGACAAGCGTGCTAACCATCCCCACTGTGGGGAGCAGAGCTCCTGGCCCCCATCTTTTAAACCTCAGAGCTCCAAAAGCAAACAAACAAACAAACAAAAAACAAAAAACAACCAAACAAAAAAACCTCAGAGCTCCAGACAGACAACCCGACAGCCTGGGCTTGAACCTCAGCTCGGCCACTCCCTATATGCATGACCCCGGGGTCCCTGGCTTAGCAGAGGGCCTGGCCTTCCTCATCCAGCTCCTGGATCTAGTGATGCACAGCAACTATTAAGTAAGTTAACAGGTGTGGGGAGCCTGGGTGGTGCAGTCGGGGAAGCATCTGACTCTTGGCTTCGGCTCAGGTCATGACCTCAGGGTCGTGAGATCGAGCCCCATGTTGGGTTCTGTGCTCAGTGGAGAGTCTGTTTGGAATTTCTCTCCCTCTCACTCTGCCCCTCCTGCTTGTGTGCTGTCTCTCTCTCCCAGATAAATAAATCTTTAAAAAAAAATAAGTTAACAGGTGAAAGTCATTTAAACCAGTGCTTCAGAAATGGTCTGCCAATTTTTGGTGGTGGTTTCTCCCTCTCGACGGGGTATGCCTACCCACCCCCCTGAACCCCCAACCCCTATTCCGTTATATGGAGAGGATATGATCTTACTGTGGTAACCATGGAAGGAGCCCTAATGGACACCTGCCCTGGTGTGTATCCAGTTCCAAGAACTGAGGACTCTGTTTGTGGGAGATTATCTTGACCTCTAACCAGTTTCAAAGAACCCACATGGCGGACCATCCCCTTATGCAGGGAGGTCATTGGGCAGCCTGCATCGTGAGGAAGACACCAGGAGTCTGCATGGCAAACTTGCTTTACTGAGATGTGGGGTTTCATTTCCGTTTCTGAAAAGGTCAAGGTGAATGTTTAGGAACAACAGCTTTAAAGCTTTTTCTAGGCTCTGGGGGCACTGGGGTGGCTCAGTAGGTTGGGCATCCGCCTTCAGCTCGGGTCACGATCCCAGGGCCTGGGATCGAGCCCTGCATCGGGCTCCCTGCTCAGTGGGGAGTCTGCTTCTCCCTCTCCCTCTCCCCCTCCCCTTGCTCTTTCTCAAATAAATAAGGCTTTTTAAAAAATAAATTAATTAAATGAAATAAAATTTTTTTTTCTAGGCTAAAATACGACAGCCTGTAGCCAAACCTTGGCCCTCGAGCTTGTAACTCCTGTTACTCGCGTGTGCAACAGCTTTCTGGTGACCGTCAAGCTGCAGCACAGCAGAGAC
Source organism: Canis lupus baileyi (assembly GCF_048164855.1). Classification (NCBI taxonomy): domain Eukaryota; kingdom Metazoa; phylum Chordata; class Mammalia; order Carnivora; family Canidae; genus Canis; species Canis lupus. The sequence goes on along the minus strand of NW_027326430.1, from coordinate 1,609,839 downwards.
AAGGCCTCCCATTCTCGTGAGTCCCTCCATCTTCACATGAAGGTGGCAGCCCCATCTCAGCAGGGCCCTCCGCTTTAACACCCGCATGGAAGAGCCACCCTCCTGGGCCTGACAGCGCAGAGCTTTAAAAGCTTGTGCCAGCGAGTAGTCACCAAAAAGCTCTGCTGCCTGCAAGCATTCATGGAAAGATGTGGATTGACCTGTTCCCAGTGGGATCCCTAGACGGGCAGCATGAGCATCGCAGGAGCTTATTAGAAATGCAGATCCCCGGGCCCCACCCAAGAACTACCGCATCAGAAACTCTGGGGGCATAAAAAAAAAAAAAAAAAAAAAGGAAACTCTGGGGGCAGAAGAGGGATCTGTGTTCTAACAGCGCTCACATGGCCCAGATGCACTTAGGCTGGAGAACCACCACTCTGGATATTCAAGAGCATCCTTGGTTACACCGGGTTGGCCCTGCACCGTCCCGCCTTCCTCCGAGTCACAGACCTGCTCTCTGATGCTTACACCTCCGTGGAGAGATGTGACAGGAGATGAACCCAGACGTACCTTGAAGTTCCAAAGTCTCTGTAAGAATATGGTGTTTTGGGGGGTGGGGGGAGCCCAGAGGGCTGGGGCATCTCTACCAAAGCACGTAGACAATGTCATCTACCGAGAATTGACTGATCTAGAAAGCTCTAGACCACCCTAGACCATATCCATGCCACATTTAAGGATTATAGCAGACCGTTTTATCCTAGCTTTGTTCGTGGTTTCATCTTATTTTTTTCTACCTTTATTTGCCTTACTTATAAAAATAAGGTTGCAAGCAAACTGCCTTACGTTCATTTGGCGACAAGGCCAAGCGTACTAAGCCTGTTGAACATTCTGCAAAGACCCACAACGTCTTTAAAGCACCGTCCAAGCCGGGGGAGAAAACGCAGTTTGGATTTTCAGGTCTTCAGCCCCAGCCTCCAGTTGGTACAATGTGGAGAAGCGCCTGCGATACTCTCGATACCCTCGTCTACGCACTAGAGGGCACCCTTGCCCTAGAGTCGGGCTGGCCGTCACCAGGCCCTGGGCAGGCTCCAGGGGCCGAAAAAGCGGTAAGAAAAAGACCCACTCCAGACCCCAGAACCATCTGAGCTGCAAGATGCTGCGAGATGCAGGCCCCTCTCAGCCTGGCTCAGTAAGCAGGGACCTGGGGACACCAGGAGCTGCAAACCCGGGCCACTCGCTCTGCATTTGTAGAGATGCCCACGCTTGCCGAGTGCTATGAGGATAAAAAAAGACGGTACCGCTGAACATCTGAGATCACATCACTTTACAGAACATTCTCCCCCCACACGCAGACATGCACAGGTGCTCACCACCTCGTGACAGCAGCCCCAGCCCCCTGGATGGCTAGTTCCATCACCCCACTTGCAGATGAGGAGTGTAAATCCCCAAAGTGCAAAGTGACTTGCACGACCTGATGTCTGGGCCCATTGCTGGCAGAGCCTGGGGAGGTGTCACCCGGCCAGGGTGGTTTTCATGTTAGCACAGCACCTCCCCAAAGGCAAACATGAGCCTGTTCTCAGGAGCGCCGGCCTCAGTGACCCGGAGCTGGGATAAACCTGGGGTGAGTGTGGCTGACGGAGCCCAGGGCGCGTCCCCAGGAGCCCTGGCCCATTGCACACAGCGGTGGGGGGAGTCACGGCTGGGAGGTCTGCAGCCCCTTTCTCTGCCTTGAGACTTCCCTCCGCTGTTAAGAACCTCATCAGGTTATGCTCCACATTATGTTACAACTGCTGCTGTATCTCACCCTATTACCAAGTGAGGTAGGAATGGGTGTGGGCCTCAGAGCATGTTGCCGGTGGGCCCCGAGGGACCTGCCTGCACCCCCCTCCCATCCCGGCATCACCCAGCAGGGTCCTGCCCCGGAGGAGTTTGGAAAATACAAGAAAGAGACAAGGCACCTGCCCCAAATCCCCAGAGGCCTCCCCGCCCAGAGGACAAGCGACCCCTCCGGGTGGTGTTCCTGCCCCAAGGCCAACGGTAGAGCGTGGCCTCCCTGCCACCCAGCCCGACACCCCCGGCACCCCTGACAGCGGTCCCTCCAGGCCAGAACTGCCCTCACACAAATGGCCCAACAAGGAACAGCCGCCAACTTGCACAGCCACTTCGCATCAGGATCAAAAACATGGGCTAAATACACCAGCCCCAATTTTTCTCTGTACTTACCCCCTTTCTGTCCTGTCCTAATAAATATTTTATGTCAAAAGCAATCCCCAACAGGGTTTCTGGGCAGACAATGACAATGTGAGCCTTTCCTACATCCACAAGAAGGGGGAGTCTGTTGAAACCTATGTACGACCCCAAGGATACGTCCCCCCTTCATCACGAAAGCTGCCTCCGTTCCAGCCCCGGGTGTCTGTGAATTCCTGCCTGGTCCACACGGGCGGCCCGCAGCGCACGCTGCCTTCAGATTCCAGCTCCGTCGGCGAGGACACACCATCGTCCCTGCAAGGCGGCAGCCCTGCCTCTCCCTGTGTCCCCCGTGGTGTGTGAATCCAAATGCTGGGAGAAAGGGATCTGGAAATAAGCTTTGCTTTGCGTACATAACTATATTCTCTGCCCCAGGAGAACATCCACCCAGTGAGTGAGCCATGGCTCAGCAGGGCTCGTGCGTGGAGCCGTATGAGCATCCCTTCCCAGCCACCACCCTCGGTTTTCCCCCCTCGGTTGTCCCTCCCCGAGGACGAGAACTGGAGGGGGGGCAGGCTCCGTGGCTGAGCCCCCGGGGGGAGCTGTAACCACTCCTTGGGGGACCTTCATCTCGGGGCAAGAGGCCTGGTCATGGTAACTGAGGCCGGGGGCACAGAGGCAGGCCCCATGGTATTTTTAAGGGCCATGAAAATGTTTTAATTTATTTTAAAATCAGAAGAGATAAAAAAGAACACGAATTTCTAGGCTGAAGGAAATGTCTTACTATATAATGTCAATGTGGTTGTATGGAAACCAACACAGCTTTTGGTTCTGTTATACAGTTTTTTGTTTGTTTGTTTGCTTGCTTGCTTGCTTTGTTTTGTTTTTTTTAGGAAGGAAGAGGCCCATGAAGGCCAAAGCACCTCGGACAGTCTGCATGAGGCCGGGAGCAGCCCCGGAGGAAGGGACCTGTGTCCCCAAGCAGGATCCCTTAGGCACCCCTGCAAGTGGGCCCCAGGAAGCCCCCCTCTCCGTGGGAGCCCCTTCTCCGCCCTGAGGGTCGAGCTTCTGCACCCACCACCCCAGGACGTGGGTTCTACATAGCTCACGTAGTTTCCCTTTGCCAAGAGACTCTTGAAAAATTGGGGGAACTTTGCAAAGGGCCTCCTCCTCCAATTCTGGGTCCCAAACGCTTTCCTACGAGGCACAGAGGGCACAGAGGGCCGGCCAGGTGCAGAAAGCCGGGTAGATGAAACTCTGAGCCTTTCCCTGAAACAAATCCTATGGCCAAGCCCCAGGCGTACCCTCCTTTCCGTCTTTCTTATGATAATATTCACCTAACAAAACTCTCTAGGATTCAGGGGCACCGAGCCTGGCCACACTGTGGTGCTGCCCTCCCCACTCTCTGTTCTAGAACATTCTCACCCCACTGAAAGGAAACCCCGCCCCCATGAAGCAGTGGCGCCCTCACCCCCACCCTATTCCAGGCCCTGGCGATCCTTACCCCGTTTCCTGTCCCCTTCATAGCCGCAGAATCATACAATACGTGATCCTTTTGTTTCCAGCTCCTTTCACGGGCATAATGTTTTCAAGACTCAACTACCCTGTAGCATGTCAGGACTTCACTCTTTGTAGGGCTGAGGAACATTCTACTGTTCCCTTCCTTTTATTTTATTTTTTTCCCTCCCCTTTGTAGGCAGGAGAGCACTCAGATGGGAAAGCGAAACCCTCCGTGACGGACACCGTCCAAGCCCACTGGCAAGCCCTCAGCTTGGGACATAGGGACAGGGACACAGGTCCTGTCAGCCCCAGGACGGCGGCATGCACAAAATCAGACGCACGTACATGCACCGCAGGATCCTCCCCTCTGCTCCATTCTCCGGGGCCCAGGAGTCCAGGGCTGATTCAGCACTGACATCAGAGGATTCTAGAAGCAGCATGGCAAGCAGGGTCTCCAGGGTCTTGGCCATCAACCCATCTTACTGACCCTCTGGCAAACGCTGGGGCCTGGGCTTCCTGTTCCCCCTCCTCCATGAGGCCAGGGAGGACCAGCCTTGGGTCCTGGGAGAGGCAGACTCAGGAAGGGGGAGGCAGGAGGGAGCCGAAGGAAGGGGACGGCCTCCCCAGGAGCTGAGGGAGACCAGGGGATGGGCAAGCGGAGGACCCGGCCCTCCTGGGGCTCAGTGTGCAGTGCTGGGGGAGCAAGGGCAGCAACGAGGCTCCACGCTTTGAACACTGCGAGAGCTTTCCCCGCAAGTGAAGGAGGGTGAAGAGAGGGAGAGGGCACGGCCCCGCGACGGACAGCCCCCCAGGCCTCTCCGGCCACCGCGAAGGCCGCTTCCCGTTGACCAGGTCCCACCGCCGCCCCACCTCCCAACGGCGAGGGAGCAGGGGCCACAGCTCTGCTCCTCTTCCCAAACTCACCACAGTTTCAAAGCAACGGGGACAAGGGATCTCGAATTGTCAAGTCAGGAGACTCAAGTCACTGCAGATGCTCGTTATTAAAAAAAAAAAAAAATGCACAAAAGTACAAAGATGTTCATGACAGCCTTGGGGTGAGAAATGGAAACCCAAAGACCCAGCACTGGGGACATGCTGAGGCAACAATGGTCCACTGAGTCAGTGGTCCTCGTGCCACGAAGGATCGTGAACAAGGTACACTGTGACGTGGGTACGTCTCCTGTCGTGTAAAAGTGACGGAAGAATGGAAGGGACCCGCTACTGTGGCTCTGTCACATTGCTGTGATACGGATATCCGGTCGAGCGCGGCAAGGGGACCTCAGACATATTTCATCCCCAGGCCACTGCCAAGGGCTCGAATTTTCTGACACCGTTTCAACGTGTCCCTTGCGTGAAAATGAACAGTAACAGCCTCCGTGCTCCTCGCTGTCACGTTTACCTCCGTGACGTTTCCCATCACCTCCCCTCCTTTCGGGACAGGATTTGGAAGAGCTTTCCTGGAAGAGAAGCTCGGCCACCCCTACCACAAACGTGTTCGTGTGTATCCACGTGCACATACACACACACACGCACATGCACACACGTGCGCACACGCACTTGCATCCTGCAGGGCCACTTAGCAACTCTCAAGTCAGGGCAGTTGGTGGCACTTGGGGCCAGGCCATCAGTGCTGGGAGCACACAGCAGCTCTCCCCTTTCAAGGGCTGTTTGCTCAAGGCTCAGAGCTGCAGGGCAGGGCAGGGCTACAAACAGAGGAAGACTCTTCGATGCCCAGAAGGAATCCCTGTTTTCCATCCCCTCCCACACGTGCCCAGTGGTCCTTGGAGGATGGGAAGGCAGGAGGAGAGGGGGAGAGAGGGGTGCAGCCAACATGGGAACATGGACAGAGGGATCCCCCCGGCGACGCGGAGCAAGGCTGAGACTCCAGTTTCTCCTCCAACTGTGAAGATTTCCACACCCCACCTTGAACCTGGAAATCCACTTATGGGGACCAACGGTCCTTCGGTGGCAGCTGGGTGCCAGGCAGGCCCAAGAACATAACTGAAGAGTCTCCAGGTATCTCCAGGATGTGCAGCTCGAGAGGAGAAAAAAAAAAAGTGGAAAGCGGAGGCCAGGAATGCACCTGCACTTTGCATCTTACGACTGAAATGCCCAGTCTGACCGAAAGGTAAAATGGAGAAAAGGCGGTTTACAGGCCTCGTCTATATGAGACGAAGCCAAAGCCGGTGGTCGTCTGCTGGGTACTGCCATTCAGCAAACCGTGATCCTGGGGTTTTTTTGCAGGTATTATTCGGGCGAGGAAACAGAACAAGACGAGAGATGTCGGAACAGGAGAGAGAAAAGGAACACGAGAGGCTACGCTGGAAGGAGGATCAAACCACCTGCTGTGAGATCAGGACTCTCCAGGATGTAACGTGGGCCTGGAACAGGGGCCGGAAAGTACAAGCTGATGGCAAGGAGGCAGGATGCTGCAGAGAGGGCTGCCAAGTGCCAGGGGGTTCGGAGCAGCGAGTGCTTGGAACGGTGCTGGAGAACAGAAGGAAACCCACCGGAGCACCCCCGAGGGATGGCAGCTGGGAAAAGCATGGACTGTGTGGCCAGGGGTGCTTGAGGTGGGGGTGGGGGGCTTCCCCAACAGCCCACACCCACCTCGAGGTTGCCACCAGGCATCTACCCCCCTGCCTTCTCCCCCCGATGGCAGCAGCCACAGCCCTGCGGCCTCCCTGTGGCACATCTGTGGGCCACCGGCCTCGGAGCAAGGGCTTGGTCACCTGCTCTGGCCACACTGTGGCTTTGCCCCCTCTCCCCCTCCGGCCAGCCCGCACCCCCATGCCCTGGCTTCTGCATCCACTTCCTCCTGGCCGTTCCGAGCAGCAGCACCCCGGTTGCTCCCCTATCTGGAGCGGGTGCTACCGTCCACCCAGCCTCAAGCTGTCCACCTTGTATATTCCCTTCCCTGCCCCTTGGGGAGCCTCCGAGAACCAGACACCCCAGAATGTGCTGGCTGAATGAATAAATGGCTCCTCTCTGTCTCCCTGCCTCCTTGGATTGGGGCTGGGGAGGGAGGGAGGGAGGGAAAACCCTGAAAATACATCTAAATGGGAAATTTAGAAAATACATCTAAAATAAAAAAAATTTATTTTATTATTTTATTTTATTTATTTTATTTTATTATTTTATTTTATTATTTTATTATTTTATTTTATTTTATTATTATTTCTTTATTTTATTTTATTTTTATTTTTTATTTTTTATTTTTTATTTTTTTACCTTTGCATAGAACAGCCCTGAGAATCAGCCAGGGAAGAGAAAAATCAGCTGCAGCCATGGGGAGCGTCGGAGAGAGGAGGGAATTTGCCAACATCCTCCCAGATGCTCTCTGGGGAGCAGGAGCGAGGCCATGGGAGGGTCAAGTCCTTCCTGGCTGGGAGGAGGGTTGGCACAAGTTCCAATCTTCCACTTGCTTTAATTGCCAGGAAACAGAGCTTCTCCGTCTGTCATTATGACTTAATTAAGCCGAAACCGCCCGGAAGGAGGAAGCCAGGTCCATTAAAGCTGGCTGGCAAGGTGGGGTGTACAGCTTGGGAGCCCCCGGCGGGAGGCACAGAAGACAGGGCTCAGACCCCCAGGTGGGGCCCCCGTCCCTCCCAGCACACCCCCCAACCAGGTGCATGCTTCTGATCAACCCGTATTGGGGCCCGCAGTTAAGTCTGGGGACACACACACACACACACACACACACACACACGACTCAACGAAAAGTCAGTGGTGGCCCCTTGGCCACTTCTCAGAACCCCCGAGTGAAGGAAGCCAGATGTCCTATGACTGCGTGGACACAAGATGCCCCCATAGGGCAAATTTGCAGAGCAGATGACCCAGGGCTGGCCAGGCAGCAGGAAATCTGGGCCCGTGTGAGGAGGGAGACAGAAATGTCTCGAAACTGCACTGTGGTGATGGTCACACGACTCTACCTATCGACTGAAGTTCACGGAGTCAGACCTTTACAGAGGATGAATTTTACTGGATTTAAGTTATTTCTCAATAAAGCTGTTCTTTTGTTTAAAGGTTGGTGTCCACGTAGGCGGCTCATAGGAAAGAATGAAGCTTCATGTTCGGAGCCACCACCTGCCCCCCAGGTGCCCAAGTCCCCCGCTGACGGTCGTGGGCTGCACAGACCGCAGGCTCCCAGGTCAGCTGTCTGACCTTGGGTGCGCTTCTGGGTTTTCTCAGCTGTAAAGTGAGGCTAATAATAGTCACCTGCAGGTGTAATGTCACCAGAAGGTGGCATGTCATACACACGCAAGTGCCACTTCAGTGCTTTTCCTTCCAAGTTAGCAGGTACTTAAAGAGATCTCTGCGGTGTGCCTGGCCCTGTGTCTGATGCTCCGGGCGACAGTCCTGTTAGAGAACGTGCTCTGGATTTTCAAGTTTGCCGCCTTGTAGATGCACTCAAAAGGCAACTCAAGGTAGCTGAGAATAAAACCTCGTAACCAAGGTCTAAGGAGTCAGGGCTGAAAAATCCAAAGGTCGAGCCACGGCCTGGAGGAGACGGGTCCCCAGGAGAGGCTCTCAGGGGAGCTGGGGGCCGAGCCGGCTCTGAACAGAGGCCGGAGCCTCAGGGAAGCACACGGCCTTCCAGTCCTGGTTTAAAATCCCCGCTCTGCCCCTCACCAGCCGTGACGGTGGGCAGGACAACACTGAACATCTCAAGCCACATCAGTAAAACCAGCTGCAGAGTGGAATCCCTCCCAACGTTGATGTCAGGAGCAGTGACGCTGCACGGGCAGAGCCCGACACGCAGTAGGTGCGCAGTTACCATCTGGCATCTGTGCCTTTAAGGAGAGGCAGCATGCGAGGGTCAAGGAGGCAGGGGGGAGGAGGAGGAAGGAGGGAGAGGGAGGACAAGAAAGGGGAGGGAGAAGAAGGAGGGAGGATGAGGGGGAGGAGGGAGGGAGGAGGAGGGAGGGAGGAGAAGGGAAGGGGAGGAGGGAAGGGGAGGAGGGAGAGGGAGGAGTTGGAGGGAGAGGAGGGAGAGGAAGAGGAGGGAGGATAAGGGGGGAGGGAGGAAGAGGGAGGAGGAAGAAGGAGGACCCCTTAAAACAGTGAAGGAGGCCCCCCCTAAGTGGGGCAGACTCCAAAAGATAGGGAAGACAAGACAATTTCCTTCAAGGCACAACGGGTCCCCCTCGGCACCGTCTCAGCCGCTTCATGAGGCGGATGCGTCGTCAGCAATGATGAAAACTGAGGGCGGCCCCCCAGGGTGGGGGCAGCGTGCCAGGCCCAGGGCTTGGGGCCTGCGGGGCCCGTGGGGGCTGGGCCGGGAGAAGAGCAGGGGAGAGCCCCCCCGAGCGAACCCCGTCCTCCTCGCACCACGCCGGCCTCTCGGTGACACGGGCAGGGACACGCTGGCTTCTCCAGGCCCTCTGTCAAACACAAAACATACTGATTTACTGATGCAAACTCTCCCGCAAGGTGATCTGCTGACAGGTGGCGGGAACCACACCGAGTGTCTGCGAGGGAGCACCCGCCTGTAGGGTCAACGGGGCCCCACGGGCCACCGGGTGACCCTGAGCAAGTCACTAGACCTTGCTGAGCCTTGGGCTCTGCTGCTGCAAACTGAGGACAAACAAAGCCCTTGCAAGGCTACGCAGCCTGGTGCTTGGAGCACGACGGCTGAGCCCAAGAGCTCGTCTGGGGCCCCTCTCTGCGTCTGACCTTGCTCCTTGGTAAAACCCAGATGATGGCTATGCCTTCCCAAGGGCCACCGTGAGGACCGTGAGCGTGCATGTCTGTGCAGCCACGTGTCTGAGCAAGCTTCCACGGGGGCCGATCTGGGCATGGGTGCCCGCGCACCTCACCGCGAGAGGCGCCTGAACACGGAACGAGCTAGTGTGTTAGCAAGTGCCCCGACCACCCAAGAGTGTCAGCACAGAGAACCGACGGCGCAGAAACTCCTCTCTCAGAACGGGGTGAACGGGCCCTGGTGCGATGCTGACCCCCTGCCTGCCCCCCGACGTGCCCCCTGCGAGGAGTGGCTCAGAGCCGAGTGTCCACACCTGCCACCAGGATTCTCCATCACGGCTCCCGCGGGCAGGTGGCTGGCAGTCCAGGTGACCCAGCTCCGGGCTCCTGGGGGGCCGTGAGGGCTGCCGTCCTGGGAACAAGACCCCTCAGCAGAGAAGGGGCTGTGCCACTCTCCCTCTCCCCGGGACTGCTGCACCTGTGGGCCCCACGAGCTGAGGTCTACAACCAGTTGGGGGTCTACAAGCCCCTGTGGCTAAAAACCAAAGGTCGGGGTGCCTGGGTGGCTCAGTGCTTGAGCATCTGCCTTTGGCTCAGGGCGTGATCCTGGGGTCTAGGGATCGAGTCCCACATCAGGCTCCCTGCATGGAGCCTGCTTCTCCCTCTGCCCATGTCTCTGCCTCTCTCTGTGTGTCTCTGTGTCTCTCATGAATAAATAAATCAAAAAGAAAAAAAAACAACCCCCAAAAGCAAGAAGGCATTAGTTAGAAACCAAAGTGAGTCACTGGGTTTGGGAAGACCCGTCCACAGAGGACAGCAGGGCGTCTGCAGAAAAGACGCAGCTGGGCAAGTGCACAGGGCTGGCCGTGGAGGGTCCGAGGCAGAAAGCACTGGAGCAGGAAGGTCTCTGCACGGCCCCCTGCCGCCCCCAGACACCCGAGGTCTCCGGCACTATAGTGAGGACAGGTGAAGGGCGCCCCACCCCTTGTCCCCACGTCCCCCAGGGCCTGCCTCCACTGGGAGGGCTTCTCTGCTCGGTCAGACCCCCCCCCATTAGGCTCAGTGAAGGAAGCAGAACCGCAGCCCACCAGGAGCCCCCAAAGGAAGACAGAGCCCTCTCTCCATCCTCCCTCCCAAACCCCAGGGAGACTCTCATGCGGGATCTTCTCTCGGGCCACCCTCACGGAGCAGAGCAGATGAGGGATCGATTCCCCCAAATCTGGCCCAGAATGCAAACCATCAGGCCAGCCACCCCGCCAACTCCCACGCAGCTGGCCGTCCTCGCAGGGGCCCAGGACCCCGACACAGAGGCTGCAATCCGTCCGGCGCGGGAGTCCTCCTCGCACGCCCTCTCCCTGCCTCCCCGTCCCTCGCTCGCCCTGACCTTCCTAAACAAAGGTGCTTTTTTCCCCTGCTCCTCGGGGTCACCACATTTTCGTCAGACCTGTGCTTGTTTTCTTTCTGCTTGGGCCCATCTTGGCTTGCCTCCCCAGGCACCACCGTCCCCTGGAGACAAACCCCGTATTGTTTTCAGGGACCTAATAAATGACAACACTCTCCCACCCCCTGCCACTTACCCCACCAGCCCGCCCAGCTCCCCCTTTGCCCGGTGAAGCCTGCCTTGTACTACGTGTGGCCCTCCCCGCCGCCCCCCCTCCCACCCCGATGCAAGAACAGGAGGCTTATGTCCAGGGGAGAGCGAAACCTGCCCGGACTAAGGGCACCTCCCCAGCCGCGTGTCGTGCCGTGAAAGGTGCAGTCCAGGGAGAGGCCACGGGGGCGGGCAGCTCCAAAACTCAGCCCCCCGTCCTCCGGTTCAGGCCGAGAACCAACGGGAACACACAGACATGGCCCTTAACGGTGCGGATGATAAAACAGGAGGATGCGCGGTCCATTTTCCAAAATGCACCTCTCGTCACCCAGAAGGCTCCCTCGCCCGCTGAAAAAGTCAATGCCAGGAGGGATTAAACCGAGCACAGGCCGACTTTTTTCCTGGTCAAATTGTTGAGGTCGACCAGGCATGCTCTGGGAGGGTATGTGGGCGCCCAAGGAAGGTTGATCACCGGTTAAAAAAAAAAAAAAAAAAGGCTTCTGAGCTGCTTGAGTGTGGGCTGCGTCAAGTGTGCAAGAGCAATGAGCCAGTGACAGACACACATCATCCTGCTTGAACATAGACCCGCACGTGCGTTGTTCCAAGCCTCCAAAACAATCCCCAGAGCCTCCAGCCTTCCTTGGGTGTGAAAGAAGCCGGAAGGGGACAGCAGCCCCACCACCCTATGCCCTCAACCACGTGCTCTGAGCCCGGACCTCATGCTCGGTGCTGCCTCGTTGACCAAGCACCCAGCAGGGCCGACACAAGAGCTCAGCCACCCAGGAGACCGGCATCTTGACTTCTGACTCCCTACCCTTCCCTGCCGTTGGCCTGGCTGCCTGGGGCCAATGGGTTCTCGCATTTCCACTGGTGGCAAAGGTCCCACCCTCCTCTGGGCAGGGGTCGAGAGGTGGGATGACATCCTACCAGGGCAAGGGTGACCTGGGTCATGGGGAAATGTGCACGAAGAGCCAAGAGACAGGAGAGTCCGTGTGCACACCCAGGCACACAGGGCCGCGGGTATGCCCATCGTAAAACACGTGGTTGCATTATTTCTAGAGCAGGATGGACTCTGGGACACGTCCTGGTTCTCTGCCTACAACACAAGCCAAGGCTTAGAGAGGCACGGCAAGCTCTCCAAGATCTCCCTCCTGGGAGGCGGCAAGCTGATACAGAGACCCTGGACCCAAGACAACGTGCGCCCTCCTTTAGATGGCCCATCCGTAGACGGTGGCACCGAAACCTCTGTGCTCTACGTCCTGCAGTAAGTAGTTCCAAAACACTCACCTGTAGGAGATGAGGGCTCGCGTTGAGGCAAAGGTAAAGAAATAACCAGGGCACACCCACCAGCGCCGCTGCCCTGCCCAGAGTGACCCCGATCCCCCAGCCCCATCGGTGCTAGTTGTCACTGTGGTGTGAATGTTCCCTGGAGATTATTCTGGATCCCATGGCTGGTGGCGACTTCAGGCCGGTGATGCTCATTTTCTCCATCCAGTCCTGGGAGCCTGGTCCAGGAACACACCAGGGATGCAGAGGCCCACCCTCCGACTGTCCAAGATGGGGCTGTTGCTTCCCCTTCTTCCCCACCCCACCCGCGCCTGCTTCTGAGACCCACCCAGCCTCCTCTTGCAGGAAGTCCACCTGCAGAGCCCGGAGCTCCTGCTGTCTGTCCGCAGAAGGTCAGGTTCTCACCAAGGTGGCCCCTCCATCACTTTAGTCCCAGCGATCCGGGGCAACTGTTGCCCTCCTGGTTCACACTGTAGGCAGCCTCAGCGGGGAACCAATGGCCCATGGGCAAGGCAGGCTCTGCCACGAGGGGAAGGCCCAGGAGCCTCCGGCCCTGGGATGCGGGTCCCCTGATTGCCCTGGCAGCCGTGATTTGTGAACAGGGACCTCACCTGGGCCACGAAGCCCTGTTGGAAAGGCCTCTCCGGCTGCCGCTGCACCCCCACCCGGCCTCCCGCAGGCACCCACTCCTGGGGCGGGCAGACATGAGACACAGGCCACCTGGGAATTTCAGGAGCCGACCCTCCTGCCCTCCCCTCCTCTCACCCCGCCAACCCCCACCACCAGGGTCCACCACCCCGAGGAAAGAAAATGGGGAGACAGTCACAGATTTAGGGTTCAGGGGGGCGCTGGGAACGGGGTCAGGGATCCTCTCTCTCAAGACATTCGTGGGGAAGGTTCCTTCTCGACCACAGCTCCCTCCAGCAAGGGCCCTTAACTCAGCTTGTTTGCTGCAGCAGCCAGGTGGGCAGCAGAGGCTCCAGCCTCTCTGCTGTCTCCCCGCTAGGAGGGGGCACCCGTGCGAGACAAGCACTCCGAGGGCACGGGGTACAAGGGGTGCGAGAGGCTCTAACGCACAGCTTCGCTTTGCAGCGCTTCAGGAGCAGCTTTCCAGCCGGAGCCACGTAAAGGGAGCGAGGAACAGCAAAACCCAAACCAAAGCCAGGCCAGGAGGCGAGGGCCCGGCGGCACCAGCACCCTCATGCTGCTGTGACCCCGGCGCCCTCAGCTCCTCCCCTGCACCCCCTTGAGCTGTGCGGGGGGGGGGGGGGGGGTCCTCCTGCTGGGCAGCGGGCAGAGGCTCGAGGCACAGACACTCCCTTGGTGATGGGAGGCCCGGCGCTGTCCTCTTGGCCTACGTCCCAGGTCTGCAGAGCACTCAGTAGCTGTTCAACTAACAAGACTCCAATTCCAACAACCAATCACGGAAACGTCTGGCTTACATGACTGAGTGAAAACATCTCGCCACGCACAACAAAGGCTACGCCCGAGTTATGGCAACGGCCACACGTGAGGGGCCGGGGGTGCCCGCAGACCCCCAGATGGGGTGCATGCACGCAACCTCGCCCAGATGTGCAGGCGCATGCACACAGCTGGGGCCTGGCCCACCAAGTGCACAAGCGTTGCCCTATCCAAATAGGCTGAAGAAAGAAACCAGGGATTCCTCTTGGCACAACCAAGGCGAATCCGCCCAAGGGTTTCTCGGGGCGCTGCAGGGGACAGCCAAGGTGGTTCCAGCAGAGTCACAGCCCACTGTCCCCTGCTGAGAGTCCCCCTAAAGATAAGCTGATAAGATAATGGCCCTGGAGGCTCTCCACTCCCCCCAGCCCAGCCCCACCACAGACCCCTCCTCTGTTTGCTCAGACCCCTGCTCTCAGCACAAAGTCCTTATTGGTCTCCCCGCAGGGGTGAAAATAAAGGGGGTTTTGTCCTTCTCCCCGCGGGTCTGAGTGAGTTTATCTGACGCTGCAGCGGGCTTTGTAAGCTGAGTGTCCCAGGATAAACGCTCCCTTAAGAGTTGCTTGGCTTGGGACAGAGGGACCCTCTCCAGAGGAGAATGGGGAGCTTGTTCCGATGGTCTTTTAATATGGGGGGCGGGGTGTCACGGAGGACAGGCCTCCAGCAGACTCTCACAGAAGGGTCTCTGTCCCGGGGCTACAATGCAGGGAATTCTTAAAGACACAGATGCAGAAAGGAAGAATGATTTTTTTTATTTTTTTTTCCTCCCCTCCTAGGAGGAGGGGAGGGTGAGGAGGGCGGGAAGGAAGAGGGGGTGTGGCGAGGACTTCTCCCTCCCAGAGCAATTCAGGTTATTACCAGGCAGCTCTGCCTCCAGGACAACAGAAATGCAAGCAGGGGGAGCAACCGCTGCAGAGCAGGATTCTGGTGGCGGGGGGGCTGTGAGCCCTGCAGCGGGGTCGGCCTCCCAAAGCCAGGTCGGGAACCCCCAGCAAACAGGAATCTCATGTTTTTTCTTAAGATTATATTTACTCATGAGAGACACAGAGAGAGAGGCAGAGACACAGGCAGAGGGAGAAGCAGGCTCCATGCAGGGAGCCCAATGCAGGACTCGATCTCAGGACCCCAGGATCACACCCGGAGCTGCAAGCAGATGCTCAACCACTAGGCCACCCCAGCGTCCCAGAAATCTTATTTTTACCGAAACGAAGGGCCTCCATTCCGTCGTCATACTAAGAGGATCAATCCCTCGAAGGCAGTTTGAGTCCAAATGTTGGCTGTGGAAAGCGGGGAGGCAGGACACCCCCAGGCCCTTCAATAAATAAAATTCTCTCCGGCCCCAGGGCGAGGGGGGTAATTTACTCCCCCCGTTGTTGTTGGTTTTTTTTTTAATAATAAATTTATTTTTTATTGGTATTCAATTTGCCAACATACAGAATAACACCCAGTGCTCATCCCTCGTTGTTTATTATGGCCCAAGGTCACCCTAGCTTATGTCTGAAGACATCCCAAACTATCATCACAAGTGATGTTTTATAAAGAAGGGCCCACGAGACGGCTGCGTGTTATTTCGCTTATAGTTTCACGGAGCCCTTGTCCAGGAAGCTGTGCGGTCCGTACGGCAGAAAGAGCTGGAGCGACGCGTCCGCCAAGAACAATCGGGCGTTTCTTCTTGCCCACCTTGCTCCCGCGCATCTGCCGAAGGCAGCAGGGGAGACAAGGAGACGCCTTCTATGCCGGGATTAATCAAGGAACCGAGTGTACACTCGAAGGTACACAGGCAGGAGGCTGAGGCCCCAAGATGTGGTAAAACCCGTCCAAAGCCACAAGGCAAATTAGTAAAACCAGCCCCCTTGCCGAAGCCACCAATTCTAGGCACAAGGGACGGAAGCGTGCAACGGCCAGGGCCACTTGGAGCAGAGACCTGTAACCCCTCCCCAAACCAAGATGCGTACCCATCTTCCCAACGCAACGTGTCTGGGGGGCCTTGCCAGTCCATGGGTGCAGCACCCAGGGCCACACACAAAGGGCAGAGTGGCGTGGGCCTCTGACCTGTCACCTCCCCAAGATATAAACTGCTTATACCAGAGTCGGCCTCAGGCCAGGTGCCGTGAATGGACGCTTCTGACTGTGCCGAAGGAGAAAAATCCACGTATGTGAACCAATCACCGGTACATGTTACATTGTCAGTCATGCAGACATGAGGGGAAGGGAAAGATTGGGTAAAAGCAAAAACAGAGAGTGAGTTTAACCCGAGGAATGACTGGACAGCAATATTGGATTCTAGGGTTCTTGCCCCCCCTCCCCGTGAGTGTCACTAAGTACAGGGAGAGGGACACAGCCCCTCGGGAAGGTAGTGACTAGCAGGTTGCAGGGAAGAGTGAGGGCTGAGTGAGACGAGCCCACTGCAGACCCCAGGAAGGAGGACCATCGGGGGCACCTCACTGCACCCCAGTGCTGTCTGTCCACTCAGGCCAACAGAGCTCGGGGGGCTGGTTACACTTGCCTGCACGTCCGAGGACACAGGCCACCTTCACATAGTCACCGCACTTAAGCCAATGGAAGCCCAATCTTGCGCTTCCCAAATCCTACCCTCTGCAGCCCAAGCTCTGGGCTTCCGAGAAGAAAACCCAAAGTGGACTGGAGCTCTGGACTAGAAAGTGGAATTTTTTTTCTCCCAAGTTATATCCAGCGACATTGGAGCAGAGAGACAATGGCAGCCAAAGCACATAGAGCCATGAACATGCTCTCCATTTCTGTAATGCTTGCACAGTTTTATTTTTTTTTAAGAATTTATTTATTTATTCATGAGAGACAGAGAGAGAGAGAGAGAGAGGCAGAGACACAGGCAGAGGGAGGAGCAGGCTCCATGCAGGGAGCCCGACATGGGACTCGATTCAGGGTCTCCAGGATCAGGCCCCGGGCCGAAGGCAGTGCTAAACCGCTGAGCCACCCTGGCTGCCCCTGTTTACACAGGTTTTGTTTTGTTTTTTGTTTTTTTTTTCACACAGGTTTTAAGCCAAGAAGAGGCAAGCAAAGAAGTGGGAGGAAGAATCCAAGATTCAGTCCACGCGATCCGCAAACTAGACACACCTCGACTGCCACCCCTCCCCAACCCCAAGGCCACACAGGCTCCATTCTCCACTTTCCCAATGACATCCTGTGAGCAAAGGACAGAGCACGTGGTGGCTAACGGGAGCGCGGCCCAGATGGCCAAGGGTCTCTCACCTGCCCTTAAACCCGGGCGGAGGTGACGTTGGCCCAGCCCTGGACGACTCTGTCCAGTTTCCAAGCACAACATCAGAAGGGCAGGCCGAGCCGCAGGTGTGGTGTGAAAGCTCAGCTCAGCTTTGAGCTCAAGGAGTAAAGCGCACAGAACACCATCCGGGGGATGAAGGGTCACAACCCTTCAACACAGCATTTCCATCGGAGGCCTCCATCGTGGGCCAGTCTGCCTCCCTGTCCCGCTCACACGTGTGCACCCAACCTCATAAGGTTCCTCTAGCGAGGATGCTAGACCACCCCTGAATCACCGCTCTAAATGCCAACGATCGCAGGAGATGGAAAATGCGACAGGACTCCACCTGGGCGGGCCGAGGCCTGAGCATCCCTCCCGGGATTTCAACAACACGGGGACTGATGACGTCGACGCACGCCCGGGACACGGGCATCTCCTAAGTGCACAGACTCAGGACAATACTGGAGGGAAATGCAGGGGTTTAAAAACGAAATAGACCTGCGTCCGGATCCCGACTCCACCCTTGCCAGTCGGGAGCTGGTGCGCAATGACTTGTAGCTCTTCCAGCGGGATTTTACACCTGCAGGGAGCAACGGGAGGATGGCAAGACAGGAGGGGGAAGGCGAGGAAAGGCCTGGAACCCGGGGAGCAGTTAGTGATCGTGTTTTCCTCGGGGTAACTCTAGATGAACCTTTCCATTAATTTGGTGTAAATTTGTTTTAACTCTTGACTTCACTGAGAAGGGAGAAGGAAACGCTGTTTTAAACTTGTCCGTGGTAAGGAGGAAGAGGGGAAGGATGAATCATCGCTATCGAGATGTTATCAAGTCCATGTGTGACTTTTGGCATTTTCCAAAAGAAGCTGGGACGCAAGCTGGCAGCCAGAAGCCAGGTGGATGCCGTCATGTGCCAACCTGGAAGCAGATCAAGGTTGGGCTCCAGGAGGGCAGGGTGACTTCGGACAAGTGACTTAACTCTTGGGAGTCTCAGCTTGCCCATCGATTAAATGGGGGCAATACTGAACGGAGCAGCTAGCACACGTCCTAGGACATGCATCACTTGAAGACACGACAATCACCCCTCTCCTCCACTGCACCACCCTTCCTAAAGAGGCTATTCACATTCCAGCTTCAGAGCAGAAATAATTTATCGCCATGATAATGAACCTTTTTCCTCGCAATAACAAATGAGGCCAGCTGGGAGCACCTGCCAGGACAGCATGGCTGCCTTTAAGAGCTCACACGACCCATGAGCATGAGTCACTGCTCCCCAGACAAAGCCTACCTGTGTAATGTGCGGACAAAGCAAGCAAGGAGGGCCCCCACCTGGAGCTCAACAGCCTGGAGAGCAAAGCCATCCCTCTAACACGGAGCCCCCAGAAGCTGGGCCACAAGCTGGCACCTGTACCTGTGAACACATTGGAGCCATCTACATCAGTCTACGTGTGTGGCTGCTCCAGGTCGAGCCCTCTGTCTGGTCTGACTGGGTGCTCAGTCTCCTCCCCAGGAGCTCAGCGAGAAGCCTGTACAAACCCACTAGCCCCTGTTCCCATCACTGGGCTTTTCACACCAGGAATAGGACAGGATTTGCCTCTGCCAGGTAGGCCAGGAGCAACATCCCTAGTCTGGAGGTGCTCAGAATGGGGGAAGGTGTTTTCCTTCATTTTAAAGGAATCTCAGGCAAGAGCTGCCATTCCAAGCATCAACTGGCTATGCAGGTAACAGCCCTTTCATGCAGGTAAATGAAAACCCAGCCGTGAGTGATCCCCTGCAAGGCTGGTCTTGGAGATCCCAGAGCCAAAGCCCTAGCTCCCTGATGGAGCAAGATGATGTCCCCTGAAAAAAAACAGACTCTCGGGTTCAGAGACTCAGAGGAGGGAAGAACTGGTAAGGTTCATCCATTTGCCACCTGTCACTGAGCATTACCATACCTTTCCACCCTCCTAGGTCCCTAGCTAGACAGTGGGAAACACAATCAATTCCCTGCCCACCATTCATTCTGGTGGATTATCCACTGATCCAATTCATTCGTAGCAAATCTGATATTTCTCTGTATCCCGCCCTGCTCCTAAGGCCCTAATTTCCGTCTGCACATCCCAGTGGCTCTGGGGAGGGAAGCTGCCTCGACCCACAGATCAGCTGTGAGGCATGTGACCAAGGACAGCTAATCAGGGCATCCCACCTCTTGGCACACGGATGGATCACCTCCCAGGGGTGAGCTCCCACAGGGTCAGCCCTCTGGAAAGCTGCGATCAAGGCATTCTCTTACTCTGGGTCTGTGGAGGCAGGGGTCTGCAAATACTCCTGCCGTTCTGCTTCTACTGGGAAAGTAAAACACAAGAATGAAACGAATTGGAGAAGAGCACCTAGGTGGCCCAGTGGCTGAGCGTCTGCCTTTGGCTCAGGTCGTGATCCCAGGGTCCTGGGATCGAGTCCTGCATCAGGCTCCTTGCAGGGATCCTGCTTCTCCCTCTGCCTGTGTCTCTGCCTCTCTCTGTGTGTCTCTCATAAATAAATACATAAAATCTTGAAAACAGATAAAAAAGGAAAAAAAAAGAATTGGAAAAAAAAAAAAACCAGAGAGCCCAATCACCCCCCAAATCACCCAAAAGCATAATGCATAGACTCTCCAGTCAAATTAACAACCCAAAACTTGATTATTTAAGCCCATTAGAATTGGTTTCTCTGCAATTTGCAACCAAAATCACTCAACCTAAAAATAGATTCGTTTTTTAATGAATGAGGAATAGAGCCCAGAGGGGCCCGGTGACTCATACAATGTCACAAAGATGTTGGTGACCGGGCCAGGATGGGACCCCAGGGTTGGGCACGTGTTAAGACCCGAGTCTGAACCACGGCTCCATCCTGCAAAGCTCTGGCGTCTTAAGGACATTGCTTAAAGTCTCTAAACCTTTTAAACCTCTGATGTCAGAGATGATGATGCCCACCCACAAGCAGGCCTATGAGGATGAAGAAAGAGACGCTGGAGCCATCTGCTCCCAGCCTGCAGAAGGCGGGCTTCTCTCTCCTTCCCGACGTAACACTGCTGCTCTGGCAGCCGGCACGGGTTGGCGGCTGTATTTGTTGAACCCTCATCCAGGGAGGCAGAAGGAACAGGGCAAAGGCCTGCTTTAGGGCACAGGTGATATCAAATGGCCATTCTGACCACCACCCATGAAGGCAGCCACACAGGCATCTTCCCCAAGTCATCTTCCCCTACAGACAGATGCCAGGATGACCAGGACAGAGAGAAAGAATCTGGAAACGAGGAAAGGCTTTAATTCAAGTACAACATGAGGCGGGTGGAGGAGGAGGACAGGATACAAACAGGTCAGTGGAAAGTGACCAGAAAACAATTCCGGGAAAGGCGGAAAAGCCCAGTGGCCAGGGTGGAATTAGAAACTGGGACCATCTCAGCTCTTTGGTTAACCACATTCCTGGTTTCTACTTAAGAAATTTAATTAAAAACCCAAACATCTAAATTTCCCAGCTGGCTTGCCAGGGGCCACGGATGCCCTCAGATTCAGAGAAGCCTCCGCCAGGGTGACCCTGGGGCCACTAGACGTGTCCTGTGTGAAGTCAGAGGAGGAAGGGGTCACAGGCCGGGGCCGGGGTGGGGCGATGCCATAGGCAGGCACCTCCTCCCTTTCCCTCCGAGAGAGAAGAAAGCCTCCTCCTCGAGCTTGGGAGCACCCTGTTCTTTCACCCCATCCACAGGAGTAAGAACTTTGGTTCTTGTTGCTTCGTTTTAAAAAATAAAAAGAAACATCAGAATGGAAAAAAAAAAAAAATTGAAATGAACTAGAACCACATTCATGATGCTTCCAGGGACACGAGGTCGCTTTCTATCTGCAGACACAATCGGTCCCCAGGCCACTAAGACCACTTCCTGCAAACACCTAACCCCCGCTGAGGCTGGATGCACGCTGGGGATGTCCAATAACCAGCCGGAAAAGAGTGAGCTTTGGGGGATCACACACAGTTTCAGGAAAAAAAAACCCGAAGAGGGAGCTGGGCAGCTGGGCATTCTGACCCAGCCTCGAACCAGGGCTCTCCACGGGAGCCGAGACGGAGATCTATCACGGCACCACGGTGCTCCAAAAGATGTTTCTTAACCCATGTGGCTGTGCAGAAGAGTTTCATAGAAAAGTTAATTTTTTTTTCCCAAAAACAAAACAAAACAAAAAACCACGGCCAGCAAACTTCATATATGAAATCTGGCCACCTAAAGAAGGCTCCCCCTGGAGTTCCCTCCAATGGAGACACCAATCTCCATCTTCCCAGCACCCACCCCCACCCCCATTGTACCAACACTTCCAAAATCCTCCCTGTGCACGGTGTGTGCCAGGTGAGGAGTCAGGAGCTGGCTCCTCTGGGTCAGTGTCCACCTCCGGCACATCCTTCCCTCACCTGTGCCTTGATAACCTCTTCCGTAAAATGGGGAGGACACCTGGCTGTTTCGCCGGGTTGGGGGTGGTACCAGACGCGACAGGGACACAAAACCACTTGTAAAAACTCCCATGGCAAATAATCAGGATGGAAAGAACTCACTAGATCATCAATCCTTTTAATGCACAAAGCCGACTTGGGCCGAGCGCTGCCCACGTAAACCCCACTGCTCCTCATTTCCCCGGGGTGCTTAGCTCCCAGGGAAGATTCTCCCTGGGAGAGAAAAGGAGATCCACAGGCATCCCCGAGTGTAAAACCAGGGTGGGAAACATTCTCACCGTGGGGGTCGACCTGCCTTTATAATTAAAGTGCCACTTCACACTCGGTGGGATGGCTGTGATCAAAAACAAAAGCCAGGGAGTGAGTGGGGAAATCCAAACTTTTCTGCCTCACTGCTGGTGGAATGTGAAATTCTGCAGCTGCTTTGGAAAACAATCCGATGGTTTCTCAAAAAAAAAAAAAAAAGAAAAAAAAAAGTAAAAGAAAAAAATCACACATGAGATGACCCTAGAGTCCAGCAACCCCACTTCTGGGCATAGGCACAGAAGACCTGAAAGCGGGGACACCAACAGGTTATTTGCACACCCATGGTCAGGGCGGCAGTGGTCACAGTGGCCACGAGGCGGAAGCAAATCCAAGTGCCCATCGATGGACGGGTGGATAAACAAAATGCGGTCTCCGCACGGTGGGAAGGTTTTAAGCTTTAAAATGGAAAAGAATTGGGACACCTGTTACAACATGGGCCAACCTGGGGGACGTGATGCTCAGTGACGTAAGGCAGACACGGGAAGGACAAATGCTCGGTCCCCGCACTTCCGCAAGGTCCCTATCGATGGAGACACCAGAATGGTGGCCGCTGGGGTGTGAGACAGGGGGACAGGGAGTTGGTGTTGGGAGGGCAGAGAGTCTCGGTCGGGGTCGGGGCTGCTCACCAAGCTCTGGAGACAGATGGATGGTGGCAGGACGGAGAGGCAGCGTGAGCGCCGTTAATCGCACCCATAAGAAATGGTTACCCTGGTAAAATCTGCCACCATAACAAACAAAAGGTGAAAAATGTTTAAATTAGCTAAGGGAGGGGGACGCCTGGGTGGCTCAGTGGTTGAGTGTCTGCCTTCGGCCCAGGGCGTGATCCCGGGGTCCCGGGATCGAGTCCTGCATCGGGCTCCTTGCAGGGATCCTGCTTCTCCCTCTGCCTCTGTCTCTGCCTCTCTCATGAATAAATACATAAAATCTTTAAAAAAAAAATGAGCTAAGACAGGAAGGTAGGACAGCCGAAACAGTCATGGTCCCGGGAGCTCCTGAGGCCTTCACCCACACGCTGAAGGTTGGGCCCCCGAAGGCCAGGCTCTCGGAGACCCTCCCTTCCACACCCAAGAAGCGCCGCAGAACCTTCCTCCGCAAAGTCAGCGAAATCAAGCGCTTCCCGCCAACCCGAAGGCCACGGGAGAAGGCGGCAAGGGGCTGCGGCAGTGTCCAAGGAGGCGTCCAGCAGGCACTCAGCACCTGCAGAAGTTGGGAGGGAGGCAGGGCGTGTGCTGGCGAATGACGGGCCACGCGCCGACGGTGAGGGTAATGGGACAGGACGGTCCCTCGGTGGCTCCAGCCGGGCGCGGGCTGACACGGGGGATCTCGGGCCGGCGGAGACGCTCCGTCCTGCCCCGTCCCTCTCAGGCTTCCCGGCCAGCCCAAGGAAAGCACAGACCACTCTAAAGTGGGACAAGGTCACCCTGCAGGACATGCAAGGGGGTGGAGACCACACCACCAGCTCCCGTAAGGGCCATTTCCCAAACGACGGTGGGGCCTGGCGAGGCGGTGGGCCAGGAGGGTTGGGGGGGGGGAAGCTCACAGACCCCAGGGGGAGACTGAAGGTCTGACTCATCTCTACGGACCCAGAACGTTATCATCCGTCCCAACGCAGCCACTTCTGTCTCAACCAACTGCAAAAAAAACACCTGGTTTCGAGATTTCTATGTGAAAACCTGTACCGACAAACCAAATGCGGGAGGAGGCGATGATTCACATCACAAACAGAATGCTTAGACAGAAACCAGCCTTTTCAGCATTCCTGCGCTTGGATGCTTCCTCCAGGCCTTTCGCATGTCACGTGACCGACCACGATTGGTTCCGTACAGACCTTTCTCCAGGTGCAAACCTAGTCCGCAAAGCACGTGATTCTGAACAGGGCGTCTCTAGCCAACGACACGGATCAAAGTGAGCACATTCGTCCAGGACCTTTGTCTTGCTCGTGGAAAGTGAGCTGGGAGCATGTGCCACATGAAGAACGGGGGCTACCTGGCCGCGGAGGACCCCGACCAGCTCCGTGGGGACGGTGGACATTGCCTAAGACGACAACGTCCAGAAACAGGAGGAGCAGTGGTCTGCGTGGGCCCGACTAACAGAAGCAGCGGGAAGCTGCCTATCGCGGGGCCTCTTCTTCCAAGCTCCCCGGGAACTCGCAAACCCAGGGGTAGAGCCTGCAGATCTAAGTCGTCCCCAAAACCCACAACTGCCCAACCTTTATCATCCAAACACAGCCATTCCTGTCCTAACCAAGCACAAAGGATACCTGATTGCCAAGACTCAGATTTCAAAAGATGTACCTACAAACCAAATAAGTGCACGTGAGGGCCCCAGCCCGGTGGAGGTAGGCCTGGAAGGCTTCCTGGAAGAGAGAAAAGATGGTTTTATGGCTGGGTAAGCTTCAGCGGGGAGGAAAGTCTCAATGCAGGGTTTTGCTGGCCAAGAAATCAGTCAACACCCTGATCCTTAAAGTGTCCATCTGTACTGGAATGGCCTGGGGAGCCTGTCAAAAATGCAGACCCCCAGCCCCCACACATACCCAAACAGAGCCTCTAAGGCAGGGGAGGGCAGGATGGCTGCTGAGTGCTCATGAAGAGTACTCCTTCTTCTCAAGTTCCCCAGGCAATCCGTTCTCGTGCAAACCACAACTTGGGGAGACTGGGGGAGCGGCCCAGCGAACAGTCTGGACCGGGCCCACGTCCAGCTAGGGGACAGCAGAGGCTCCTGAGAAGGGAGGGCCCACAAGGAGTCACTGAGGAGAGGGACAAGGCAGGTGTAGACAGAAGAAGCTGTTCCAGAAGTAGAGGCAACATCCCCAGCCCGTCTCCCACCAAGACTTCCTGTTATGCTCCTCGCTGAGCTGCCGGGTTACGGAAACCGTCTGGGCCCGTGTGTGCGCACCGGGGATGGTGGGGGGGGGGGGACGGGGAAGGAGAGGATGAGTATCCTCCAGAGCTCAGGAGGTCTAATAGGAAGGCGGGAAGGGCTTCAAAGAGGAGGAGAAACATCCACGCTAGGCGACCAGACCCCCAACAACACCCCCAAAACTCTCTCTGGACAACTGAAGTCTGTTGTGTGGAGACTCAAGTAACTCAAAACTTCCTGATCCCGAACAAACATCACCTCCACTCGCTCTGGGCAGCCGCCCCCAGCAGGAGGGGACGGCCCTAACTCGAGCATACGTAGGCTGTTGACGACACTGAGGCTAACGTGGTCTCTGCTGGAGGCGCAGAAGGGCCTCTGCCGTGGGCTTCCTCACTGAACGCAGGTCTTCCTTCTCTCATGCAAGGACACTCGGGCCTCCATCCACATCAGCCACTTCCAAAACCCCTTCGGGCTGGCTCTCCGCAGCCCTCTTGGGTGAAAGAAGCCCCCTAAAGAAAAGGGGGATCACTCCCTGGCCCTTGGGGCTGGGCAATCCCCAAAATCCAGTCCGAGGTAAGAGTAGAACCCATTGTTCCTTCAAACCTGCCAAGATAACCAGGAAACACGGCCTCTGCTGGGTCTGCACACTTAGCAGCCCGGCACACCTGCTACTCGGGCCGGCGTGAGTCACCCACACAGGCATTGCACGCCGGACTTGTCAGCAGCGGATTCGGTGCTTGGCGGCTCGCTCTCACGCACACCGGATGTCATCCATCCACCTACCCCTTGGAAGACGTGTCCGGACAGATCAGGCTATAACCCAATTTTTACTCAACGACTCACTCCCAGTGGAGGTGTCGGGGGAAGGAAGGAGGGGTACACAGAGAAGTTTCCTGCCATTCCCGGCGGGGGCTCCCCTTTCCTCTGGGCCCCGTCGGGTCTCAGCGGCTCCGCTGGCCATAAATAGGGAGGGACGAGGGGCAAGTCAACCTGGGCAAGAAAGTGGAAGAAGTCTCGACTCAAAAACCTTCTCCGGAATAAAGACGCTCTGCTGAGCTGAATAAGGCCTAGTGTTCTCCTGTACAGCGCAGCGTCCACAGTTAACAATACTGCATTGTACACTTAAACATTTGCTAAGAGGGAAGATCTTCTGGTAAGTGCTCTTATCAACAAAATAATAATGATAATAAAGAGGGTGGGAGGGAACTTTTGGAGGCCACGCAGGTTTATGGCCTAGGCTGTGGTCAGGGTCTCACGGTGTACACTCATTACCGAGCTCATCAAGTTGTATACGTTAAATTCGCACAGCTTTGTGTATGTCAATCACACCTCAATAAAATGGTTTAGGAAAAAAAAACAAAGAGGAAGAAGAGCATCTCCTGAATCCCTCTCAACTCCCGCTTTTTTTTGTTACGTCAGAATTTTCTGCAATGCAAGATTCTGAATCGGCTCCTGAGCCCGGTAAAGGACATCAGCGGGACCTTAGGAGAAATCGGAATAAGGCCCAAAGAGGAGTTCAAAGTAGTCTGTGAATGTTAATCCCCTGGCTCTGACCACCTCGCTGTGGGTATGAAAAATGTTAACATTCAGGGAAGCTGGGTAAAGAGTATAGGGGAACTCCGTGTACTATTTTTGTGACTTTCCTGTAAATCTAGATCTCTATCAAAATCAAAAGTGAATTCTTTAAAAAAAAAAAAAAAAAGGACAGCAGTTTTAATCCAGCCGCCTACTAAATCTTCACCTGTGGCCTTGCTAAAATAATTTACAAGGTAGTCGTGGACGCAAAGCATAAGTTACTCTCATGCCAATGCTGGCCTCAGGAAAACCGAAATGAACGAAACACTGCATTTACTCAGCAAGTGTCTTCCCAGCGCCCACTGTCTTCTGGCTCCCAGGTGCCAGAAGGTGTGTGACGGATTAAGTGGGGATCTCTTCCTCCAAGCCCAGCTCCGAAATGTCCACCCAGAGGGGCATTTCTCCAGCTTCAGACATGACTCTGACTTAAAGCAAAGACAGTGATTTCTGGTAATTTTCCAAAGGAAATAATCCAAAGGGTGGACAAAGCTTTGTGTAGAAAAGATGCTCACCGAGGCTCTACTTCTAAGGGTAAACATCTAGAAATACCTTCGTGTCCAACAAGAGGGGAATTGTCAGATTAGGATTTGATGCCGGCAGAGGAATACAGCCATTACCTGGGGAACTGTTCAAGCAAAATCGAGAGGAAAAAAGCAGTAAACAAAGTGTATACATTGCAGGGCTTCAGCAATGAGGAAATGCATCAAACTGCCAGCACTACTGGAACTGAGTATTTTTTTCCTGCTTTTTACACTTTTTTTGTGGTTTTCTTTTACATTTTAAAGACTTTTTTAAATTTATTCACTTGAGAGAGAGAGAGAGAGAAAGACAGACAGAGCCCCAGCAGGGGGAGAGGCAGAGGAATAGGGAGAAGCAGACCCCACACTGAGCAGGGAGCCCGATGTGGGGCTCGATCCCAGGACCCCGAGATCATGACCTGAGCTGAAGGCAGACCCTTCAGCGACGGAGCCACCCAAGCCCTCCAAAGAAGAGAGAGAACACGGAATACTTTTAAAATCGAGTGAGGTGCAGAGGTGGAGCTGTGCGTGAATGGTGGGACAGTTTAATATTTCCTCTCTGGGGGCGGCAGGAGGCTGCCAGGGGGAGAGGGTGGGTATAAAGGCCACAGGAAAAGGTGCTGCGTCAACCTGAGCATTTCCAGGGACCTGGGTGCAGCCAGAGGCACAGGCTCCAGGGGGGAGGGGACAATACTAACACAGACCACCTCTTCTCCTCCTGCGGTGCCTGGCCCTCCCTCCTTCCCCCCACCCCCAGCAGGTGCTCACTGGAGGCACAGCACCTGAGAACACCCCCAGGGAGGCCCCCTTGACAGCTTCCAGAAGTTGTCTTTGCAGGAGGGACTTCTGGGCTGGAAATGGATCATCAGGGACAGGCTGCCAAGGTTGGGGGGGGGGGGAGTGAATCCCACATCTGGGAAAGCATCACCAGGAAGCCCATCTTCCGGGTTGGGGGGGGGTGTCCTGGAGTTGAGCCCTAGTGGCAAGGAGGGAGAAGGTAAAGGAGACCCCCGCTTCTCTGCACATCAAGACGGACTAGCTCAGTCATTCATTCAACAAACATCTATTGGGTCGCCCACTCAGTGACAGGCACGGGAGCTGCCCCAAACCGTGGCCTGGGCGGCCGACACAAAAGGACAAGGAGAGGATGCGGCTATAGATTAAAACTGGTTTGCTTTTAGCTCAGGGTTCAAGACTAAGCCCCCTCCCCACGCTGACCTGGAACCCGGTGCATGCACGGCGGACGGTGGACGCGGTGCCCCGGGATCCTGCCGTCTCCCATCCTTCGGGAAGCCTTGCCCACAGCACCCTGGGTGGGTGGCCCTGCAGTTAAGCCGCTCACCCAAGGCCCGGCCACAGGGACCTGGGGAGACGCCGCAGCCCCCACGCAGCCCGCCGCAGTCTGGGTCGGCGAGGCGGCAGCGCTCCCTCCCGGGGTAACGGGCCCCGGGGCGGCCACGAGGGCGGAGGTTAGGGCGACGGGCCCCCCACCCCCACCCCCACCCCCACCCCGGCGGAGGGTCTGTCCCGCGGGGGGCCGCCCGGAGGGGGGCCGAGGGGATGTCTCTGCGGAGATGTCAGTGCGAGAGCAGAAATTTCCGTGCAAACCCCAAGAGCTCCAGAAAGCGGCGCGGGGGGGAGGGGGGGGGGCGGGGAGAGAGGAGCGCACCAAACCCCCTCCCTCGAAACGCAGGGAACACTTACCTGCCAGGTATGCGCCCCGACTGCCAGGTGGAAGGAAGCAAGCCCAGGACGCAGACGAGGTCGCGGGGGTGGGGGTCGTCTGAGCCCGGCTGATGCACACCAAGTAATCCACGGTGGGGGGTCCGGAGCCCCTCGCCCCATTCCCCGCACTTTCCACCCGAGGCCAGCCCCGGGCTGCGCGCTCCGGCCGCGCGGAGATGGCGGGAGCTCGCCGCGGGGGTTCCCAAGTGCCGCGTCCCGGAGCTCCAGGGCGCGCAGCCCCGACGCCGCGCCTCGCCTTTCTTTGCTGCGCAACGCCGGCGCGAGCCCGAGGTCCCCGCCGGCATCCCCTCTGCAGGCCCGGACAGCGCCCGGGGCAGCTCGGCCCGCGGCCCGGAGCTCGTAGGTGCGCGGGGCCGGGGAGGCGGAGGGAGAAGCGCGGAGCGGCGGGCGGGCGAGCGGGCGAGCGGGCGAGCGGGCGAGCAGCAGCCTCCTCCGGCCCCGGCAGCCCCGCGCGCGCCCGCGCCGCCTCCGCGCTCTGCCCGCCGCCGGGCCATTCGGCCCTTATATACCAGCCGGCCCGGGGCGTGGCCGGGGCGTGGCCGAGGCGGGTGGGGGCGTGGTCTGGGCGTGGCCTGAGCGGGGCAGCCAGGGAGCCGCACTGCTTCCTGGGAACTGTAGTTCCCTCCACCCCATCCCAGCTAGTGCACAACAGCTGTCGGCATGGTTGCCGCTCGCCCTCAACAGCGGTGCCCCCTTGCGCCCTCCCTTCGCAGGGAAGGCTGGGATTCCCGCCTCGCTGTCAACTCCGTTAGATCTAGGCTGGTCCTTGATGCACAAGGTGGGGGACCTCAAGCCCCCTAAACGCCTCCCGCGATGACAAGCCTGGAGTCAGACAAACCGAGCTAGGTTGCAGTCCCAGCCTGCCATGAACCGCCCGTGTGACCTTCAAGGAAGCGTGTGACCTGCGAGGCTGCAGAAACTGAAGTCTGATCAAGAGCATGGCAGCTCCTCAGATTCTTCATCGGAAGCAAAGGATATTAGAGTTTGCTTCCACCGGGTTGTAGAGGGAGGTGACCCCTGCACAACGCGGCCTGATCTCTCCGCCTCTAACACGAACTGTAATTCTCTAACGCTTGTTAAGTGCTGGGCAATTTTGGTTTCGGGGTTCCGCTCCTGCAAACCAAATGCCACCTTGGGACCCTCCTAGAATAAAATTCTGGAGCTGCCATGGCCTTCATCAGGCTTCAGTTTCTGCAGCCTTCTCCTGGTGTATGGGACACCTGAGCAGCTGCACACCCTGGGAGCCAAAGGCGGAGTCTTCCCTCAAGGAGCGCACAGTCAAGTGAGAGGCGACAGCGACATCGCAGTAACTATGTGGACACGCAAGGGGCTGTATGGACCAGGGCACCTAACTGTGCATGGTGGGGGGGCATGCCAAGGCAGCCAGAGGGCTGGTGTCTGAGTGGAATCTGGAAGGAATGGGTAGGAAGTAGCCAAAGAGACACGAAACAACAAAGGCAGGCAGACAGCTGGCTGTGCGGAGAAACTGTGAGGGTATAAAAGAAGGAAACAGGGAGGGAGACTCACTGCAGAGGAGGGGAAGGGTCTTGTATTAATTTCCTAGGGCTGCTGTACAAACTGGGTGGCTTAGAGTGACAGATGTTTATCATCTCAGAGTCCTGGAGGATTGTTACAGTTTTGCATACGTGGGTTCCTATCCACACACATTCCTCCAGACAATGACCCCCCAGCAGTAATGAGCATTAGATCTGTGGTTTGTTTCTCATACCGCTGTCCAATAAGAGGAACCAGGGCTCCTCAGAGAAATGGCTGGTTTTAGGATTGGGGTAGGAAATATACAAGATGAGCCTGGAGCATCTGGAGTGCCAGAAAGTAAGAAAGTGTGAACACACACACACACGTGCACATGTATACACACACACCCTCACATACAAGGATAAGGGTGCATCAAAGGCATACAGAATCCCTATGAATTCGGCCTGAGATTTAAAGAGAGACCAGCTGGAACGCTACAGTGAGAAGAGTTCGTGCATCTATCAAGGTAGGAAGACGGGGAAAAAGAAATAAAGAAACAAAGGCCTCCAAGGGGGAGGGGCCCCGCGAGGAGCCGGGCTGAGGCCGGGGCGAGTGTCCCCAGGACAGGAGAGCCCCGTCCCGGAGGAGCAGGAGCTGCACCGACCTTCCCGGGCGGAAAGGGGCTCGCAGGGAGTTGGAGCAGGACCCAGGAGGGCGAGGATGCCCTCGGGCTCCCCGGGACAGTAACAGCAACTGCGCGCCCAGGAGAGTGCGCCGAGCTCCCTAAGGGCTGCAGCGCGCACGGCGGGACCCGGCGGGACCGGCGGGACCCGGAGCAGCTCGGGGGGCTCGGGCGGCGGCTCCGCGGAGGGGGCTGCGCGGCCCCAGGAGCAGCTCGGAGGGGCTCGGGCAGAGGAAGAGGCTCCGTGCAGAGGGGCCTGCGCGGTTCCAGGAGCAGCTCGGAGGGGCTTGGGCGGCGGCTCCGCGGAGGGGGCTGCGCGGCCCGGGAGCGCGAATCCACCAGCGCAGGCTCCGGAGCACAGGGCGCCGGGACACAGCCCAGGATCCGGCCTCCCCCGGGACAGGCAGAGGC
Organism: Canis lupus baileyi; assembly: GCF_048164855.1. Lineage (NCBI taxonomy): Eukaryota > Metazoa > Chordata > Mammalia > Carnivora > Canidae > Canis > Canis lupus. Next base: position 1,578,876 of record NW_027326430.1, on the reverse strand, counting down.
CGGGAGGGCCCAGGACAGCGAGGACGCTCCTGCCCCAGCTGAGCAGATCAGCGGCCCCGCCCCGGAGCCTCCAGGCCCTGCAGACGGAGTTCCTGCCGGAGCTGAATCCAGGTTTCCAGAGCTGCCTCGCCACTGGGGCTGTTCCTCCTGCGGCCTCAGGGGGTAAACAACCCCCACTGAGCCCTGCACCAGGCAGGGGCACAGCAGCTCCCCCAACTGCTAACACCTGAGAATCAGCACAACAGGCCCCTCCCCCAGAACACCAGCTGACTGACAACTTCCAGGAGAAGCCAAGGGACTTAAAGAACACAGAATCAGAAGATACTCCCCGGTGGTTCTTTTTTTGTTTGTTTGTTTTTGTTTTTGTTTTTGTTTTTGTTTTGTTTTGCTTTTTGATTTGTTTCCTTCCCCCACCACCTTTTTTTCTCCTTTCTTTTTCTTTCTCTTTTTCTTCTTTTCTTTTTTTTTTCGTTTTTTTTTTCTTTTTCTTCCCTTTTTTTTTCTCTTTCTCTTTTCTTTCCTTCTTTCTCTCCTCTCTTTTTCTCTTTTTCCCAATACAACTTACTTTTGGCCACTCTGCACTGAGCAAAATGACTAGAAGGAAAACCTCACCTCAAAAGAAAGAATCAGAAACAGTCCTCTCTCCCACAGAGTTACAAAATCTGGATTACAATTCAATGTCAGAAAGCCAATTCAGAAGCACTATTATACAGCTACTGGTGGCTCTAGAAAAAAGTATAAAGGACTCAAGAGACTTCATGACTGCAGAATTTAGAGCTAATCAGGCAGAAATTAAAAATCAATTGAATGAGATGCAATCCAAACTAGAAGTCCTAACGACGAGGGTTAACGAGGTGGAAGAACGAGTGAGTGACCTAGAAGACAAGTTGATAGCAAAGAGGGAAACTGAGGAAAAAAGAGACAAACAATTAAAAGACCATGAAGATAGATTAAGGGAAATAAACGACAGCCTGAGGAAGAAAAACCTACGTTTAATTGGGGTTCCCGAGGGCGCCGAAAGGGACAGAGGGCCAGAATATGTATTTGAACAAATTCTAGCTGAAAACTTTCCTAATCTGGGAAGGGAAACAGGCATTCAGATCCAGGAAATAGAGAGATCCCCCCCTAAAATCAATAAAAACAGTTCAACACCTCGACATTTAATTGTGAAGCTTGCAAATTCCAAAGATAAAGAGAAGATCCTTAAAGCAGCAAGAGACAAGAAATCCCTGACTTTTATGGGGAGGAGTATTAGGGTAACAGCAGACCTCTCCACAGAGACCTGGCAGGCCAGAAAGGGCTGGCAGGATATATTCAGGGTCCTAAATGAGAAGAACATGCAACCAAGAATACTTTATCCAGCAAGGCTCTCATTCAAAATGGAAGGAGAGATAAAGAGCTTCCAAGACAGGCAGCAACTAAAAGAATATGTGACCTCCAAACCAGCTCTGCAAGAAATTTTAAGGGGGCCTCTTAAAATTCCCCTTTAAGAAGAAGTTCAGTGGAACAGTCCACAAAAACAAAGACTGAATAGATATCATGATGACACTAAACTCATATCTCTCAATAGTAACTCTGAATGTGAACGGGCTTAATGACCCCATCAAAAGGCGCAGGGTTTCAGACTGGATAAAAAAACAGGACCCATCTATTTGCTGTCTACAAGAGACTCATTTTAGACAGAAGGACACCTACAGCCTGAAAATAAAAGGTTGGAGAACCATTTACCATTCGAATGGTCCTCAAAAGAAAGCAGGGGTAGCCATCCTTATATCAGATAAACTAAAATTTACCCCAAAGACTGTAGTGAGAGATGAAGAGGGACACTATATCATACTTAAAGGATCTATTCAACAAGAGGACTTAACAATCCTCAATATATATGCTCCGAATGTGGGAGCTGCCAAATATATAAATCAATTATTAACCAAAGTGAAGAAATACTTAGATAATAATACACTTATACTTGGTGACTTCAATCTAGCTCTTTCTATACTCGATAGGTCTTCTAAGCAAAACATCTCCAAAGAAACGAGAGCTTTAAATGATACACTGGACCAGATGGATTTCACAGATATCTACAGAACTTTACATCCAAACTCAACTGAATACACATTCTTCTCAAGCGCACATGGAACTTTCTCCAGAATAGACCACATATTGGGTCACAAATCGGGTCTGAACCGATACCAAAAGATTGGGATTGTCCCCTGCATATTCTCGGACCATAATGCCTTGAAATTAGAACTAAATCACAACAAGAAGTTTGGAAGGACCTCAAACACATGGAGGTTAAGGACCATCCTGCTAAAAGATAAAAGGGTCAACCAGGAAATTAAGGAAGAATTAAAAAGATTCATGGAAACTAATGAGAATGAAGATACAACCGTTCAAAATCTTTGGGATGCAGCAAAAGCAGTCCTAAGGGGGAAATACATCGCAATACAAGCATCCATTCAAAAACTGGAAAGAACTCAAATACAAAAGCTCACCTTACACATAAAGGAGCTAGAGAAAAAACAGCAAATAGATCCTACACCCAAGAGAAGAAGGGAGTTAATAAAGATTCGAGCAGAACTCAACGAAATCGAGACCAGAAGAACTGTGGAACAGATCAACAGAACCAGGAGTTGGTTCTTTGAAAGAATTAATAAGATAGATAAACCATTAGCCAGCCTTAGTAAAAAGAAGAGAGAGAAGACTCAAATTAATAAAATCATGAATGAGAAAGGAGAGATCACTACCAACACCAAGGAAATACAAACGATTTTAAAAACATATTATGAACAGCTATACGCCAATAAATTAGGCAATCTAGAAGAAATGGACGCATTCCTGGAAAGCCACAAACTACCAAAACTGGAACAGGAAGAAATAGAAAACCTGAACAGGCCAATAACCAGGGAGGAAATTGAAGCAGTCATCAAAAACCTCCCAAGACACAAGAGTCCAGGGCCAGATGGCTTCCCAGGAGAATTTTATCAAACGTTTAAAGAAGAAATCATACCTATTCTCCTAAAGCTGTTTGGAAAGATAGAAAGAGATGGAGTACTTCCAAATTCGTTCTATGAAGCCAGCATCACCTTAATTCCAAAGCCAGACAAAGACCCCGCCAAAAAGGAGAATTACAGACCAATATCCCTGATGAACATGGATGCAAAAATTCTCAACAAGATACTGGCCAATAGGATCCAACAATACATTAAGAAAATTATTCACCATGACCAAGTAGGATTTATCCCTGGGACACAAGGCTGGTTCAACACCCGTAAAACAATCAATGTGATTCATCATATCAGCAAGAGAAAAACCAAGAACCATATGATCCTCTCATTGGATGCAGAGAAAGCATTTGACAAAATACAGCATCCATTCCTGATCAAAACTCTTCAGAGTGTAGGGATAGAGGGAACATTCCTCGACATCTTAAAAGCCATCTATGAAAAGCCCACAGCAAATATCATTCTCAATGGGGAAGCACTGGGAGCCTTTCCCCTAAGATCAGGAACAAGACAGGGATGTCCACTCTCACCACTGCTATTCAACATAGTACTGGAAGTCCTAGCCTCAGCAATCAGACAACAAAAAGACATTAAAGGCATTCAAATTGGCAAAGAAGAAGTCAAACTCTCCCTCTTCGCCGATGACATGATACTCTACATAGAAAACCCAAAAGTCTCCACCCCAAGATTGCTAGAACTCATACAGCAATTCGGTAGCGTGGCAGGATACAAAATCAATGCCCAGAAGTCAGTGGCATTTCTATACACTAACAATGAGACTGAAGAAAGAGAAATTAAGGAGTCAATCCCATTTACAATTGCACCCAAAAGCATAAGATACCTAGGAATAAACCTCACCAAAGATGTAAAGGATCTATACCCTCAAAACTATAGAACACTTCTGAAAGAAATTGAGGAAGACACAAAGAGATGGAAAAATATTCCATGCTCATGGATTGGCAGAATTAATATTGTGAAAATGTCAATGTTACCCAGGGCAATATACACGTTTAATGCAATCCCTATCAAAATACCATGGACTTTCTTCAGAGAGTTAGAACAAATTATTTTAAGATTTGTGTGGAATCAGAAAAGACCCCGAATAGCCCGGGGAATTTTAAAAAAGAAAACCATATCTGGGGGCATCACAATGCCAGATTTCAGGTTGTACTACAAAGCTGTGGTCATCAAGACAGTGTGGTACTGGCACAAAAACAGACACATAGATCAGTGGAACAGAATAGAGAATCCAGAAGTGGACCCTGAACTTTATGGGAAACTAATATTCGATAAAGGAGGAAAGACTATCCATTGGAAGAAAGACAGTCTCTTCAATAAATGGTGCTGGGAAAATTGGACATCCACATGCAGAAGAATGAAACTAGACCACTCTCTTTCACCATACACAAAGATAAACTCAAAATGGATGAAAGATCTAAATGTGAGACAAGATTCCATCAAAATCCTAGAGAAGAACACAGGCAACACCCTTTTTGAACTCGGCCATAGTAACTTCTTGCAAGATACATCCACGAAGGCAAAAGAAACAAAAGCAAAAATGAACTATTGGGACTTCATCAAGATAAGAAGCATTTGCACAGCAAAGGATACAGTCAACAAAACTCAAAGACAACCTACAGAATGGGAGAAGATATTTGCAAATGACATATCAGATAAAGGGCTAGTTTCCAAGATCTATAAAGAACTTATTAAACTCAACACCAAAGAAACAAACAATCCAATCATGAAATGGGCAAAAGACATGAAGAGAAATCTCACAGAGGAAGACATAGACATGGCCAACACGCATATGAGAAAATGCTCTGCATCACTTGCCATCAGGGAAATACAAATCAAAACCACAATGAGATACCACCTCACACCAGTGAGAATGGGGAAAATTAACAAGGCAGGAAACAACAAATGTTGGAGAGGATGCGGAGAAAAGGGAACCCTCTTACACTGTTGGTGGGAATGTGAACTGGTGCAGCCACTCTGGAAAACTGTGTGGAGGTTCCTCAAACAGTTAAAAATATACCTGCCCTACGACCCAGCAATTGCACTGTTGGGGATTTACCCCAAAGATACAAATGCAATGAAACGCCGGGACACCTGCACCCCGATGTTTCTAGCAGCAATGGCCACGATAGCCAAACTGTGGAAGGAGCCTCGGTGTCCAACGAAAGATGAATGGATAAAGATGTCGTTTATGTATACAATGGAATATTACTCAGCTATTAGAAATGACAAATACCCACCATTTGCTTCAACGTGGATGGAACTGGGGGGTATTATGCTGAGTGAAGTAAGTCAGTCGGAGAAGGACAAACATTATATGTTCTCATTCATTTGGGGAATATAAATAATAGTGAAAGGGAAAATAAGGGAAGGTAGAAGAAATGTGTGGGAAATATCAGAAAGGGAGACAGAACGTAAAGACTGCTAACTCTGGGAAACGAACTAGGGGTGGTAGAAGGGGAGGAGGGCGGGGGGTGGGAGTGAATGGGTGACGGGCACTGGGTGTTATTCTGTATGTTAGTAAATTGAACACCAATAAAAAAAAATAAAAAATAAAAAATAAAAATAAAAAAATAAAAAAATAAAAATAAATAAATAAATAAATAAATAAATAAATAAATAAAAAATAAAGTCTTTTAACTCTAAAAAAAAAAAAAAAAAAGGCATACAGAATCCAACTGAAGTTATTCCTATAATATCCAAAGTCGGGAAACAATCTGAGTATAGTTGCAGTGGATTTTAACCCAAAGTAAAAAAATAAATGTTCATGAATCTATCTCGATATAGATAATTGAATAACTAAATATAAGAGGGGAAAATAAACAAATCTGTGCTGAAGAATTCCAAAAATTTATGCAGGTATTTTTGCCCTCAAGGAAGTAGAGCATAACTTTCCACAGTAGTGTAGGCTGCCCATAGTGACTGACTTTCTTTCTTTCTTTCTTTCTTTCTTTCTTTCTTTCTTTCTTTGTCACCCCCACCCTTTCAAGAGTAAAGTATGGATGGGGGTAGTGGTTGTCAACTCCTCATCATCTAATCAAGAGTAGTATTCTAGCAGAGGGACAATCTACAAAATACCTGATCGGGATGCCTCAAAAATGTCAAGGCCATCAAAAAAATGTTAAGATCATCAAAAACAGGGAAAGTCTGAGGAAGTGTCACAGCTCAGAGGAGCCCAAGGGGACATCCTGGCCCAGAAAAAAGGATATTAGATCAAAACTAAGAAAATCTGAATAAAGTGTAGAGTTCATTCAATACTGTATCAATATTGAGTCACTAATCGTTACAAGTACACCACATTAATTAAAGATGTTAATATGGGGACTGGATGTGAGGTATATGGAACTCCTGGTATTATTTTTGTTCTGGAAGTCTATTCTAAAACTGAGACATGGGGATCCGTGGGTAACTCAGTGGTTTGGCGCCTGCCTTTGGCCCAGGGTGCGATCCTGGAGTCCCGGGATCAAGTCCCACATCGGGCTCCCGGCATGGAGTCTGCTTCTCCCTCCTCCTGTGTCTCTGCCAATCTCTCTCCCTCTCTCTCTCTCTCTCTCTCTCTCATAAATAAATAATAAAATAAATCTTAAAACAGACATTATTCAAAAAGTTTAAAAAATTTTATTTTTGTAATAGATTTTATTTATTTGACAGAGAGAGCACAAGCAGTATTAACCTCACGTTAGAGACAAAAGCAAAGCTGGGAACAGTTAGACAACTTGCTTAATGTCACAGAGCAAACAACGGAGTCTGGACTCGAACCGAGAGTTCTCTCAGAGACATCTCCACTTTCTCCACAGTTCCAGATGGTCTGTCTATAAATCCCCCTGCAGCAGGACTGAATCCTCTCACTCTTGTGCTAGCTGCACTAGGGTTCATTTCAGGAAGAGCGGGTGCTCTGCACAAGCTGGTATAAGAATGTGGCTGAGGGATGCCTGGGTGGCTCAGGGGTTGAGCATCTGCCTTGGGCTCAGGTTGTGATCCCCGAGTCCCAGGAATGTTGCATTTAAGATGCTACAGAAATGCTTAGGAGGGGCAGTCCAGTGGGCAGCAGTTAGAGATATGGCCCTGGGACATTAGAGGAAAGTGAAGGCTACGGGTAATCGACAGTATTTCAAGCTATGGGGCTGGATGTCAACTCTAACAAGATAAAGATGCCTAAATATAGGTGAGGTTAATGTCAAGGAAAGGTTTCCTGGGGATATGATTTTTAAGTATCAGTTTAAAGACAGATTTTCTAAGATGATGTAAAGCTGTATCATCTTTGCAAGCATTCGATCTAACACTGCAGCCACACATTCACTGAAGGACAAATATAACAGAATACAGTGTAATGAAATACACTGAGCTGAAAGACTGATTTTACCTTATGGAGGTCAGGAGTCATGCTGTCCTCAACATGGTTAACAGCCCAGCAAAGGTGATGGGGACAGGATGAGTTCGGGTGTTCCTGGGTCCAGATCTTAACACTGTTACTAAATAATTATTACCTTAGTTAAGTACCTTAAGCTAAGTTTCAGCATATTCTTTGATAAGTAAGCATACCATGGTTATGGGACAAGAAATAACGTATGGGCTATATGTCTAGCACATCTTATGCATTCATTAAAGGAGAGTTGCCATTATTTATTTTCATTGTTATTTTTGTGACTGTCAGTATTAACCAGGTTAAAGCTACATTTCTAAGGATAGAACAATACTGATTTCTATCATCAAAGTGACATATGTCAGAGAGAGAAACATTTCTGATCTGAGACACTGAAAGATCATCCCATGGCTTTTCTAGGTGATATGGGCTAACTCCATCTGTTTGATGTAATTCCAACCAAAAAAGGGAGCCTAACATTAATTATTCACTTAAAATACTTGACTATTCGTGGACAATGTTACAGGTCAGTAGAGCTTCATGTACACAAACTGTACATAAATATGGCCTGAAACTAAAAGGAATGTATAGTTCTAAGTTTAAGTCTAAAGGAGAAGCGATGAAGAAAACGAGTAGTAGAAGTAAATTGAGGACTCTTCTAAAACCTTTATTTACCTAGCGAGAATAATTCATTTCAGTAAAACATAAGGAGTTAAAGATTGGTAGGCTTTTTTTTTTTTTTTAAGATTTTATTTATTCATAGAGACAGAGACACAGGCAGAGGAAGAAGCAGACTCCATACAGGAAGCCTGACATGGGACTCAATCCTGGATCTCCAAGATCACACCCCGGGCTTCATTAAACCTCTATGCCACCAGGGCTGCCCAAGATTGGTAGGCTTGATGCTTAAATGCATGCAGAATATTTTTTAAAAATACGATTTTTTTAATAACCACAGAGCCACATAAGTGGAGTTGTACATGATTTCCAGAAATGAAAGAAATAAGAAACTTGTAGTAGGTAGAAACTAATAATGCCACTTTTAAAGAGGTACAAGTAAAATAATGATCATGTACGTACATGTTGCTGAGAAATGTATTTATGCTTCTATTGGTGCTATTACACTCAGATAGCATAGCAGCTAAGAACATGCTTCTGGATCGATATTTCCTATAAATAAATCCCAGTTTCTGGGCAAATTACTTAACAGTAGTGTGCCTCAGTGTCCTATTCTATGAAATAGTACCTAACCCGTAAAATCTGTTAGGAGAAATAACTGAACTAGTACACATAATGAAGTTAAAGAGTTTCTAGAACATGGTTAGCATCCACAAGAGGTTAATTTTTACATTATTTATTATCGGTATTATCAGCATTTTTATGTAATGGAATAAAAGTACCTCAGTAAGCTTTTCTCACTTTCTAAATGCACCTCATCGATTGTACTATTTATGCTCTGAATTGACATCTGATGTTAATTAGTATTATAGGCTCTTAGTTGATACAGGGCGGTAACTAAAATTTAAGCAAGAATTTTCTCAATATTGTTTAAAGTGTCTTACATCTGGTAAACATGTATGGGAAGAAAAAAGGCAGGATAAAGACCCTATGCTAGAAAAAAACGTGACAAAGTTCAAAAGATGAAGATCTGAGTGAATATGTATGGGAAGGAGGCAATGTGAACCCTAAAGTTTCTATTGGATATTCTAATAAAGGATGAAGGACCAATTTCTGGTTTGGGGCTGTTTTCTCCATCTTTGAACACTGGGCAAAGAGCCGCCTAATTTACATATGTCTCATCTCCCATAAGGGACAGAGAAGTCCAGCCAGGCTTACAGAGCCACTGCAAGCATCTGTTGGCATTTGTGGCATCTATTGACTATCCAGACATCCCAGAGTTGGCCTGGGTAGTTGTTCTCTACCGTCCTCAGGCTGAGAGGTCCAGGGACAGACATACTGTTAGGGCTGCTTAAGAAGAGTGCAAACCAATCCATGTACCTTGGGACCCCTCCTGCCTAGCCCAAACTCACAAACAAACCAAACCCAATTCCTTATGTCTAATATATGAATTGAAAGGAATGGTGCTTTCTACATTTACTATGACGCCCAATTAAATAAATTTCTAATTTACAAATAAATGTATGTCAAGAATACTTCATTTGATTTGCCTTATACAGAGTAGAAATGCAATAGAAACCAACGATTCAGGCCCAACCAAGGGCAAATATTTTATGTTTTTAGCTGTAAGGTATTAATCAGTAACAAACTCTGTAACTGCTTTTTGATCTCCAACTTTGTTTTTTTGTGATTACTGCTTCCACTTGGCTGAATCATTTTGCTTCTCATATCAAAGATAGCTAAGAAAACTATGTACTACCAACTTAATTCAAAATCCATTACATAATGAAAAATAAATATTTTGACAAAGATATTTCAGAATCAGAACAGAAAAGGTATCTAATTGCTTGAAAATTACCTATAGACCTATAAATTGCTTTCCTCTCATATACATTTACTTAGTTCTTCACCTTCTGAACCGCATCACATTTTTTTCCGGCACAGGGTCTTTAGTAAGCAAGTTACATTATGTACAATAGTGATCTTTAGCATTTATATACAGAAATTGGTGATTGGTAGGAACAGAGCATAAGTTTTTCACCATTGCATTTATGGAGGAGGCTGTCCTCCTCTGAGAAATCAAGATGAAATCACTTTTTAAGGTTTTACACACTGATTGGAATAGATTAGATTTTGGTCTCCCTATGTTTGAGGAAAAACATTTTTGTAATTAATAATAATATATTAAATAATAATAGTATATTTCCTACAACTATTTTGATGTCTCTATTTTTAATTATCATTGTACAGTTTCTATAGTGACGTAGTATTTTAATTTTCATGCTCTATTATTTTTATCAACATTTCATAAGCTTATTTCTTAACCTTCCTTATTCATAATTATGAATTATGTGGGGCAGCCCCCGTGGTGCAGCAGTTTAGCTCCACCTGCAGCCTGGGGTGTGATCCTGGAGACCCAGGGTCGAGTCCCACATCGGGCTCCCTGAATGGGGCCTGCTTCTCCGCCTCTCTCTCTCTCTCTCTCTCTGTCTCTACGAATAAATAAATAAAATCTTAAAAAAATAATATGTATGAGAAGTTCATGTGTTAACATTTTTTTCAAGAGCTTTTCAGTTCTTAGATTTTCAATGCCTACTAGTATGCTGTTATTAAAAAATAAATAACTAATAAAACTTTGGAAATTTACTCCAAGCTTAGAGGCTATAAGAATGCCATAGTTAGGGCAGCCTGGGTGGCTCAGCAGTTTAGCGCTGCCTTCAGCCCGGGGCGTGATCCTGGAGACCCGGGATCAAGTCCCACGTCGGGCTCCTTGCATGGAGCCTGTTTCTATCTCTGCCTCTCTCTCTCTCTCTCTCTCTCTCTTTCTGTGTGTCTCATGAATAAATAAATAAAATCTTTTAAAAAAGTATATAAAAAAAGAATGCCATAGTTTTGCTTTAACATTTAATCATAAGTAATGTAAGGAAAAAAAACTAATTTTATAATTATAATAAAATTTGGCACTCAGTTAGTAATAAGCACAAGAAAATAGCAAAGCCATACCCTTGTGCAAACACACTTTATATCTGCCTGCTCTTCTTTATATATGTGATATGATAGATCATAAATAAAAAAGATAACAAGCCTTTTCCTTGTTCAAGGGTAGGTGCCTTTACGAAGTCAATGTCTAAAGATGCTTTCTCCACATTGCCAGATTAGATAGTAAGGGTGGAGAGAAAAATATACAGACATGGTGTAGCTCTAGTCATTTTGAGTACAGTGTTCATTGAAGTTGTTAACTAAATCACATGAAACAACCTCTTTTTCCAGAACAGTGAGTATAGTAAGATTTCTAAGGATAGATTTTACCTAATTTTAATTAGCAAAGATCCCAGAACTTTATACAATCATATTCATGACTTGTAATATTTTCTAAAATGTAGAAATAGTTCATTAGATTTCTATTAATACTGTGTATATGAAACAAAAAACCGAGGAACATAAACTAATTGGTTTATATGTCGAAATTAAAACTAATAAAAGGGATACAAGAATTATGTCCTTTCCATTTGATATTAGAATCCTCTCTCTCTGAGGTTAACTATAATCAATCATACATATAAATATGTACATATGTTAAATGACTAACCTGGTGTTACTACTACTCCATTTCCATTGACCACAGGCCTCTCTTCCTCTTCTTCCTCGGGAGGCTCTATACTGGCTTTCTCCATGTTGCTCACTGATTTATTCCTCTTCCGTTTTCCTTCAGCACTTGGAGTGGCTCCCGGAAGTATCTGGTCTGTTACATTTAATAATAATGGTGCTGGTTCTGCTGGAGGCTTTGGCGTGCCGTAGTAATTGTCTGCAAATGATACCAAAACTTCAGGGAGTTAGAGATTTCTCTTACTGTGTGTACAGTCTGTAAAAAATAGAAATTATATTGATAAATGTATATCCTGTTTCTTGCACATACGTGTATTTTACATGCATACAGATATATGGCTTTGTCTCCTTTCACATTTTTATATGCATCTTTATTTGTTGCTTTTACTATATTGGGCTTTAATGCTTAAATAAAGATACAGATTTATCTTCATTTTCACCTTTTGCCAAACCAAAATATAGTCTTATGTATTAGTCTCATATTGTTCAAAGCTATTTCAAAAATATTTTTAAAATTTGATATGCCTGATTATAACCTTTTTAAAAATAATTATGTCTGATTGAGGGTGCAGATAACTTTTTTTTTTAAAGATTTATTTATTATTTGAAAAAGAGAGAGAGAGAGTATGGGCAGGGGGAAGGGCAGAGGGAGAGGCAGAGAAACAGAGGCTGTACTGATCATGGAGCCAGATGGGCAAGTCTTGATCTCAGGAACTGAAGATCGTGACCTGAGCTGAAACCAAGAGTCAGATGCTTAACTGACTGAGCCTCCCAGAGGCAATTCGTAGTTTTTTTTTTTTTAAGCATATCTCACAACAGTCTGGAAAGGCAAAGTATATTGTGCTTTTTCTGTAGCTTTCAAAAGGCTTTGACTGTTTTCCTTGATGTCCACAGTGACCTGCCCAGAGGGGTATCACCAGGCCAGTTCAGTGGTTCTCATGGCTGCTGACTGTGGGCCTACTGCCCTAATCATAGCTCTCATGATCTGAGCTATGGAATATCTGTTCCTCCCATCAGTCTGTGAGACCTCTTAACAGGGGAGATGAATTCTTATTTCTCTCTGTAATAACAGCCTGACACATAGTAGCCACGGAATCAATGCTTACCAAGTGAGCATCTTTATATATTTAAGGAAATTATTTATAGTTTAAGATTTTGATTGGTAAAGAACATCGTGGTGTTTTGTAAATATATTTAATATGCTACTGGTGGAAGGAAAACTTATGCAAACAAAATAAAAACTGCCTTTAAAGTTGTGCCCTCAATTCTAACAAGTCAGACTATTCAATCCAAAGATAAAATAGATAATTATCTCATTATAGCTATTGAATATGAAGATCCTACCATGCTCTAGACAGTTGTGTCCACAGAGCTGCAATGAGAAATGTGATAATATTATTATGAAATTAAAATGGCCAAAGACAATTTTTAGAAAGCTATCGCAATGTCAATTAAATAATTTCTGAAGGCTTATTGTTTACATTTGGAAAGTGAGTTTATATTACCTAGTTATGTTGCTACCTACTGATAAAAGCACAGCACATTATTATTTATAGGATGTTAAAGAAAAAAAAGCTTACTGTTACCACATTTGAGAAAGTCAATAAACATTTTTCACAGATGGATTTTAAGTCAATGACTGCTCTTAGATCTAGCATTTTACAGTACTCAGTTCCAAATACGTTTATCTAAACACTCATCTCTACCTGCATATTTCTATTGCATCATCACACATTTTTACAACCTCTACCTCCATTCACATCGCTAACCACTGGTGGGTGGGGAGAAGCCTCAATGTAATAAGAGCGTATAATAATTGGAAATGTTTTGGGAAGAGTACTGCAATAAAACTAGTAAAGTTATTACTGTTTTAAAGAGAAAATCTAGCAACTACCATAAAGCATAAATTCAATATATGTGAGCATATCTGGAAAACTCCTTACCTGGCTTAGCACTTTATGTTTTCCAAAAAAGTTTCCATGTATATTGAATAGTTTATATTATGCCTCAAAAAAAAAAAAAACATCTGAAAGAGTCAAAGACAATATTGTCCTATGGAACGTGGGAAAACTGAATCTCAGTGAGACCAACCAACATACCTGAGGGCAGAGCTGGATAAGACATAAATACAGGTCATCTGATTCTTTGCCTAGCGCCATGTACACTTCGTTCACAAGCCTGACCCTCAATTCACCGAAGACCTACTAGGTGAATCTAGGTTGGAACATGTGTGATGTTTCTTGTTGGCACCAACATGGGCTGTTTTCATGGGCTTCAGCTCTGGATTCCTTCATTTACTTTGGGGCTATGCTTATCCTATCCTGAAGTTGTGATAACAACCCTAGAAATGCTTGGATTTGAGGCTTGTAATTGTCCCAAGATGCAGACTGAAATAGGAACATGTGTGGGAGGGAGGAGAGTAAGAAGAGGCAATGCCCTGGATTTGTAATTGGGAAGCTATTTGGAGACCGGCTCTGCAGGGTGCGGGGATGTCTACAGCCAAGGCTAAGGACAGACTGCTTTGCACCCTAGGCTCCAAATAACTTTACACATTCCTATGTCCATGCATTTCTTAAGCCTTTCCCCCTACAGATACACACTCCCTTCTCCTTTTCTCTTGAAATGCCATCCTTCCTCTGCTGGGAGCTCTTCACTTCAGCAAATGCAGGCCTGGAAGACTCTAGTCCAAGCCTCTTATTTTACAGCTGAGGAAATGGCATCTAGAGGATTTTTACTTGCCTAAGTACATACAAAATCAGAGTCTGGTCTCTTAACTCAGTTGTGTATGTCTTGCCGTCTCTAGTGAATTGCCAGTTTGTACACCCATCTTTCCTTTTACAATTAGTTTACATCTCCATATGTACTTTATTTTTTAAAAAAGATTTAGTTATTTATTCATGAGAGAAAGAGAGAGGCAGAGACACAGGCAGAGGGAGAAGCAGGCCCCAAGCGGGGAGCCCAATGTGGGACTCGATCCTGGATCCCGGGATCATGCCCTGGGCTAAAGGCAGATGCTCAACCGCTGAGCCACCCAGGCATCCTCCATATGTACTTTATCTGTCCTGCCAGGACAACACGATTGGAAGTTCTCCAAAGAAAGCTACTTGATATGATACATCCTTGCATCTGCCTTTAGGGAGCTGCACAGCCTTCTGGTCATAGCATAATGAGATGGAATGCTAGCAAATGGCCATCTTCCTTCGAAAGCAATTTCAGAGGGAAGGAATTTCTTAGATATCCCCTCCCCCATCTCACATGAAACTATTCCCTTGTCTTTTGTGTCTTTAGCCCCATAGCCAAGTGATATTGTTATGAAATAAGAGTTTCCCAGGGCTTGCCTGCCCTGCCAGCAAACCCTCACTTCACCACTTTGAAACCACGCACAGATGTTGGGTTCTGAAAGCCAGAGATAAAATTAGAGGGGCATTTCTATTTGGAAATACTTACTAAAAACTCAGTTATGGCTATACAGATATGGGAAAAAAGTTTACTAACTATAGCCCTCTATGAAAAAGAGCATTAGTAGGTTTTTTTTTTCCTCTTAAAAATTATTCACATAGCTCAGAGCTGATTTCAGGGCATTCAGAGAGGTACACTTGTTATTTATTGCTTATGATAAAAACAATTGAACATGCATATGTAAGAAAAGGATTTCAAACTTTTAGCTCAAATCTCATTGTCTCCGTAACATCTCTGATTCTGGCAATTCTAAGGGGTCTCTTTCCAATGAACTTTTCTAAAACTTTACTAAAACTCTTAAGATTTTCCTTAAAAAAAAAAAAACAGTTTGTTGGTAGGTGACTAAATTCTCCTACTTAAATATGAATTATGTGGGGGTTCTATTCTTATTTATCTGAGTATCTTCTACAAGATCATGGTAAACATGGCATATCCTTAACATGGGTCTGTTGAATATACTAATAAAATAATTACTTTGAATCTGCAATTATTTGTGTTATAAAGTCGGCATGAAATAAATGGAGTATAAGAGGTTTTTGGTCTAAATATATTTCTGAATTACCACATAAGGCCAACCAGAGAGAATATGCAAAGAGACAAACATTAATTTAAAAATAAATATGGGTATCAGGTCAGCTAAGTGGGCCAAAGCAGTGTGTAGATATCATCTGGTTCATTTGTGATCAAAACTTGTGGTAGCAAGAAAGGAAAGTACTGAGTTTTTATTTTGAATTCAAGTATTTCTGCTTTCCTCAGCATTATTGTGGTGTGTGTGTATGTGTGTGTGTACTTTCCAGATCTACCCTCTTAGCAACTTTCAAGTACATAATACAGTACTGCTAACTATAATAACCATACTCTATATTGTATATTAGATTTTTAGAACTTACTCATTTTATAAGTAAACGTTTATAATTTTCGATCATCTTCAATAATTTCTCCAAACTCCCTGCCCCTGGCAACTAACCAATCTACTTGTTTCTATTTAATCTTTTTTTATTTCACCTGTAAATGAGATCATATAGTACTTGTCTCTTTGTGTCTGACTTATTTCACTCAGTATAACGCCCTCAGAATACATCTATGTTGTCAAACATGCAGATTTCCTTCTTTTTATGGCTGAACAATATTCTATTGTGTGTATGTGTGTATATACACCACATTCTCCTTATCCATCCATCCTTTGATGGTCATTTATGCTGTTTTCACATTTTGCTTATTGTAAATAATGATACAACAAACACGAATTGCAAATATCCCTTCAAGATAGTGACTTTATTTCCTTCAGATAAATACCCAGAGGTAGAACTGCTAAGATGGTATGGTAGCTCTACTTTTAGTTTTTTTTGAGAAACTTCCATACTGTTCTCCACAGTGGCTGCACCAGTTTACATTCCCTCCAACAGTGCAAGAGGGTTCCCTTTTCTCCACATCCTTTCCAGGACTTATTCTCTCTTGCCTTTTTGATAAGCTTATCTAACAGGTGTTCAGTGATATCTCATTATGATTTTGATTTGCATTTCCTTGGTGATTAGTGATACTGAGCACCTTTTCATGTATTCATTGACCATTCGTATATCTTCTTTGAAAAAAATGTCTGTTCAAGTTCTTTACTCATTTTTTAATTGTTGTTGTTACTGTTGTTATTTTGCTATTGAGTTGTATGAATTCCTTATATATTTCGGATATATTTAATCAGAATATGATTTACAGATATTTTCTCTCATTCAGTAGGTTGCTTTTGTTGATGGTTTCCTTCGTTGTGCAGAAGTCTTTTAGTATGATGTAGTCTCACTTGTTTATTTTTTACTTTTGTTGCTTGTGGTCTTGGTGTCATACCCAAATAATTATCATCAATGTCAAAAAATCAAATAAAGAAATCAAGACTAATGTCAAGGAGCTCTTCCCTCTTTTCTTGTAAGAGTTTTATGTTTTCAGGTCCTTCAAATATTTCTTCAACATCACTTACGATGATAACATCTTCCCTAAAAAATTTACAATTGCCAAAGAGAAGAATGGCTCCTGGTGGCTCAATGGTTGAGCATCTATCTTCGGTTCAGGGCGTGATCCTGAGGTCCAGGATCTAGTCCCACATCCAGGCTCCCGCAGATATCTTGCTTCTCCCTTTGCCTATGCCTCTGCTTCTCTCTCTCTCTCTGTCTCTGTCTCTGTCTCTTATGAATAAATAAATAAAATCTTAAAAAAAAACAAAGAGAAGAATGAATTTTAAAGCTCACTTTTATTTTTTAAAGATTTATTTATTTATTTGAGAGAGAGAGCGAGCACTTGCATGAACAGGGAAGGGGCAGAAGTAGAGAGAGAGAGAGAGAATCCCAGACAGACTCCTTGCTAAGCAGAGAGCCCAACACTGGACTCCATCCCATGACCCTGAGATCATGACTTGAGCCAAAATCAAAAGTCGAATGCCCCACTGACTGAGCCACTCACTTTTAAAGTAATTTTTTAAAGTTACACTTTTAGCAAACACAAAACAGTGAAAGTGGTTGCTATAAATTCTGCAAGATGTTAGAAACATTGAAATCAACCTAAAGCCCTCTTCCAGGAGGTCAAAGTGTAGCTCTGTGATAATTTACAACTTTTCTTCCTTCACTGACTTTTCGGGTCCTATTATCACCAAGAGGACATATGAGAAGATTATCACCTCACAACTGTGCCAGTAACTGTAATAGTCCCAGCTGTGACTTGGTTTCAATAACTACCCAGTTGGCCCACTTGAAGGTATCATACAGTGCTTCTGCTGCTATTTTAACAATGGATCTTCTAGAACACTTTTCTTCTCCGCAAAGCCTTACAGTCAACACACCGAGTTGACTTTAAAGTGTCATTCATTTAATAATCAAGGTCATGTGCAGGGTGCTCTTACGCAGCCATTTAAATATACATAATGCTAATTTTAAATTCCCAGGACCCAGTTCCATTTTAGCAACTTAACAGAATGTGCTGTGTTCTCTGATAATAGAGGGACTACTTCTGTAAGTGTCCCTAAGTTATTACAGGAAATATATTCATGATTACAATTCTGCTTTTAGGACATTGCAATCTAAGTGGAACAAAAACCAAAACCAAAGAAGTAGTGGTTGGATCCAGGAGAGAGAAATGGCTTTTATTTAGTTT
This sequence comes from Canis lupus baileyi, assembly GCF_048164855.1. Classification (NCBI taxonomy): domain Eukaryota; kingdom Metazoa; phylum Chordata; class Mammalia; order Carnivora; family Canidae; genus Canis; species Canis lupus. The sequence continues at coordinate 1,560,675 of NW_027326430.1, read as the reverse complement.
GTTTTCAGTTGTAAGATTTACAGGTATCTTTTGGAGTTTCTTCCCTCTACTTCTAGTTTGACTTTTGTATTAGGGAGTTTATTATCTGACTAATTTAATAAATTCTTCACATTCCAGAAAGAAAAAGGAAAAGAGAAGGGGATTAGTAATAGGTGTCTTAGTTCAGAAAATATTTGTTTTTTAGAAGTAATGGTGTTTCCTATACTGCTATGGGGCTTATTTAAAGTAGTTACTGACTTTTTAAACATAGATATCTGTGAACATAATAACTAAACATGGTATCAAATAATTTCCCATGATGATGCTCAATAGTATTAGGTTCAGCTTAAGCCTGTCCTGCTAAAAGGGAATCCACTAGGTAGAAAAGTACCTGAGGATCAGTTTAAATGCTACATCCCTCTCACACTGAATCTTTGTACTGATGCATCACTCTGTGCCTCAATTTCTTCATCCACAAAACATATGTGCTTCGGGGATCCCTGGGTGGCTCAGCGGTTTAGCACCTGCCTTTGGCCAGGGCGTGATCCTGGAGACCCAGGATTGAGTCCCACGTTGGGCTCCCTGCATGGAGCCTGCTTCTCCCTCTGCCTGTGTCTCTGCCTCTCTCTCTCTCTCTCTGTGTGTCTCTCATGAATAAATAAATAAAATCTTAAAAAAAAATATGTGCTTCATGCTTACTGTCACATCCAGTTTGAGAAATGTTTAGTTTTAATAACACTGATGTGAGGAAACTTGGAGAGATTATAAATATAATTCTTACATATATATACATGTATACAAACACACATAGAATTTGCCACCTACAGTCACCTCTGAGCTATTTCAGTAATATTGAAAAACAGAGTACAAAGAAGAAAATGGAACAAGAGTGATAAGAAAATAGGGATCTACATAGAACAGTAAATAAGAAATGAGTAATGATATCTACTTGTAAGTAAAAGGAACTATTCATCCAGTTTGCAGCTTGAAGGATGGAAGAAGAGAGATGGTACGTGCCACTCTCCACACAAAGTGGGGGTAAACAGGAGAATTCTGAAAGGAAGAAAAGGAAGTATAGCTTTGGGAGACAGGAAGAAAGAAAATGAAGATTAATATTAATGATTGAACTTGGGATATAGTACAGAAATACGGAAGTCAGCAAACTGAATTGGAAGGGAATAGGAAGGCAAATTAGTTTTCAACATCTTAAGGTTGAAGTGACAGCAGGATACCCAGGCACAGATGTCCAACTGACATTTGTACAGTTGAGAGTGAAGTTCAAGATAGAGGTGAGAGTCACAGATTGGTTTTGGGGAGTATTTTGGAGGTGATAATTGAAGCCATGAACGTGTACAGGGTTTCCAAGGGAGAATGAATAAAATGGCATGGAAAAATGCCAAATGTGATGTGAACACTTACATGGTCATGTTCTAAAATAATTTGTGATTCAAGTTTTAATCTAGATATTTTTTCAGACAAAAATTTCTAAGAGTATGAAAAACAATATATACAAAATTCTTTGGCAGTTTCAGGAGAAAGGTGTTCTAGAAATCACTTCTTTCTTCCTATGTCAACATCAACAATGATATACAACCAGAAATTCTTCTGGGGTTTCAGACATAGACAGAATGTTTGAGTTCTTGTTCTTCCATTTGATAGCCTTTGTCTGCTATCCTGATAGTGTGCTCCTAACAATTCCACCACCGTCCTGCTCCTTATAAGGCTGGAGTATCTACTGAGAGGGTCAGGCACTGCCGTCTAGGAGAATGAGAGAGGGAGCTGCCGAAGCATAATGTACAGCCTTTGTGGTTGGTGGAGCGAGGGCTCAGGACGAAGATCTTGTATTTATGAAGATACGAGTTTCTCAGGCATCACACACTCAGCTGTTCCAGGGAAAGACAGAGGAGGCAAATAGTAGCATCAATTCAAGGTTGGGGATCTTGGACAGGTGCAACAGAAAAATAGAAAAGCAAGACTGAGACAGGGGTTCACAGAGGGGTAACAAAAGGCTCAGCTGGGAAGTAGTAGTGATGTGTGTAAAACTTTTGGAAGAGGTGAAGGAAAATCAAAGGGTTAGTGACAGAAGAGACAAGCAGAGAAACTAGGACGTTTCTGGGATCAAGAGATGAAGGTCTCTAAGAGATGAGAGATGACATGTGCTAGGAGGGAGGTCGTAAGAGAAATGGATTCATGTTTAGATGTCTGGAATTCTAACAAGTTCAAGGTCCTGAGCAGGTGAGGGAGTAGCTGAAATTGAATGGCCCATGAGACTAGATTATTAGCTGGGTCACTTATATGAATGTTGAAATCTAGGTTAGCATGAAGGAAGCCTGCAGTTCTGGCTCCAAAGTCTTTAATGAATAAAGGGAATGATCAGGAGGCAGGCGACTATGGCAGGTAGGGTCAGTGACAAGATGAAGTATAGAGCTGAGAAGATTCTAGATCAAGATGGAACAGCAATGTCTAGAAGACGTGGCAGGGATACAGAAGACCAGCTCATCCTCCCCCTGGGATAGGGACCACACGGTTTGAGGGAATGGGCAGTTGTCTCTTGGAATGACTACGGAAGCAGCAGCCTTCTCGGGGGGGATATTCAGATTTCAATCAAGGGAGGAGACAAAGAGATCACTATATTAATTATTAACTAAGAAATAAATATTTTGGAGAGAGCAAGAAGGTTGCAGGGGATAGTTTAACGTAGGAGCAAAGAAACTTAGAAAAGGACATGGACGTAGGTGAGAGACTAGAAGAAAAGGATGCGGGTGGGGGTAGCACTTGGGGATGAGGATAGCAGACCCCAGAGCTGAGAGGCAGGCTGCCTCTAATGTCACTAGTCTCAGGACACACCTGCTCCCTTCTCTGGAAAGTGATGATGGCTATGATGAGGTCTGTAAAAGATTGGCACGGGCTCTCTTAGGTAAGTGCCACCAGGGGTTTCACTGAGGGGAAACAGGAGACCTGGTCCAAAAGTGACAGTGAGAGACATAAAGGTACCCTCTGTTACTGAGAGTTGCACATACACATCCAACTGTGTTCCTAATACATAAACAACAACAACAACAAAAAATCAATCACCATGAAGGTGCTATTTAAAAGGAGTTCTATCTCAGGCAGCCCAGGTGGCCCAGTGGTTTAGTGCCGCCTTCAGTCCAGGGCGTGATCCTGGAGACCCAGGATCGAGTCCCACGCCATGCATGGAACCTGCTTCTCCCTCTGCCTGTGTCTCTGTCTCTCTCTCTCTGTGTCTCTCATGAATGAATAAATACAATCTTTAAAAAAAATAAAAGGAGTTCTATCTCTATTATTTTTCCTGTTTTGTTCATTTATGTTCCTTCTTCCTTCATGTTCTATTCCTGATGTGTCTCTCTGTAGCGGACTCAATGTGGCACAGATGTCCCATACACTGCAGTGAAAAGGAAATGGTTTCCTTAGCAACAATAACCACACAAAAGACTGAAGAATTTTCTTTGCTACTCATGTGACGTTTTAACAGTTTAAGGAATCCAAACAGTAGAAAAGAATAATAAACATCCGATTGGAACATATTGCAATGGGGATACGTAGAATGAATGTAAAAAGGCATTTACTATTTATAAACAGTTGATGGAGTGATTTTAAGTGACCTGAACTTTAGCATCAATGTTTGATTTTTTTTTTTCTCAGCAAAACAGGTAAAATCACACCATATCTAGCTAAGCAGTCTGAAATATATTCTTTCAGGATAATTTCACTGTCACCTGAATCTGATAATCATAAACAAATAAGTGTTTGATCCATTACACAATAATGTCCTGAGCAATAATGGGATGTATGTCAGAGAGAGCTTTTGAAGAAAGATTTTGTTGTTCAAAGAGCACTTCTATGAACTTATCGGTCCTAACCACTCCCCTAGAAGGGATTCTTAGAATTTATAATGCCTCCAGGCTTCTGCTACCAAATTTTTGCTTTTCAGTTTTCTGTTTTAGCAGCTCTAAAGTAAAGTTTAGAATCATCAGAATTGCATCTGAAAATACACCCACTTTCCTCCAGCTCTCTTTTTCGGTAAGTTTTTTTTTTTTTTTCCAATGATCATTTGTTTAGAATTTCTTGCCAGAATGTTTACCTGCTGACAATATGGTAGTAGTGTATTAAGACTGTGGGCAAGAAAATGAGAGAGTCTGCAAATATGTGCAATTATTAGAATTTGGTAGGAATGTTTTTAAGTTGTATTTAAAGTCAAAATGTCCTGTTAAGACATCCTGGCAAGAGGATGGGGAGTATAATACACAGTTTTCATAATTTGACGGAGGAAAAGTTCAAAGATAATTGCTAAGCATGCAAGACAATTACTAGTTTAGGGAGAAATTTCATTTGGGTTCTGAAGGGACTGCTGCCAGGAGACCATCCACGCTCTGTTCAAGCCTCTGTGAAGCCACGTGGGGATCACACACCTCCCTGAGCCTGGCCACTGTGACAATTAGTGGAGTCTCCTCAAGCATTTGGCCATTAGGTTTATGATGCAAAGCAACATTGATTCTAGGATTATGAGTTTTGAAAAACTAGGAGCATGAAAAAACGATAAACTAGAGCCACTCAAGAGAGTCAGGAAATGAGCCAGAGCTGAGGACTTGAATAAAAATTAACTTGATGCCATATGACCTCAGCCATCCACGGCCATGTTTTAAGTTCCCGGGCAGATGGCTTTTCTTAGAGGCAACTCTAAAAGCTGTGATAAATTCTGTTGGTAGAAGTAGTAAGTGCCCCTTCAAAGACAAAATGCCCACATTCCTTTTCAGGTCACACCTTTCAAATCAAACTACCCATGCCCATGTCGAATCTGATCTCCACAGATGTAGTCACTGGAAAGAAAGTGTGTAAACTTGATACAATGACCAAGATTATAGTTAAAATAGTAAGCAGTAGTGCATTAAATCCACGGTTTCTCACCACAAATACAGTACTTGAGACTGCAAACAAGTCTAAGTCTATAAGACACAAATTCAATTTAATTCATAGCACTTGGGGGTTGAAATTACATGTCAAAGTAATATGTTAATACGTGGTGAGGTTTTTTTTTTTTAATTGGCAACATTTAAATTAGCAGAACATAATTCGTATGATAAAAAGGAAACTACAATTTTTTTTGTCAAATTTTGTAGATACGGGAGATATATTACCTCTAAAAGATCACCACCAAATATGCTATACATAAGCCAGGGGAGTTGGGCTGAGTTGCTGCAGAAGGACACTGCATACTTGCTGGTCATCTAACCAGACGCTCTTCTAAGAAGAGACTAAGCTCAGGAAAACTAGCTCTGTTGTGGCGGCTGGGTGGCTCAGTCAGTTGAGCATCCAACTCTTGGTTTGTCTCAGGTCATGATCTCAGGGGCACGATCTCAGGGTCATGACATCTTGGCCTGCGTTGGGGGCTCTGTTCTCAGTGCGTGATCTGCTGAAGATTCTCTCTCTCCCTCTCCCTCTGCCCTACACCTGCTCACACAGTCTCTCTCCCAAAATCAATCAATCAATCTTTAAAAAAAAAGAAAAGACTAGCTTTGTTTTCACTCTGCCCAATATTTCAATATTATAGGAATTAACCCTATTAATCTATGGGCCTGAATCAATTCTGAAAATCAACATCTTACATTTCACATGTATTAAAATATAAGGGGAAAGTTTTGCTCTGGATCAACTTACATTAGAACAACTAAATACTTGGAAGTTTTGTGATGATGACAAGAACTTTAAGTCTGCCTAAGGATGCAGTTATTTAACAACTTTAATGCTGATACAGTTTCATTTACCAAAGGAATCTGGCTCACTTTTTTTCAGTTCTTTGAAGTAAACATATCCTTTGATATGGGATTTTTAATATAAGCAATTAGGAATAATGGTCCTTATTGTCATTAAAAGCCCTAAGGCTATCTCCACTTTTGTAAGGGAACACAACTCAAAACACAACTCAAAAATATGTTATCCTTTGTCTACACAATTTTTACCATTCAGTTAAATCAGTGACAGCACAGACTGCTGTCGTTTATCTTGGAGTTCCAATTATAATGCTAATACTAACCCAGGGCAAGTTACCTCAAGCCTTTGGCCCCCTTTTCTTCAAGCATAAAATGGTTGTGGCAATACTTAACCTGCAGTATTGGTGTAATCGCTAAATGAAAAATTAATAACGTAAGAGCTCCCAAAATAGGTGCCCCACACTACGTTCTTAATAGCTACTCTTCCAGGTTATTTCCAGATGTTTATTTTCTTACACTGCATCATTAAAACATTTAGCAGAAAGATTTAAACATCTGTTTTTCAGTCTATTTTCTTGTCACAGACAACACGGCCTTACTGTTGGCCTTCTTTCAGAAATTCCTCATATTTTCTCATTTTTTCAGCTGATGTCACTAACAATCTACTTTTTTCCTAGTCCTGCAAGACTGTTAGTGACAGAGAAGCACCATTTAGTACTACTCAATTTTGCATTAAGAAAAATTGAAAATGACAAATTAGTTTACTTTTTCATTCAGTCAAAAAACATTTAGGAAGCAGCTGAGTGCCCTAAAACAGTATGGCTTTGGCATCCCGGGCTGCCAATATTAGCTCTGCGGCACAGCCAGATCATTAAACCTCCCGGAGCCTTGGTTTAGTCATCTGTAAAATGAGGATAGTGCTTGGCTGGGCAGTGCTGAGAACACCCGGCAAGGGAGGTGATTCCAGGATGGGACATCAGGCTGAGAGTGAGCTGACACGTGGGATGGCCCTTCAAGGATAAGGAACATTTAGAAAGTCAGAGATGTGGGAGGAGTCCTCTGATGAAATCAGTAGGAATTGTCCTTTGATGTCCCACTTGTGGTTCTGTGAGCAAAGGCTTGGAGGTAGGAAAGTTGAGAGCATGTTCTGGAAGTGGTGAAGGGTGAAGACCAATGTTTTTGGGCATACAAGGTGAAGAGAGAATGGAGAGAAAGCGCGCTGGAATATCAAGCAGAGGACAGGATGGATCCTGTCCTGACTTTGTTCTTTTCTTTTTTCTTTTTTTTTTTGCTCCAGAGTGGGAGAAAAGGCATGGGAGCTAAATGACATAAAGGTGTGAAAAGTCTAAACAAGATTGATCCTAACCTAGTAATGGTAGTTTCACAGGTGAGAGAAAACTAACAAGGTTTTCCAGTCAGGATGACAGAAAGGAGAGTACTATTATCAACAGCCAGAGTAGATAAAAGGAGGATAATAAAAATTGAAGGGATTTGTCCTGTAGGTACACCTAGAGGTCAGGAGAGAGGAGACTCCCAAATTAGCAAGCTATATATAACAGAATCCACGCAATATATAATACCGCACTCGGAACACCTGAAGACTTTAATGAGAAGTTTCAGATAACATATCTTCACCATCTTTTTGATAATTTAAATGACACAGTTGATTTTAAAAGTTTTTTTCATTGATAATCAATCATACATGAGTCTACTATTTGCAACATCAGGGCCTAGAAAAATTTATGCAGTCAAGCAAAAGAAGCTTAAAAATAAGGTGTAATGACTGAACCCCAAGGCTGAGATTTAATGCTACTTCCGTCATAGGTTTCTTGTGTTAGATATGGAAAGTAACCAACTATTGTTCTGAGGCCACTTCTCCTTTTTACAAGATGAATTGAAGAAGTTTGACGTAATATGAAACATACAGTTAATACTACTGAAATAAAATTGATATAAAAATGAGAAAACATGTAGTTCACAAAAACAAAGGTTTTTCCACTACCCTCCTTTATTCCGGCATTTCAAATAATTTGCTCCTTTGAAAAAGTAAATTCAGAATTGATAGACAACCCTATCAAGTTTTTATTTTCTGCATTGTTCTTCTATGTCCCCTTTTATTTACCAACTCAGAAGAGTGAAATATCAAACAGACTCTTGAATATCAAAATGCCAATGGAATTGTTTTATTCTAGGTAATGAGTGAATGCTACACAGAAAGAGGTACAGCCACGTTGTCCAAATGACTTGACAGTCTCAGTAGGGGTGCCTGAGTGGCTCAGGTGATTAAGCATCCCACTCTTGATTTTGGCTCAGGTCATGATCTCAGGGTCATGAGATCGAGCCCCACATTGGGCTCTGTGTTCAGTGTGGAGTCTGCTTGAGATTCTCTTGCTCTCTCTGTCCCTTCTCCCCCCTTGTGTTCCTCTCTCTCTCTCTTTCTCTCTCTCAAAAGCTGAGAAGAAAGGGGGGAAAAGTCTCAGTAACAACAAACAGTCCATCAATAGAAACCAACCACAATGCATGCCAAATGAGTTGCTTACATTTTTCCTCTTTCACAGAAATTTCTAGTTTAATTGGTAGCTTATGCATCAATTATCCAATAAGTCACTTAGGTTTAAAGGAAAAGTAATTGCAGAAAATCAATCTTTTAATTAGGTTTTATGTTCATTTGTAAGAGTAAACATTTTGTAGATGTCCCTGACACCCACCTTCCTTCTTCTTCCAACCTCAAGAGCATCACCCCACCAAGTGCCTCTAGTTTTCTTACAGAATCAGTTCTACTGCTTTACTGCACCATTTCAGCCATATTCACATATCTCAGAATGTCTGCCATCATTTTAAAAAGTCCTACTTCCACCCCACACCTCTCTCTAGCAAATACTCAATTCTCTACTTCTCTTAGAATAAAACCTCTTAAGAGTAGTTCATACTCAGTTGTCTCCAGTTCTTTTCTTCGGATCATGTCAAAAACCTACTCCATCAGGCTTTTGTCCACACCATTACAATATAATTCCCCTTGTTCTGGTTACCAAAACATCTATAAGCGTACACAGTCCTGGTTCTCTTCTTCCTTTATTCATTACTGCTTTTCAATCACTTTTTCTGCTTCCTTTTTATCTTCTCAAACTCTAAGTGTTTAAGGTCCCCAAGGATTGGTTCTCAGGCTCCTTCATTTCTTTACACTCATTTCCTATATGATCTCATTCAGTCTCACAGCTTTAAATGCCATCTAGAATGTAACAACTTTCAAATTTATATCCCCAGCTCCAACCTGTCCTCTGAACTCCAGATTCATACATCAGCTGTCAGGTTCAAGCTTTGCGGGTCCCAGACCGAGCACTTGATTCTCCACATTCCACCTCCACAACCTGCATATTGCAGTGTTTCCCTTCACTAAGTAATAACTATAATCCATGTAACAGTACTCCATCAGGCCCCAAACACCAGGGCCATCTTTTGATTGCTTTTTTCCTCATATACCTCATATCAGTATATTACCAATTCTGTCATTTTACCTTTGAAATAGATCCTGAATATGACCACTTCTCCCCTATTGCACACCCACCCTCCAGGTTACCAGAGGATTTCTCACCAGTCACCCTACTTCCACTCTTGTCCCCACTGCCTAGTTTGTCTCCACACAGAAGCAAGAGTGACCCTTGTACACAGTGGGTCAGATTATGTCACTCCTCTGACCCAACCCTCCAAAGGCCTCCCTTCTCACTCCAGGTGGGAGCCAAGTGTCTGCTCCCATTCTCCCCTCTTCTTGCCCCAGCCACCTTGTTTTGCTTGCTGTTTCTGGAACCAACAGCACATGCTCTATCCTCAAGCCTTTCCACTTGCTGTTTTTGCTGTCTAAATTTATCTTCCTCTAGATATGGGTCTGGTAACTCCCACACTTCTTTCAGGACTCTACTCAGATATCTCCATATCAGAGAGGTCTCCCCAAACCAGGTACTTAGACCATAGAAAGTGATCTCTTAAAAAACACACACACACACACACACACACACACACACACACACTATCATCTTACTCTTTTATTTTCTTAATATCACTTAACCCTACCCAGCATTTTATTGTTTTTGTTTGTTTCCATTCATTTATCTATACAGGGTTTCACTTCTCTCTCGTTTGCCTAAAACGCAAGCCCATAAGATCTGGGACTGACTCTGTTCTGTTCACACATATATTTCCAGGGCCTAGAACAATCACTAAATGAACAAATGAATGGCCAAATAAACTCTATCACTTATTCCCATATAGTACATGAATTCATTATACACATACACATACAGGCACACCCACACACCAATGGCAAGTTATTGTTAGCTCTAAAATACATGTGAACTATCTCGGCATATGGAAAATAAGACTTTTTAGGGGTAGATTTAATTTAAGTCATGTTCAATATCATGTGTATTAAAAAATTGGAGGGTAAAAAGGAAAGAAATATATAAAATTAATCATTCTGATAACACTATAAAGATGATCTATTTAAACTTTTAATTCATTTAAAATTGCTTTATGATTTGTGTGCATATAGAAAATTACATAATCATTAAATGTTCAATCTGATGAATTTTCACAAAGCAAACACCCAAATGAAGACACAGGATTCTATCAGAACCTCAGAAGTCTCCTCTTGACCCTTCCTAGTCAGGACACCCTGCCCAAATCACTACTGTGATTTCTATCACCATTGGTTACTTTTGTCCTTTTTCAATTTTAAACTATTGAAATGGATTTATACAGTATATATTCTCTGTGTCCAGCTTGTTTTGCTCAGAATTTTGTTTTAGGGTTTTTCATATGTTTGCAAGTAGTAGTACTTCATTGTTCTCACTGCTATGTACTATTCTATTGTATAGATATTTCACAATTTATTTTTCATTCTTTTGTTGATGGATATTTGTTTTATTTCCAGTTTGAAACTATTAAGAACGGAGCTGCCATGCCCATTTCTGTTCTTTGAACATACATGTGTATATTCTGACAGAGTAGAACGGAAAAGCTGGGACACGGTGTGGGCATATGTTCAGTGTTAGGAGATACTGCCAGTTTCTCAAAGCGTTTATGTCGTTTGTTTCCTTTTCAATTTATTCTCACCCAATTCACTAAAATCTGGACTCTGCTACTTCTAAGTGAGTAAATCTTGAGAATATTCTTGAAACATTAATAACTTTTTATAGCTTTGAGACTTAAAATCATCTATACAAGCAGGATTCCTGAAGTGTAGCCGGGGGTATTAATTCTGAAGACAGTCACTGGATTATTGGGGGGTGGGGAGGGAAGAAGAAAGAAAATAAGTTTCACAGACAAATAAAATAGGGAAACAGGATCAACTAATAAAACAGAAGTCTTTTAAGGCAAGAGTTCTCAGATTTGCCAATGTCTAATGTGTGTTGACAGTTACAAGAGTGGACTGCCGTGTGCAGTGCTAGGATAGGAACTCTATGTGTGACAGAAAACCTTTATTCTCCATGGAGTAACTTGTGGGGCTGTGGTTCCACAGAATACACTGTGAGAAATACTGGGCAAGAGTATTTGCTTAGTGATTACCAGAAATATCCATAAACCTTAAAGACTGCTCTGACTCAAGCACTAGCAACACAGAATACGCAGTGAAAATCTTTGCTACAGATTATTTATATGTCATTATCCTTTTGGTTTTGGTTTAATCCAACTTTGAGTTCCTTTTTCCATTGTTCTGTACCCCGAATCAATTTACAGAGTCAACATCCATGCTGGTTTTTAGTTTTTGACGTTGCAAATCTGGTTGCAACAATTCGATATGGAACTTTTTTTTTTAATGAAAGATAATAAGACTGGAGCAAAATTAGGTTACTTAAGATATCACATATTTTAACTTGAATAAATAAAATTGCTAAAGATTTTGTCATGTATCCATTTATAGGCTAGTCTTTAAAAATCAGCATTATCTCCTTGATGTGAAATGAGCTTAGTCATGTTGATTAGTTTAAATGAACTTGTTATTCTGATGTGTATTGAAATTATTATCACCTTCACTCTTCACTGTGTAAATTATAGATAAAGAAGTCTCCTAAAGTTTAGTGCAGAAGTAGCATCACAACTGAGAGAGAAAATAATCTAACCAAATGTGATCTCCTGGATCTAATTCTTTTCATTAATATAAGAAGGACTGAGGCAACAGGGGCCCTTCTGGCTCCTATTCTCAGTTAACTTGAATTCAGTGTAATATACTTTGGAATGAATACTGGATTTCAATAAAGAACATTTGGGGAATTTGAAACCCAGAAAGCAAGGAAGGCATCCAAATTTATGATGGCTCAAAGATGCTTGAAATAGCAATTTATGCCAGATCAAATTCCATTTAAATGGGTTGTAGACTACTGGGAAAAAGTGTTTATGGAACATCTTATATTAGCAAAGTGCTTTCTGTCATTTTTTAATAGTCATGTTAGGTGGAGGGTTATAATTGCCACTGACAAGGACAGCTCAATATGACAACTGACATTAAAGAGACTTTATAAAAAAATCAAATTATTTTAAGGTGTTTTATTTGATCATGAAAATAATAACAATAACAAGGGGAAAGAAGAGGGAGAAAATAAAGTATAAAAGGAAAAAAAACGAAAGAAGAAATGTATGGGGGAAGCAAGGATAATAATTCTTGATATTGAATTTTCTATCTGGCAAAGTCCTGGCATGTAATTAATGTCTGATATATATTAGTTATTCCTACTATTAGCCCACTATTCCTCAAATTTTCTGGAACTGTATATAGATTGCAAGTTAAAAAGACAGAGTGTTATAACAAATGGTTTCTAATACAACAAATCAAAAGAAAATAAGAGACATACTCTTAACACCAAACAAGAGGTAATAACAAATGATCAATGGGAAAAGTAAATCTCTTTACTTTGCAGCCTTGGGTCATTAGTGGTTCAGCAAAGATTTTTAGTGGCTTTCATGTTGCCTCTCGCTGAGCTCCTCCAAGCTTATGGCTCATCTAATGTATATAATTAATTATGAAGGGAATCAGGATATGTGATATCCTTTAAATTATGCCAACTCTAAAGAATATTCATATAAATCAAAGATTGAAAGTAGTTTAAGTCTCATTAAGTAAGTTTAACTTTAATCCTGGTGGAGAAGATAAAACATGTTAGACTGAGGCAAAAATCTATAAGGTGCTATTTTGTTACACTGGTGGCCCCCAATGAACCACGTCTCCTCATATTCATATACTGGCACTTACCCACACGACTCTGGTTTGGCCATGGGACTTACTCTGGTCAATGAGGTTGGCAAGCGTGCTGCAAGCAGAGGCTCGGTAAGTGCTTGCACGCTGGGACAGGTCTTCTCAGAATACTCTGTCTTAGATCTAAGCCAGGATGCCAAAGGAAATCCAAACTATCCTGCTAGACTCTAAGAAGGCATTCTTCAAGCCACATAGAGGAAGACTAGGCTCCCCAGCCAATCGCTCCTGGGGGATGTGATTACATGACTGCCTCCCGTCAAACAATATTGAACAAACAACTGTCCAACTGACTCCAGCCAACCCACAGAATCACGAGAAATAAAATCTTTGCTTTAAGGCACTGGGTTTTGGAATGGTTACATTCACAGCAATCAGTAGATAAAACAATAATAGTCCATGAAAATCATAGCATTGGTTTATCATTATACATCACTCAAACTGTTTTAAATTTTTTTTCTGAAAGTGATATATTCACATCATTTAAACAGCCAAATTGTCCTACAGTGCTAATAAAGGGGAGTCATTTCCTTACATAGCCCTAATTCCCCTCCCTGGAGGCAATCATTAGCTCTCTGATTTTGCTTTTTCTATTTACTTGAATATATATCGCCATTTCTTATATTATCTTGATTTATCCACTTCAGACATAGCATACTGACAGCATATTATGGCAGAAGAGTGTCCATCCCTCTTATGTAATTCGTCAGTATTCTTTCACATTTCTCATTGAATTAATATCTTGTATTTTTATACTATGAACATATAAATATTGTTCACTACTGGGGAAAGTAGTTTCATTGTGTGAGATTTCCTTTCTTGAATAATCAAGTTTTGTTTTACCTTTTTTGTTTGTTTTGCTATTCTTGTTTTTTTACTACTAATTGTTCTTTCTTTCCAAACTCTTTAGCAATACCTTTCAATTGGGTCCCATATACTCAAACTTGTCAAGTAATTCAGAAGTTCCCTTTTTTCTCTTGGAGAATGCTTTGCTAGAGCCTTCCATTCTCTCTTCTTCTGATCTGAAGTGTTCTTGATCTGCTACACAGCTGAAATCTCAGGACTTCCCTTTACAATTACCAGAGCATTTCCTGGACTCATTCCTTCATTGAAGGCCCCATTTCCTAGAACTCCTGGTTCTACTTCTTTTGGAGGTTCAATTTTTCTGTAGTTTCTTAAGAAATGGTATTTGGAGGCAAATGTTTACATCTTGTATATCTATCTGAAAATTTTTACTTCCTTTACATTCTATTAATAATTTTATTTGGTTTAGTATTTCTAGGTAGAAAATTGGTTCTTTTAGAGTTTAAAAGGCCTCACTCTAATGTCTTCTGTTTTTATTTTATTTTTTTAAGATTTTATTTATTTATTTTAGAGGGACACAGAGAGAGTATGAGCAGGGGGAGGGACAGAAGGAGAGGGAGAGAAAGAATCTCAAGCAGACTCCACACTGAGTATGGAGCCCAATGCCAGACACCATCTCACAACCCGATATCATGACCTGAGCCAAAATCAAGGATTGGATGCTTAACCGACTGAGCTACTCAGGAGCCCCTCTATTGTCTTCTTATTTCTAGTACTGATCAGAAGAAGTATGATGACATTTTATTCTGATTTTTTTGATATATGCCCAATGTTTGTCTCTCTGGAAACTTTAAGACTCTTTTCCTTTCCTTGTGTCCTGAAATTTCATAATGGTGAACCTCGATGTGTATGTATGTGTGTTTCATTCTTTTTGATGGACAGTGAATCTTTAAGTAACTAAACTTAAGCTTTTAATTTCTTTTTTGACTCTTTCTTCTTCTGATTTCCATATTGTCTCTGGGACTTCCAAGTCAAATGTTGACTTCCTGGATTATCCACTCACTTTCTACTTTTTGGTAAACAGCACTAAGTTTTATCTCATAATTTTTAAAATTTTAACTTTCTAAAGTGTTTAATTCCTATGATCTTTATTATTCTGAAGCTATTGCTTCTTTTTTATAACATTAAGTATTGCTTTTTAAAAAATGTCTCCATCATTTGCTTTCAATCTTTCTGAGTTTCTGTTTGGAGTTCCATTTTGTTCCTTTCAGGTTTGAGACTGATTCATCATATGTTCAGTGGTCCTTGCTATGCTTGAATTTAAAGTTGGATTAGGGGATCCCTGGGTGGCTCAGTGGTTTAGCACTTGCCTTCAGCCCAGGGCATGATCCTGGAGACCCAGGATCGAGTCCCACATCAGGCTCCCTGCATGGAGCCTGCTTCTCCCTCTGCCTGTGTCTCTGCCTCTCTCTCTCTTTCTCTGTGTCTCTCATGAATAAATAAATAAATCTTAAAAAAAAATAAAGTTGGATTAGATAAAAAGTTGATTCTATAGTTTGTGTGAGTGGATGGGGCTTGTCGTTTGTGGGGTGAGCTGGCTTTTTACTGGGGGTGTGGGGGAAAATCCCCCAGTGCCAGATATATGAAGCTATTTTCTTCTCCACAGAAGAATCCTCCAGTTTTCTGTATGACTTCTTTTAAGTCCAACTGGAAGCTAGGCTATAAACCTTTCCTTAAACCTATTTCCAACCTGGCACCAAGCCCCTGCCATGGCTCTGCCTCTTGTTCCGGATTCCTGTGTCTTAAGTGAGATTTCCCATCTAGTATTTGGATAGATTGAGGAAGAAGAGTAGTTAATTGGTTATATGTGGTAGGTATGTATACCTGGGAATCAACTTATCTCTTTTCAGATTTCTAACCATTCCTCCTGCTTTGAGCTCCAGATTTCACCCGGTCATCGGCAAGCCCTAGTGCTTCCAGTTTACATGACTGTCCAGGATTCTGGAAGGCAACAGAATGGAGGAGGCTGACTTGTTCCTACCTGGTATCCCTTACTACAGGCTTTTACATTTCATTTCATTACTATTTCTTTTGCTCTCATCAGTCAGATACTCTTCTCTATCTACTTTCCCAATTCTGAAAACGTGTGGACCTCGCCAGTCTTCTAATTCTTTTGCCATCTTCCTTTTCAACATGAGTTTATATATTTTCCCACTTATACTATCATCTCAGTGATATTGGGGGAGTAAAAAATTAAAATACATGTTCACTGTGTCAAATGAACGGCAAGACCTTTATTTACTTTTTTTTTTAAACAGGTAAAATTTCCTCTGGCAAAAATGGAGTTTTAATGGATTAGGGCTACTTAATGGAATGCCTGACTTGCTTAATATATAGTCAAATCTTGACACTGGGTAAATACTAAACTTCATCATCGAGCAACTGGCAACAACTATAGCTTGGTGAAGAAGAAAGCATTCTGGTTCAATTTGAATTCCTGCTAAAATAGAATTATAGTCCTCACCACAAGCGAAAGAGATAAATGGGATCTACAATGAAGTGTTATGAGGCACGTTGATTACAGGGAGGAATGTGGTTCCAAATACAGTGTTAGGCACTGGTAAGATGATGATGGTGAATAACTGCTTTGTATGCAGAGAAGGCTTATCAATTCCAATATTCAACTTTAGTAAATGTATTAAGTGCTATCTTTAAAAAAAATGTTCAAAACCATGCTTAAATCACACTTTTTCGAGAACGTCATCTCCCAGACTTGTCAGCCAGAAATTACCTTACCCTCTTTTAATAAACATTTGCTATCAACACCTGTATTTTCTAGTATTTTTAATTTCATTGAATGAAAAACGCATCCCTCCTGGGTCTCTCTCCCCTAACTGGAATAACAACACAGGATTGCCAAAACTGTTGGCCCAGTAGGGATGTTAAACAAATAAACAAAAACAAACACAAAACAGTAATAAACTATCACTATCATTCCATTTAAAAAGGGCTGTTAACTGGAACAATTTGAAAAATTAAGTAAATATCCAAGTGTTTAATTATAGCTCAAAGTATGAAACAAATATCCATGAGTCCATATTGATATAAATGTTTGAATAAAATAAATTAAGGGGAAGAGACAAATTTGCACAGAAGAATGTTATGTGACATTCCCCTCCCTCAGTGAGGTAACGTAAAACTTCCTACCCTCTGAGTATGGGTGGCACATAGTAACTGTCTTCCAAAAACTACAGTATGAAAAGGGGATGCGATGGGAAGAATAACCTTGTGGTGGAGAAATCCCAAAACAACCACCACTCAGTTATATGATCAAGCATAACATCAATAGTGATAGGGCACCTGGGTGGCTCAGCAGTTGAGCCTCTGCCTTTGGCTCAAGTCATGATCCCAGGGTCCTGGCATCAAGTCTTGCATCAGGTTCCCCATAGGGAGCCTGCTTCTCCCTCTGCCTGTGTTTCTGCCTCTCTCTCTCTCTCTCTCTCTCTCTCTCCATGTCTCTCATGAATAAATAAATAAAATCTTAAAAACAATATAAAAAAACAGTGATAAAGTTAAAAGTCATGTTGATCATATGTACCCTAGATATGGTGTGATAAAAATAGCACTTTATCTCCGTGAACTTCTTTCTTAAAATCTATAACCAAGTGTAAGCATGAGAAAAATATCAGACAAATTCAAATTGAGAGATACGGTTAGAATACTGGACCAGTACTTCTCAAAACTATGAATCATCAAAAATAAGGCAAGTCTAAGAAACTATCATAGCTTAAGGAGATATGACAACTAAATGTAATGTTGTAATGTAATCTGGGATGCGGTCCTAGAAAAGAAAAATGATATTAGGCAGAAAGTAAGGAAATATGAATAAATTATAGACTTTAATTAATAACATACATCAAAATGGGTTCAGTAGTTATAATAAATGTACTAATGTCATAGCAAAACAGACATTAGACGTGCGTATATTAAGAACTTTTGTACTATTTTTGTAACTTTTCTATAAATCTAAATCTACTCTAAAGTTAAAAGTTTATACAAAAGCTACTACAACAGGTACTCCTGGGTGGCTCAGCAGTTAAGCCCCTGCCTTCAGCCCCGGGCGTGATCGTGGAGACCCGGGATTGAGTCCCATGTCAGGCTCTCTGCATGGAGCCTGCTTCTCCCTCTGCCTGTGTCTCTTCCTCTCTTGCTCTCGCTCTCTCTCTTTCTCTGGTCTCTCATGAATAAATAAATAAAATCTTAAAAAAAAAAGCTACTACAACAGTAAAATAAAGACAATCTTTTAAATTCAGTAGAGGCCTTTTATGAAAAACAAAGCAAAAAACAAACAAAACAAAACTCTCCTCTATAATGCATTTATTATTTTTTGGATAACATTCTGGCTTCTGGGACAAAGAGATCTTTATCATTCTGGGTACCTCAATTGTGATACTCTTGTGACATGTACAATTTTCTCCTTCCCTTATGAAGTTTACCAATTAAATGGGATTTTATATTTGAATCTATCATTTTCAATATTTAACACTATGCCTTCAGAGGTGGGAAGCAAAGGCAAAAGAAAAATTAAATTCCCTTACTACTTACAGTCCATTGACAAGTCCTTGAAACAGGCAGAGTGACATTCCCTTAGGAACTCAACTGCCTGGATATTGACACTTTGCTAAGGACAAAAGGCAATTTCAGTCCTACCCACCCAGGACTCTGTAGGTCTTTTTTAACATATAAAACTTCCTTTGGAAACTTCCTTTATCTCTACCCTCCCAAGATACGTGTTAGCAATCATCCCCCAAGCATAGGGCCCACCATATACATCTGAAGGGTCTAATGACTAAGGTTTTGTTAGACATAATAAACGACCTTATCCCAAAAATACCTAGGCCTCTTAAGGTCCTGGAAACCTTGTTTCCAAAATATCTTAGAGGTCTGTGCTGTCCTTACCCCCTCCGAACTTCAAAGTATATAATCAGTCACCTATCACAACCCCGGTGCAATTCTTTCGGCCCACAGTCCTGTCCCTGTACTTCAATAAAACCATCCTTTTGCACCGAAGACATCTCAAGAATTCTTTCTTGGTCATTTTCTACATCAACTTCCACATTATAGATTCTGAAGAAATAAGATATCTTCGATGCAACTTATTTGTATTGTTTTATCCCATTAAATTGGACAAATAAAAAATACACCTTCGAATGTGAGTAGGTGCTCTTGCTAATTGTGTGGAAAACAAAGTTCAAAATGACAGATGTGATAAAAATCTAAAACATGAGAAAGCTAGAAATATGCAGTCATTTCTCTTATCAAAATAGGAAAACAAAAACAACAAATAAGGGTTGTTTTGATAAATAATGGGGTTATATAAATGTTTTTTTTGTGTTACCTGCTAGACTCAAGATCTGACTTTTACTGTTCACTGGACTATACCCACAGACCGTTGTCCCATGTTACTCCTTTATCTAGTCTTCCAGGCTTATCTCCTAACTCATGCCAAAGACCCAGGAGGAGTACCATCCTGTGATGGAAACTGAAACTACTCCTCCAGCATTAACAACTATTCAGATGAGCTCTGGCCAGCCTAGACCACCCAGACCAGTTTGAACTTAACCTCTAATTCATATCTGTGCAGATGGACCACAGAGTGACCTCTGGGATGATCTACGATTACTTTTACCTCATTATAATACTAAAATCTCTGCCCCAGGAGGAGCACAGGCCTCATTTACATAACACACAATGCCTTTAGAGGCATGTTTCCTTAAGAGGCATGCGTGACTTATGCCTGCCTCTATACATGATGACAAGGCTCCTCTATCTATATATTCATCCTAACCCTAAATGAAAGGAACCTATTCACCTTTGCTTGGGCAGTCACGGCTTTGAATGTTATTCCTGGTGATCTTATTTATTTGCACCAAATAAAATTTCCTTTGTGTGACAACTCCAGCTGCTGTAATTTCTATCTGTGACTCACCAATAAGCAAACTCACATTAGTTTGGTTACATTAGTTGTATATAAGATTAATATGAGTCCGTACTATATTGTTGCTAAGAATTAGTAATAGGTAGGTGCCTGGGTGGCTTAGATGGTTAAGCCTCTGTCTTCAGCTCATGTCATGATCCTGGGGTACTGGGATTGAGCCCCACATCAGTTTCCCTGCTCAGCTAGGAGCTTACTTCTCCCTCTGCCTCTGCTCCTCCTCCTGCTTGTGCTTTCTCGCTCACTTTCTCAAATAATAAATAAAATCTTTTAAAAAAGAAGAAATAGCAATAGGCAATATCATAAAGACTGAATTAAATTTTAAAAGGGAAAACAATTGTTGATTTTATGGGTGTTTTGATTTTCTTCACTATATCTTATAAATTATCTATACTGATCATGTAATATCTCCTTAATTAGAAGATTTAGATTTAATTTAAAAAAGAAAATAAATCATATCACAAGGAATTTTTTAAATTGAAGTTATGTAGAAGAGACATTTTTATTCGTGTTTCTTGTTTTGGGGTTCACTAGTATGTTGGGAGCCAGTTATCATTGCACATAAAGGTCCAAAGAAAAGGGTATTCAATTGCATTCTCTATATTTGTATAGTATATTGGTTTTCATCTTAAGCATGGAAAATTTGGCATATGGTAGGTAAATTTCTTAGGATGATCATAAAACATGGTTAAATATTACTAATTTTTATTTATGGTTGTGCTTAAGACAAAAATGAAAAACTCAAAATCCATAAACCCCAAGAAAGAGGCTGAAGACCTAAGACCTTGGGTTGGGGGAGCTGTTTGGTTTAAGACAAGAAAGAACTTGAAGATAAAAATATTAGATATAATAAAAATAGGACTCATGCATGCACACACACACACACACACATATATACATATGTATTATACAACAAATGGAAACCATTTGTTGTGACTGTAAACATAGTCACATAGTAAGCATATTCGTTCGGTTGGCAAACGGATGCAGAAAGAAAAGAAAATACATTCTTAAAATAGAAAACTAAAAAAAATAGAAAAAGTAAGTGATGATAGAGACAAAAGGGAAATAATTGAGGAGAAGGAGAAAAAGATGGAGGATTTATGCACAAAATCAGAAAAAGATACAAAGGAAGAAAGAAAAAGAGGGAAAAAAAGAGGACTCCTCTGGAGATTCTAAATTGAATGTATTGTCACACTGTTTCAGGAACTGTAGATGTAAGGGTGTTAACACCTTTTATTCCTCCATTTGAAATGTTAATTAGCTCATTAACCACTGTTCCTTGCCTCTCACTAGGGGAGCAAGCAAGGCATTATCCCTCTGGGCTGAGTAGTTATAAGAACAGAACAAGAATGCCCCCGAGCATCCAAAGAAACCTCTTTCCAGACCCAATAGCCTCGTCTGCTTGGTTGGATATTTATATATTTGGTTTTCTGGAGATTTTTCCAAGTAACTTTTTGTCTCCACTGTAGGTTGTACTGCTTGGAACATCCTTACCAGAAGGCTCATAGGCAGGCTTCTGCTTATTATACTTCAAGTCTCATCTCTGTGGTTAACTCCTTTTGAAGTTTTCCCCAGATTCCATAATGAAAACTTCCAAACTTCCTGGTAAACCATAAGCTCCATGGAGATCAACAATGTTGATCTTGTTCACAGCTATATCCCCAGTAGCTGGTATAATGACTGACATCAGGAAGGTGTCATTCATTATCATGAATGACAAGACGACTAGCAGATGGACCGACGTCTCTTTCCAACTAGATTGTGATGTAGGGACCAACTACTTAACTATGAATCTCCAATATCCAATTGTACATACAGCAAATAATTAAACTTACAAGTGAGTGAATAAACTAATGGAGTTACTACTGATATTCTCAACAAAATAATTTATAAAATATAATTTAAGATTAACATTTTCAAGAAATATATATTTTGTAAGTAATACAGTAGAGAGTGTGTGTGTATTATGTAGGTATGTGTTTTACAATGAGATGCTTCTCAAAAACTCTCAAGGAAATTATTTTTCTTTTTGAATTTTAAAATTTAAATCAACAGATTATGAGATTAAAAACACATATGCCACCTTAAAAATCACTTACAGTGTAAAGCAATATTATCATATAACTATTTAAAAGGAAATAGATGAATTCTATTTAAAATAGAAATAGATGAATTGAAAAATAAGGGAGGTAGTGATTACTGCCTCTTTCTATTGCAGTGCTAGAATAGGTCATTCAAAACAAGGTGACGAGTTGCATGTTCAGTTACATGTTAACTCATAGAACAACCTACAAATGCTATTTGACAATTGTTTCCTATTGGTGAATATAATGCAATCCAGACAGACTGTCAGGACATAATAATAAGAACCGGGATATTTCATTCCAAATGGGGCACAGGTAGTGTTCAGAATATCAAATTTTAGAGTAATCCACATATATCATAATGGGAATGGTCCAATACCCTTATGATCATCCTTAGCTGCCAAGTGTGGTTAGAAAACACTTTAGTTCAGCAAATGACTCTCAAAGTACTCTGTAGGAATCTTAAATGGATTCTGATGCCTACATATAATGCATTCAGATCAGAAATACAAAAGAGGCTGGGTTTTATCTATTTCTATCAAACATCTGATGAGGATAAACTTTAATAACATTGTTCATTCTTGATTTGAAATTATTTTTAATCAAAGACATAAAAAAGATCAGTGAGGACTGCCTATTGATTAGACAAACATCCCATTTCCTTCCCCATGCCAACCTAGGTAATGTCAACATGAGTGCAGATGGTGACAATTACTACTAATTTCAACAGGATTCCTACTTTATTGCCAAAAACAAACAAAACAAAACTAACCCCCAATTATAGTGTTTTGAATTGTGATAGTGGGTGGCGAGGGATACATAATTTCAACTTTTACTTTTTTCAAAACATGTTCAAGAAAACACACAGAGACATGAAGTTATATTAGCTGAAACACTTGGTATTTAACAAATAGTTGGTGAAGACCAAGAGAAATATCTACTAAGAGGCTGTGAGGCAGAGCTGTAGGCCCAGGCTTGAGTGTGGCAGATGTACAAGCACCTTGACTACAAACACGACCTCAGGGACTTCTGGTCTTCTCCAAACAGAGAAGGTAAAGATAATCTCTTGTTTCTCTCCATCCATAAGAAAGTTGCTTCCTGATGCTCTCAGGGCCATTGTACGCCTACATACCCTCACTGCCACTAGTATCCTTTTCTATTTATTCAAAGATTCATACTCCCCAGAGTATGAATTCATACTCCCAATTCCACCCAGAGAGGAGAGATATACATAGCTAGTATATGGTCAGAACTTTGGCTATAAGTCATCAGCCAGAAGGGCAGAGACAAAAGGGACTCTTTAAGAACACTGATCTTTAAAGAGTAGTAACTTTTCACTTAAGTATTTTTTTTTAAGATTTTGTTTGTTATTTGAGAGAGAGAGAAAGCAGGAATGAGGGAGGGGGCAGAGTGAGAAGCAGATTCTCTGCAGAGAGGGGACCTGACTCAGGGCAGATCCCAGGACTCTGGGATCCCAACCTGAGTCAAAGGCAGACGTTTAACCAACTGAGTCACCCAAACACCCCCACTTAAGTATTTTTCAGGAGAAAAATTACAAACTAAATACTGCAGTGATGCACTTCCTTCCCATATTTACATGACTAGGTAGCAAAAGCAGAGCTTTCTTGCTCAGTTCAGCAAGATAACTAGACTTAAAAAAAAAAAACGGCTTGACATTAGAAATGTAGCATGGAACCAAATCCCTCAACTAGGCTTCAGGCATAGGGCATGAAAAGATTCTAAGAGCAACGAGGTGGAAAGTGAAGGTGAACAGAATCATTAGTGGTAAGCAAACACTAGGTATGAAAACCTCACATAACAGAAAAATGGTTCTGTAAACTTAGGACCTGCAAAATGGTTTTATACTTAAAAAAAAAAAAAGGAAAGAGAAAACGATTGAACCCTTAGTGTAGAAGACAAGCATCTTCTGGAAATGGAATGTGGATGAAAGTAATGTATGCTATTTCCAGGCCTTATTCTTTTTTTTTTTTTTTTCCTGGGCCTTATTCTTAACAACTTCCCAGGCAATCCTTACTTCTCTTTTCCCTGACAGCCAAGTGGAGAAAACTCCAGATTGGAAGGCATATGCTGTAGATGGTGAAGATGCAGGATGGAAAGTCTGATCTCTATGTGAACACTGGAGAGAGTGCAATCTAACCAGGAACACCTGTATTCAACTACTGCCTGAGCAAGAAATAAATTTTTATTGTGCTATTTCACTGAGATTTTAGGGCATATGTATTATAGCAGTGAGCACAATGTTAACTATACTACCTTATATAGAAGCCTTGGGGAAAAATAGGGCCAGTGATGCTGTTAGATTTTGGAGGAGGAAGGGGATGGGGAATATGATACTTTAGACCGATCTGTTTCTGAACATTCTGTAATTGCTTTGCTGGGATGTGAATAAGTCACTTATAATCCAAGAGTGTGTTTCCTTTTTGTTTGCAACAAGTTGCCCTAAATTAGTTGCTGTTTCTTTCTTCAGACTTGAAATTCTGTGATTCGTTTATCAGAAGTGAGAACTCCAATATCAGATATCACTCAAATCAGCAGTTAAAAAGTGTGAGTATAGAGAAAAAGTAGGGGATATTTTCAATAGCCCATCTTGAGTTGACTTGTTAAAAGCTTTGTACCAAAACACATGTGAATCAGAACTTAGCCTAGTCAGAGTTAAAATAAGCCTCTCTTACCCAAACAATTATTATGAGAAGTGTAGGCATTTTTAGAAATGGATAAACACAAAAATTCTCCTTCAAGTATATCAATGAACTGAAAATACATCTCCTTGAAAACATCAACCAAGGCACAGTGTGATGAGAGACAAGGTTAGATTCATGCTCAATACTTCAAGGAAGAGCCAAAATGTCTGAGTGTACTGACCCGATCCCCTTGGGGGAAAGTATAAATGCAGACCTGTCACTTGATTCATTTATAATTTGAATCAGTAATACTCTGGACGGTATTGAAGAGAACAATCATGTATAGGTAGGAATGAATGAGATGATAACCTAAAGGTCACTTTCATTTCTCTTGTCTATGCTAATTGAGCCCTTATGAAATTCAGCAGGAGCCAAATGGAGACAACTGCACCTTCTACTGAGCCTCGATACCCTTACAGAATGTTACACAAGTGCTTCTAAATAGCAGAGGTCACTAAGCAGTTTTAGGAGAGGAAGCTTACGTAACCTGAGTGTGATGGGAAAAACAAAACAAAATATAACCACAATTAAAAAACATTTAAACATGAGAGTCCTAGTTCAGTTGAATAGCTTTGGAATAAACTCAGCCCTGGAGGACATGTGGATCTTCTGGATGGAGGTTTTTCAATTAGAGCAGAAATCAAGCTTGAGAACAGGGTGTTAGCCTCATGGATGTGAGCACTCAGAAAGGAAACTGTGATTTACCCACATAAAACTGTGAAGGTCTGAAACGCTCCTTGCATGGCCTCAGCACAGTGCAGGGCGCAAGAGACATGTGAGCCATGAAGATCTAATGTGATGTAGATGTAACGCAGCTGTAATTTAGGGGTGGTGACAGCCATCGTCTGAGAAATGGTAGTGCTGAGCTGTGTGAGCAAAGCAGGCAGCAGGTACCTGATAAGTACTGCACAGGGCTTGGGAGGTGAGCCAGGGCGGTGACCAAGGGCCTGGGCTTTGGCCGTTAGCCAGACCTTGGCGCAAATCTTGATTCTGCTACTAACTACCTGTTTTAATATTTAATGTTAATGGCTTAGCTGTTTAATGACAGGTTACTGAGCCACTCAATTTCCTTATCTATAAAAGAGAGATAATAACACGTACCTCACTGGGTTTTTGTGAGATTAAATGAGACCGAAAATATGCAGTGAGATACCCAGGCTGCCTGGACCTAAACTGTACCTGCTATGAGGATTTAAATAAACTTGCAAAAGTCTGATAAAATGGTGAAGTAAGGTATCTGGGAAACTATTTGTATGAAGAATAAAGAAAAAGATTTTCTGAGGAAAGAGCTAACTTGAACTCATAATGGTTTCAGATCCAGTGGGGAGGAATGATGTTGCATCGAGCTTGATGTCCACCATTGAAATCTATCATAGGTTAGGCCCCTAGCTTCATGCCTGTGATTAAGGACGCCAGAGGGCTGTAAGGGCAACGTGAAAGGGCTCTCTTACTAAAGCCCTTCTGGAACAGAGGCTACCTCACTTTGGAATTCATCTAAAAGGGCTATGCAGAATGGAAGAGAAGATATTGCTCTTCCAATTAAGCATTGACCATCAACTATTGAAGACTCCAGTTTAATGGTGGCTGTGGAGAAAAAGAACTACAGTGCCCAATGAGATGAGGTGGCACTTCTTGCTGTGGGGTCCTTGCCTGAGATTGTAGTTAAAAGTGGAAGTAGCAGCAGTTTAGGTACACGGGGGTGGAGGGAGCGGTGGCACCTGTGATAGGAGTAAAAGCATTCACAACCAGCGGCTGTGCAGCAGGTGTGGCCACACCTGTGAAGGGTGGCTAGTGCTGGTGGTGTGTGGCAGCTGGCAGACAACCAGCAAAGGCACTGGCAGTGACGGCAAGAGGTGGCCAGGGGAAGCACGCTGGTGTGTGAGCGTGGACGGGACACCACGTGAGTGCCACCAGAAATCCTGGGGGAGGACGGTGGGGGCGTATGAAGGAGCAATGACAGGCTGGAGTCAAAGTCCTGCATGATCAGATGTGGGCAAAGGCCCGTTTCATGTAGTTTATCAGCATTGACGTTATCTGGATCCAGGGAATGGTGAGTCTGGGAAATCTGTGTCAGAGATTAATACATACCATCAGAGGCACTCAATTAATGATAATCTTCTATCTCTTTACTCTGTTCTTTCAGGCATTTTAAGAGGATAATATGGATTTATCATCAAATTGTGTCTGAATGCAGCAAATTACATAACCTTGGTCAAGTTCTGAGCCTTTCTTGGCTTGTTACTCTATTAGCTACATGGGAAAAGTGTGATCTGCTTTGTAACCTAGAGATGGAATATGTAGCATATTTTTCCAACACCTGCACATGGTAAGTACGCAGTGATGTTAGTTTTCTCCATTTTTCAACAATTGAAGAATTCTATGCAATTAGCATCTCAGAACCGACCTGGACAGGAACTGAGCTCGCAGAGCTGTGGTAACTACAAAAGCAGAGAAGACTGGGGACTCACATCAGGAGTTCTAGCTAAGAGCTTTTGCCCCCCCTCACATCCAAGAACTGATTTGATCCTTCCAAACAAATGTGAATCTGGCGCTATGATTAACATTTACTTATGAAGAAACCAAAGCTCAAAGTTTTCACACTCTTAAACTGTGGTTTAGGTAGCAAAGCAAACTGAGCTAATACTGACAATCCCTTATGTCTTTTCTTCTGCCCAGGTTCCTTTATTTGTTTGTTTTTGAGGGGCTTTTTTGGGGGGAGGGGAATACATAAAATGTAAAAGTTATTCTAAATATTTTTTCCAGTTTTACTGAGAAATAATTGATGCACAAATTTAAGGCATAGAGCATGATGGTTTGATTTACTTATATTGTTAAAAGATTATTGTAACAGGTTCAGCTAACACCTATCATCTCACAGAAATACAATAAAGACAAGAAAGGAGAAAAGAAAGCATGGAACATCTTTTCCCCTTGTGATAAGAACTCTTAGGATTTGTTCTCTCTCTTAACGTTCCCATATACATCATAAAGCAGTGTTGGCCACAGTCATCATGCTATACATTATATCTCTAAAATTTACTTATCACTGGAAATTTGTACTTTTGACTACCTTCCTACAATCTGCCCTTTCTCTGGCTGCTGCCCCTGTAATCATATTCTGAACTCTCTTTCTAAAAGCTTGATTTTCTTTTTCTTTCTTTCTTTCTTTCTTTCTTTCTTTCTTTCTTTCTTTCTTTCTTTCTTTCTTTCTCCTTTCTTTCTTTTCTTTTCCTTTTTCTTTCTTTCTTTCTTTCTTTCTTTCTTTCTTTCTTTCTTTCTTTCTTTCTTTCTTTCTTTCCTTCCTTCCTTCCTTCCTTCTTTCCTTTCCTTCCTTCTTCCTTCCTTCCTCTTTCCTTCCTTCCTTCCTCTCTTCCTTCCTTCCTTCCTTCCTTCCTTCCTTCCTTCCTTCCTTCCTTCTTCCTTCAGATTCCACATAAGTGAGATCATATAGTAGTTGTCATTTTCTATTTGATATTTCACTTAGCATAATGCCTTCAAGTACATCCATGTTGTCATAAGTAATAGAATTTCCTCAATTTTTATGGCAGAATAATCTTCCATTGTGTATATATATAATTTGTATACTCCATATAACATATTATATACCTCTTTAGCCATTCACCCATCAGTGGATGGTTTGGTTGCTTCCATGACATGGTTGTTGCAAACAATGCTGCTATGAACATGAAAGTGGAAACATCTTTTTGAATTAGTGTTTTTATTTTCTTTGGATATATTACCAGCAGAATTGGTGAATCATATGGTAGTTCTATTTTTAACTTCTGGAGGAACCTCCATACTGTGTTCCATAGTGGCTGTTTTTTTTTTTTTTTTTACATTCCCACCAACAGTGCACAAAGGTTCCCTTTTCTCCACATCCTCACCAGCATTCGTTCTTTGATGATGGCTAACAGGCTTAGGTGCTGTCTTGTGAGTTTACGCTGCATTTCTCTAATGACTGGGAGTGTTTCATATACCTGTTGGTCTTTTCATATTGTTCTTGGAAATCAGGTCCCTTGCCCATTTAAAGAATATCCAAATTTTATTTGGGTATTTTTTTGCTAATGAGTTATATGAGTTCTTCATATGTTTGGGATATTAGCCACTTATCACATGTATGGCTTGCAATTTTTTTTCCTATTCTGTAGGTTGTCTTTTCACTTTGTTGGTAGCTCTTTGTGCAAAAGCCTTTAGTCTGATGTGGTCTCATTTTTTAATCTTTGACTTTATTGCTTGTGCTTTAGGTGTCATATCCAAAAAATCATTACCTAGGTTATTGTCAAGGAGTTTTATCCCTATGTTTTCTTGCAGGAGTTGAATGGTTTCAGGCCTCACATTTAGGTTAATTCATTTTGAGTTCATTTTTGTGAGTAGTTTTAAGATAGGAGTCCAGTTTCACTCTTTTACATGGGAATATCCAATTTTCCCAGCACCCTTATTGAAAAAAAATGTCTTCTATTTAAGTATTCCTGACTCTTTTGGTGAATATTAGTTAACCATATATCCTTGGGTTTATTTGGGGCTCTCTATTCTGTACCATTGGTCTATTTATCTGTTTTTACACCAGTGATGTATTGTTTTGACATCCATGGCTTTATAGTATAACTTGAAATCGGAGAGTGTGATGCTTCCTGCTTTGTTGTTCTTTTCAGTATTTCTTAGGCCTTTTGGGGCCTTTTATGATTCCGCACAAATTTTAGGAGTATTTTATTCTACTTCTGAGAAAAATGCCATTGGAATCTTGGTAAGTATTGCACTAAATCTATAGATAGCCTTTAGTAGTATTGACATTTTAACAATATTAGTTCTTCCAAGCCATAAACACTAAATACCTTTCATTTATCTGTGGTTTTTTTGTTTCATCAATGTCTTGTAGATTTCAGAGTACAGATCTTTCACCTCTTCTGTTCAATTTATTCCTAAGTATTTTATTGTTTTTGATACTATCATAAATGAGATTGATTTTTTAATTTTTTATGACATTTTCAGAGAAATCCCTTTACTGTATAGAGACACCACTGATTTTTTGTTTTGTTTTGTTTCAGAGGTAGAATTTAGTGATTCATCAGTTGTATATAACACCCAATGCTCATTACATCAAGTGCCTTCCTTAATGCCCATCACCCAATTACCCCATCCCCCACACACCTCTCCTCCAGCAACTCTCAGTTATTTTCTAGAATTCAGAGTCCTTTATAGTTTGCCTCCCTCTCAATTTTCATCTTATTTTACTTTTCCTTCCCTTCCCCTCTGTTCAGCTATTTTGTTTCTTAAATTCCACATGAGTGAGATCATATGATAATTGTCTTTCTCTGACTGACTTATTTCACTTAGCATAATAACCTAGTTCCATCCATGTCACTGCAAATGATAAGATTTCATTCATATATATATATGAATATATATATATACATATGCACACACACACACACACAAACATATCTACCACAAACCACTACTGATTTTTGTGCGTGTCAGAATTTATTTTTAAGGTTGAATAACTTTTCCATTTTATGTATATGATAATTTTTAAAATCCATTAACCTGTTAATGGGCATTTGGGCTGCTCTTACCTTTTAGCTACTGTCAATAATGCTGTTATAAATATGGGTGTACAAATACTTATTTGAGTTCCTGCTTTCAATTCTTTTGGGCATTTATCAAGAAGTGGAACTGCTGGAGCCTATGGTAATTCTATTTTTAATTTTTTGAGTAACTGCCATACTCTTATCTATAGAGGCTGCACCAGTAGTGCACAGGGTTTGGATTTCTATGTCATCAACACTTGTATTAATTGGTTTTTGTTTGTTCATTTGTTTCTTTGTTTTTAAATATTAACTGTCCTAATGGGTGTTCTAGCTAACAGTTTTTGCCAATAGGAACAACGATAGAAAGGTAAAAAAAAGAATCACAGAATACTAATACTTGTATATTTTTCATAAATTGATGCATATATTTTAGTCATCAAAACTCAATTTATTTAAAAATATTCAATTAGTCCTTCTTAGTATTTGTCTGTTGTAGATTTCCAGTTAAATCCATTTCAGTTATCATTTTTTTTAATAAGTATCTGAAATGGATAGCTCTTCTGGATTGCATTTGCAAATAAAATTTAGCACCTTTATAAAGGCCAACTGAGTTTTCCTCAGGTAGGTGGAGTCAACCAGTAAATTAAGCTTTAGATATCTGATTACATTTTATTTGCTGGGGCCAGGTATCATTCTCTACATTTTGTTTGGATTACAATTGTAGGCCGCAAATATTTGACAGTAGCGCAAAAGAATCTTCCCCAATTTGAAAATCAGAAAGATGTGGTAATTCAAGCAATGTTCCTAACAAAAAGATAACTTTTTTTTAAAAGGTCCCAGATTTATAATCTTATTGGTCTGGAATCTTTGTGGAACTTTAAAAACAAACTGTAAACTAGTGAATACAGTGCTTATCTTCTATCAATAAAATAAAACATTGTCGAGAAACATCTAGTATTAGAGGACCCCCAGAATAGGTTCTTGTTCAATGCTACGCTTCTTTTCTCTCCATCCTACACTTTAATTATCATCTTTGTTATATGACAATTATCCAGAGGAACATTTTATCTCAATTATCATATTTCTTCCCTTTTCACTTTCTCTGGCACAGAAAAATTAAATGTTTACTTTCAAAGCATGAATTGCAGTGTAAATGTATGGGTTTCCCCCTAAGCAGTAAACTTAA
Organism: Canis lupus baileyi; assembly: GCF_048164855.1. NCBI lineage: Eukaryota > Metazoa > Chordata > Mammalia > Carnivora > Canidae > Canis > Canis lupus. The sequence continues at coordinate 1,529,422 of NW_027326430.1, read as the reverse complement.
TTTAATTAATAACTTCAAAATCCCTTAGGTAATATGAAATATGCATAGTTATTACAAGCCAATGTGTGTGGGGTAGGGGGTGAGGGGAAGATGACTCAGTTGGAGGTAGAGGCAGATAAAATATGTGCAAATGGAAGCTAGAATCTGGGCAACACTCCAAGAGTGAAGGGTGCTAAGTTAGTTTCAAACAACTTGCACCGCCCAGGTGCATTCATGTCTAGCTAAGGGAAGGCTGCAAGGTTGCTGTAGATGACTGGTCCAGCTCCTATTAGAGCATCTTACTTCCTGCTTTGGGCATGTGTGGGATATCAACATAGGTGTGCTGGCTGTAAGTAAATTTGATTTTTGAACAACCACATTTACAAGCCAGAATCAGCAGGGAGGATTTGCCATAACAAAGTGCTTTCCAGGCATCACGGTGTTCTCTTTAAAGTGGGAAATTTCCTCAGTGCACTCCAAATGTGATTTGATTTACAAACCGTTGATTGAAAAGACAGGACTGTGGCGCTGAAAATACTCCAGAGTTCATCGAGTACAATAACTTCATTTTGCAAATAAAGAAACTGAGGCTGACAGAGGACAAACGACTGGACCAACACCAGAAAGTTGAACAGGCTGGAATTCCCAAGCCTCCTGACTACCAGGGCAGGGCCCATCCCACAGGCCACACCAGTGATTTCTCAGAGCAAGATTCATATGTATTCAACCCGGAAAGAATCTGCATTCTTTTCCCAAAACTCCTAATCTACATCAGAGATGATCTATGGTCTGGCCCATAGCATTTTGAGGTGGACTCTCGAAAATTCACCAAGCACATATTTTTCTAACCTTAATGACTATAATAATGAAAATAATAATGTTTCACACTTCCCCTAGGCCTTATTTTATGCCAAGCACTAATATATGCATTTTATATCAACTAACTCACAAAAACCCTTATGAAGAAGGGACAGTTATCCACATTTTACAGATTAAGAAACTGAGAACAGAGTAGTCAATAAGTTTGTACATAATGTACATGGTTGATAAGTAATGGATTTGGGATTTGGGCACAGCCAACATGACTCTAGAGTTTGCGCACTTAAATACAATGCTGTATTTCCTTTGGAAACACTGTTATCCTATACCACTACTTCTCTATGATAAGGATGAGGAGATTTTTCTGGTGGCCACAGTAAAGTAATTTATTGAATCTAGTTTCTGTCCCTTTTGTATGGTAGTCCCTATGGTGGGAGATCTGGCAGGGAAGGTTTGAGAGTCAAAAGGTACCAGGTATGATCTAAATTTCACTGTAAATGTTCCTCAAATGAGGCCATCTTGGAAAAGGCAGAGGTTACATTTTCTGCAGTTTTATTACTCTTCAAGAAATACAACATTCTTCGATTACCTTATGTGCAGGTCTTCAATATGGAAAGAGCAATGCAGGCTAAGTAAAACTGAGCAGTTCCTCGAAGTCAGGTAAAACAAGCAGCCTATTATTTCATAAATGACATTTTAATTATCACCAGGAGGCCATTAAGAATGCATCATGGCAGTTTGCTTGGTTCCTTTTAGAAAGATAATATTGACAAACTCCTATGAAATTGCAGTTCAGAAAACAGTGTAAATTGAGATTGGTAATAAAACACACATTTGCTTGTGTACCCTAAAGCAATGATTAACAATTTGAAGAGAGAAGACAAAGTTAAAATTATATTTTTCTTTTTTAGTGAGAGGCAGAAGATAAAGTCATTGGCAGGAAGACTGTTAGGTCGGTAAATTTATTACCTATTTGAGTTACATGATGTGTTTAGCATAGTAATGTGAAGTGTCAACCATCCAAGCACGAGACACTCAGTTGCCAAATGCCCTTGAATGCTAATGCTGCTTTATTCTCCAAAAAGTCCAGAAGATTGTGTTTAGTGACCTCCAGTCTGGAGGATTTCAAGAGAGGAGCTTAGTTTTGGATGTAGTCCGGAGTCTCAGCAAGGGTGACTGACATAACTCTAGAATCTTTGGTTATCTTTACAAATTCCATAGTTTCCTCCCTCAGTAACCACATGACATCAGGAAAGTTTTTCATATTTAGTTTTCATCCCAAAATTGAAGTCCTTATTGCTTATCATGACTGGTTTTCCTCATAATTAAAACCAGTCCATATACTTGTTGCAAGTGATGTGGGTGGTTTCTCTAGATACCACAGGAAAACCGTCCAAACCACTTACCTTTTACCTTTTAACTCTTTCCTCTAGGTAAAACTTTTTGTATTGGTCTCCTTGGTTATTAAACCAAAGAGGAAGAACTGTGGTGACTGGTTCCATTATAGGCTAACCACATAAAATAAAGAAAATTCTTGAGACATCCTTTAGGCACAATGTAATTTACTTTTCTTTCCTTAGAATTGTTCCAAAGGTAGGGATATTGCTAGCATCTAGAGATCATTAGTATTCCTAGGGGAACTGTGAAGATGAGTGGTAAATTGCAATTCAGTAGCCACAAAGCAGGTTCTATTTTTTTCTTCAAGAGACTCTTCTCTCCAACACCTGGGTGGCTCAGTGGTAGAGTGTCTGCCTTTGGCCCAGGTCATGATCCCGGGGTCCTGGGATCTAGTCATTGGGCTCCCCGCAGGGAGCCTACTTCTCCCTTTGCCTATGTTTCTGCCTCTCTCATGAATAAATAAATAAAATCTTTAAAAAAAAGACACTCCTCCCTCTCACCGCCTTCTCTATATTCATTAATCTATTTCTTCAACACCAACTATTAAAGAAACACTTTCTGTGCCTAGATTCAGCTATCTCCAAAGAGAGTATGGTCTAAGGAGGAAGTAAAATTAACACAAAAACAAACAGAACATGAAGAAGAAAGAAAGAAAAGCCATGAAAGCAGTAGATAGAAAATGCTTTCAGAGGTTATATAGGATATCAAAAAATACCCAGCAACTCTATTTCAAGACGGTATATTTTTTTAAAGAAAATTTTTAAAAATATTCATTTACTTATTCATGAGAGACACAGGGAGAGAGAGAAGCAGAGGGAGAAGCAGGCTTCATGCAGGGAGCCTGATGTGGGATTTGATCCCGGGACTCCAGGATCACGCCTGGACCAAAGGCAGGTACTTAACCGCTGAGCCACCTAGGGATCCTCTCAAGACAGTATATTGAGTACACATGTGTATCCCCAGAAATAGACTTCATTAAAAAGATCATAAAACATTAAAAATGGGTCTTAATCTATAACAATAAAGATAACAAAACTGAGCAAGAGATCTCATTAAAATTCTGGAAGGTAGAATGGATATAATGATAGTTAATGTAGTCACATATAGCCATGAACCAGAATAAATTAAAGAAAGGGCTTCATCCAAGTAGATAAGTGGAGTCTTTGACACACAGAACTCTAGAGAGGTTTGGGGTTCAGAGGACACTGGGTAGATGAGATCAAGATGACACATGAAGCTAAAAGTAGAACCCTAATAATCATTTAGCCCATAGCCAAAGAAAGAAGTACATAGACCTCTCTGATGAAAATTAGAAAGGCAATATAAGAGTTAGAACATGAGTAAATCTGTCTTAAATGAAGCATCTGGGACCTGAAAGATTAAAGCTGGCTCCCTAAAATGAGGCTACAAATATGTGGGCAGAGATCATAGTCAACTTCTAATTTGTAAATATAACTAGGCAATGAAGAATAAGCCTTCTTTGCAGAAAAGTCTGAAACATAAAATATGAAGAATAATGATAAGAACGTAAGAATCAGGAAAATTTAACACAAGAAAGACATTACAAACAATAAAAATCAGATAATAAGATTTGGAAATTAAAAAATATATATATATGATATATTTATTTACATCTTTAAATTTTATCCATCATAAAGATATTTAACTGGAGAGTTGGGTGATAAGAATAAGGAAATTCCTCATATTAGGGAGCAAAGGGGCAAAGAGGGAAAATATGAGGGAAGATAAATGACTCAGAGGGTCAATCCAGGAAGACCATATCTGACCAACAGAAGTTCCAGACATGAAAGATTAAATGTGCAAAGAAACTTTAAAAAAGGAGTATTTTCCAGAGCTGAAAAACTACCTTCAGATGGAAGAGATCCATTTCAGGTCTGGCACAAACACATTTTTTGAAAAGTAATATATGTAGACCTTTCATTGTGAAATTTCAGAATACCAGGACCAAGGGTCAACAAACCTCCTGTTAAGGATCAGAGAGTAAATACGTTAAGTTTTGTAGACCATACAGTCTCCGTCACATCTATTCTACTCTCCTGTCACAGCACAAAAGCAGTCATAGACAATATGTCAGTGAATGAGCATGGCCGTATTCTAACAGAACTTCGTGTACAGAACAGCTGGTGGGCTGCGTTTGGCCCATGGGCTGTAGCTCATTGACCCCTGAACAAAAGCAGAGAAAATGTCAAAGAAATGAAAAGAATCAATGAAAATGAAAACAAGAAAATAGAAAGATAACCTATAAAGGAATAAGTATCAGAATGGTATGAACAATATCGACTAATAAGATATTAGAATAGTGATTCAAAGTTCTGAGGAAAATATATATAGTTGTGCACCTAGTTAAACTAGCAAATTTGAGAGCAAACCTTCAGACAAGGAGTCAGAAATTTTACCTTGCAAATATCTTTTATGAAGAATTTACTTCAAGGTGAACTTTAATAAGACCAAAGAGAAACCAAATAGAAATAGGACGGACACACACACACACCCCAAAATAGAACTCAGAAAAATAATATATCCAACCTATAAGTAACCCTGAGTGAAGCAAGGGAACAGAAGGCATTGCAAAGATGGTATTTGGAAACAAAACAAAACAAAACTTGACCAAATATATGACATGATGTAGCATTTGAAAGGGAAAAAAAAAAAGTACAAAAAAGGCAAATAGTGATAGTAGAAAAATCAATTAGAAAGAGAAAATATTTAAAACCCAAACAGGAAAGGACACATAATCATGCCATTCTTCTTGTCTATGTAATGACCAGATGAATATCTGCATGGATTATCGGGAGAGGAAACTCCAGTCCAGCTCCAGCAACCTGAGAAAGCAAGAACTGGAAGGGGATCTGAAATCACTTTGGGATGGTGAGAGCACAGGCTGCATTATAAGAGGCTCCATCAGAGAGAGTCTGTGTATTATACGAGAAATTTCTGGTTTATTTTGTCTTCTTATTTTTTGGAATTAGAGGCTACTGACAGCTTTAAACACAGAAGTAACAAAAGTTCAGTTACTGACATATCGCTCTGGTGGGGGTAGTAGACCAGAAGTAGATAAGAGTGAAGGCAGGGAGACCTCACAGGGGGGACGTGCGACTGGCCAAGTCTATCTGGCCTTTTGTTGCAGAATTAGAATAGCAGGGTAACCAATAAAGAGGTATCAATACTATGCATCTTAGAGCTCTTCCATGAGCTTTCTTTTGAAGATGACCAGTTCTTGTTTATCTTCCAAATGGGGAAAGGAATGCAGAAAACATTCTGGGTTTGATATCTTCAAGAACACCACAGAAGCAGAAGATACTTGCAATAGAATAAGTAGATTTTTTTTTTCAAAATTCAAGTTTTTATTACATAGTTCCCAAACTTCCACACCTCCAGTAAACTAAATACTGTCCAAGGTCTGAGAACTTTTGTTCTTGTTTTCATTCATTATGGGTTCAGAATAAATGCACTAAAAGTGGGGTACTAAAAAGATAGGGCAGCTGTTCTCGGTAAGGGTATATAAATGTCAATCTCCAAAGAACGTATCAGATCCAGGAGTCTGGGTGGGCAGACACTTGGAAATCTGCATTTTTTAACAGATGTTTGGTAGCTCTGGCTTAAACTATACTAACAGGGCTATATATACTTAGTCAACATCCCTTCTTTTAGTCCACCTCACATCCACTTTACATCCACGTTCTTTGCCATTCGCTCTTGCTATCAGTTTGTAAGATGAGCCATGAAACTCTTATAGAAGCTCGTCATTTTTAAGATAATGTCCTCAAATTCTACCATATAATTGCTACCCTTTGTTATCCTGTGTTATTTAATTTGGCAGAAGACTCTGGGCAACATTTTCCATAATTTTTCTCCACCAATTTGGTGCCATGGTGTTTGGAGTTAGAGTAAAAACAAATTATCTTAATGTGAAACTATATATAACCTGTGGAAAGGCAAATATTTAATTGTGCCTAAATTTAAAGTGGTATTTGATTTCAGTATAAAATTAGGTACAAAAAATTGTTCTGTTTTCTGAAATTATCTTTCCTTTTAAGCCATCTTTGCTGAGATTTCTGTTTACTCTCTTATCAAGTTTAATTACTGCTTTTAAAAAGCAAAGAACTTAATGTTTCACACTCTGCTGCCAAAGCTGCTTAAGAACAAGTTTCAGATAGATTGTTGTACATGAGTTTGACCTAGAATAGAGGTATTCATTTGGTTTCTATGCTGTTTCCCTTAAAAGAAAACTATGCACTCAGTTCAGATACATTTTAGTATTGTAGTCAGTTAGTATAATGGGGATTATTTTCATTTTTTTCAGTGTATACACCACTAACATTCATTGAAGAATAAAAAATGCAAATAGAAGGATCTGTGATGAGGTACTCAAAGCTTAATGATGGGTTAGGGAAATGTAGAATCTTGGGAAGCAGAAGATTGGTAGGCTCTCAGACAAGAGCACTTGCAGCTAGAGACACTACGATATTCTCGAGTAGAGTGATGGGTCAGAGAGTTTATTTGTCCCTAGGATTCTTCACATACAGAGGAATTCTAACCTAGTAATTCTGTAATGCCTTTCTCCTTTGGTGCATTATGGATAGAGATCAAAAGTAATGTGCATAAATCTGGATCTAAACCAAGAATTTTCCCTATTGGGAAATGAGCCTCATAAGGACAAAGACTGCCTAGTTCATTGTTCCTTCAATCAGTTCCGAGAACAGAACAATTGCTCAAAAAATACTTGTATTTGGAAGGCAGGAAGACACTAGGAAGGAACCACACCAGTGGGGTATACACCTTAGTATTATTAGATCAGAAGCCCTGAAAATGAAGTGTAGTAGATTCTGATGACACAAGATCTTTATCAGTCCTCTAGCCCCAGAAGTTCCATCCTGAAGGAGAAAACAGATATCATGTGATGGTTATTTCAAGGATGTGGGCTAAGTACTATAGAAACAGGAAAAAAAAAAAGTTAGAGTTAGTAATGAGTAAAAGTGAGACTAAAATCTAACTTTGAATCTTATGCCCTTTACATGAAGATTCTGTATTCTGTATTCTTTATGTCCACCTTGGTGGAAGTATTATTAGTTTTCACTCCCAATTGCTTCAAGTTTTAAAACCATACTGCAGGTGATGTCTAGCACACCTTTTAGCAAGTTATAAGAACAGACTCTTGAGGATGCGTAGCAAACTAGGATCCTTTCTTCTCATTTACCAATTACTTTCAGAGCCCTGATTGCCATCCAAATGTCATCAAGAAATTTTGATCTTGATCCGGTGTCCAATAGCATTAACAACGCTCAGCCCAGGCATCTCAACAGGCACATGGACAGCTCTATCATGTAACAGAGAATCGGGGTGGAATATAAGCTAGTCCTCAGGGAACTGTATAGAACTGTTTTACTCTATGTTGCAGCGGAAATCTGGGTGTTTCCACATGTACTGCACATGTGAAGGTACCTCACCTGTGTGCTGAAGTGGAAAGAAAGTTGGAGCACTGCCATGATACAGAAAAGCCTATTTTAGGATGCAATAAAACTGTGAGACACAATTCTTCAAGTAGGAATTGCTCTTGAGTTGTTGTTGGAGGAGAAGCTAACCAAAGAGACAAACCTAAACAATGTACAGGTAAGAGAAGGGATAGGACTTTGATTACAAGATCCAGTGAATTTATTTTGTACCAAGGACTCATTTCTGGGCATCCTCCAGTTTGAGAAGCACACATTTTGCTATTTTTATTTAATATTATGACATGTCTTAAGATTATTGATAATCTGATACATTTTTGTAGTGCTTTACATAAAATAGCTAAATTAAGCGAATTGCTCTGTGGTCTAATGACTAATTTTAGAAGATTTAAGTCATAATGCTGCTGAGTCTTGACAACTTAAAATATAATCATGGGCACAATATGGCTAACCAATTCAACTCCATAAACAAATTATGTTTGCTCCTCCAAAGCAAAAAAAAAATTAAAATAAATACAAAATAAATTAGAGTTTTCTTAACTCATAGGATTTCAGTCAAAGACTCTATGCAACGATACAAGAAATAAAGAAATAAAGGAAGAAGTAAGAAAAAAAGGAAGAAGTAAAGATAACGCACACATCATTAAATGGTTTAAATACTGGTAGACTCTTGAGATTCCTAAACTGTTTTCACAATTCTCATCTGCATTTAGCTGTAAATGCAATTGATATTGGATAGCTTGGTTTCTTAATGGTTAAATTCACATTTGTTGCAGTAGGGATTTGATAACAAGGCTTTTAAAGTATCAGGCTATTTTGGTTTTGCTTGCATATATCTTTACAAGGTTTCTTTTGGAATCTTCAATTCAATATTCCTAGAATCTTTGTGATATGTGACACTCTGTTTTCCTCCCCCATACAGAATCATTCACTTGGTAAAATTTGCATATGTCTATTTAATAATCAAAGAAAAATAGATATGTGACACTTCTTTATTTTTTAATCACCATATTAACTGACATAGAATACAATATAAAAACAGTACATTCTAAAAACCACTTCTGAATATTGAATTATTTTGGATTTAACTGTCTTCTTGGGATTGTATTCAAAGAACTGTTCAATGTTAAATAACTAAATTTGCTGGCACATTAATTTTTTTGGATTTTATTTATTTATTCATGAGAGACAGAGAGAGAGAGGCAGAGACATAGGCAGAAGGAGAAGCAGGCTCCCTGCGGGGAGCCTGATGTGGACTTGATTCCAGGACCTTGGGACGATGACCTGAGCCAAAGATAGACACTCAAGCACTGACCCAACCAGTCATCCCTATTTGCACATTAATTTATTTATTTTTTTTTAATTTTTATTTATTTATGATAGTCACACACAGAGAGAGTGAGAGAGAGGCAGAGACACAGGCAGAGGGAGAAGCAGGCTCCATGCACCGGGAGCCCGACGTGGGATTCGATCCCGGGTCTCCAGGATCACGCCCCGGGCCAAAGGCAGGCGTCAAACCGCTGCGCCACCCGGGGATCCCTGCACATTAATTTAAAACATATTTATTGAATGCCTTTTATGAATATGGTATGTTAAACTCTAGGAATATTATAGTAAAGGAAACAAACTATATTTTCTCAAAGATTGTATAGTGTAGTGGCCATGGAATTAAATAGAGATTTGCAATAAGGTATGGTGAATACAACAAGAAGAGTTTAGTACAGGGATATGGTATAGGTATATTGGGCAGTTGAGGAGAGCTGCCAGGAGAAGTAGCCTCTAAGCGGAGTCCTGAAAAGTAGAAGCAATTACTTTGGTAAAGAAAGGTGGTGAGGAAGTAAGTATGTGAGACGAGCCTAGGCAGAGGGAAAAGAGCTATGAGAGGGCATGGCCCATTGGGGGAAAATGACGGATTAAAACTCAATGTCTGGAAGAGAAGACATGACATTACAGAGGACAGTTGGGTTAAATAAACTTTATTAAGCAGTTTCAACTTCCTTTTGAAGGGTAGAAAGAGCCCTGAAGGATGTTTTTTTAAGATTTTATTTATTTATTGAGAGAGTGTGTGAGAGAGCACAAGCGTTTGGGGAGGTGGGTAAGGGAGAGGGACAAGCAGGTTCCCTACAGAGTAGGGAGCTAGATGCTGCTGGGCTTGATCTCAGAACCCTGGGACCAGGACCTACGCTGAAGTCAGATGCTTAGCCAACTGAGCCACCCAGGCTCCCTGCTCTGAAGGATTTTTAAGCAAGGTAGTGAATGATTGGATTAGTACTAGAGAGAAATCACTCTGGTTACAGTGAACGATTAAAGTGTGGCAAGTTTGGGAAAATGGGAAAGGTTTGGTAGTGTTGCTTTTGATTTGAATAAAGATTCTAATGACCAAAAAAAAAAAAAAAAAAAAAGCTGTTGGAAAGTGGACATGTTTAAAGAATAATTTAAGAAGTGGAATTGCCAGGATATATAGTATTTGGTTATTTGGAGGAAAAGAGACACCAAAGTCGATAGACATTTTGTCTTGGGATATTAGCTACCATTCACAGGGACAGATAGGTACCCCAGGACAGGTTTGGAAGAAGATGATGATCTAGCTTCAAACATACTGAGTTGAATTCTTATGGGGCATCCAAGTGGAGATGTCAAAAATGCATTAGATCCATGGCTCCAGAGTTTAGGGCTGGAAATGCAGACTTGGTGCAATTAAATGAATATAGGCTTCATATGTAACAGTTAAAGCACAGAAACATTAGTGTTGCGTGCACTCATAGAATATGACCTTGTTCTTGAATACCTCTAAAATCTGTTCCAGTAAAAATCAAGTTTTGAAAATGAAAACTTCCATATAGCTATTCTTTTTATGATTTGCATAAATTTTATACCCTATCTTTTCACTATCCCTTTGTACTTTTGTATACATTGAGGACACCATTTCACCTTCATTAAAATTCTTTCCATATCTGTGTAAAAAACCATTCATAGGGCAGCCCGGGTGGCTGAGTGATTTAGTGCCGCCTTCAGCCCAAGGCCTGATCCTGGAGACCTGGGATTGAGTCCCACGTCAGGCTCCCTGCATGGAGCCTGCTTCTCCCTCTGTCTGTGTCTCTGCCTCTCTCTCTCTGTGTCTCTCATGAATAAATAAATAAAATCTTAAAAACAAAAAAACCATTCATAATCTAGCATATAAAAGTAAACCAGAATCTCCCTTATCCATTGGAGATTACCAATGGATTGCCATTTCATTCCTCTCCTCAGTCTCTGACAAATATTCAGAGTCCAGGAACCAAGAAAGGCCAGAATGAATAAAATAGACAGGTTTGAACTAACATAAGAATTTTATAAAGCTATTTTTTAAACATTTTAATTGCTACCAAAACAATGTGACTATTTCTTTCACTCTACTCTTACAGTGAACAATAGCCCTAACTGGCAAACTCCTAGGCAGTCTTCTGAAACCCCTAGATTTGGAATGAATACTGCTATATGCCCTGTCTGGCTTCCAGTAATTCCTGTACTGAGGTCTCAGATTCTCTCCTTTTTAAAAAATATTTTATTAATTCATTCATGAGAGACACAGAGAGAGGCAGAGACACAGGCAGAGGGAGAAGCAGGCTCCATGCAGGGAGCCCAACGCAGGACTCGATCCCAGGTCTCCAGGATCACACCCTGGGCTGAAGGCAGCACTAAACCGCTGAGTCACCTGGGCTGCACCCTCAGGTTCTCTCCTAATTTGAGATCTTGAATCCTTCTCCAGAGTGACACTGACAGTTGCATAGACAGGCCTTGTTACTCACACCTACTGGGAGGATAAGACTTTACTCCTGCTTGCTCTTCCTGTATGGGGTTGTCACAGGGCATTTTCTGAAAACTGTATTTCTCAGAGAAATTCTTTCCTATGAACTTTGGACTTGTGCCTCTTCCTATATAGGATACAGAATTTTCCACAGAAGTTGAAGAGTCAATCAGAATCCTTTAAGCAGAATGCTTACATACCCAACCTTCTATCCTAACTCCTCAATGCCATAGGATAATCTTTTTTCGTAAATATCTTGGTAACTCCATAAAAAATGTTATCATATCTTTATAATCTTTTAAATTTACCTAGATAAATACATGGATAATTGAGGACAATTTTATTGTTCCAAAGCCTTACTATAATTATATCAGAGGAATAAAGAAAGGGAGAAAAAAAAAAAAAAGAGGAAAGGAGAGAAGAGAGGAGCAAGGACAGCGGCACAATTTTAGAATAAAAAAATAGAGTTAACTAATCTTAGCAGAAATCTACAGCCTGCATAACATCACAGAAGAGAATCAACCTATATATACTGTGGACCCCCTGAAGGTAGCTGGGTTTAAGCGCAAAGCTGAAACAAGACAGTTAAGCAAAGTTTGCTCACTGAAGCGCTTGACTTGTCAGCAACCTTCCCTCACTCTGGAGCACCCAGGATACAGGCAATAGGCATAAACTCCAAGGCAAGAGGCTTCAATACTCTTCTCTGGAGAAATCGAATGGCCCTAGGCAAATGTACCTACCAACACTGAAGTTTGAAGATGCTTCCTTTCCCCACTGAGAGGCACCAGGCTTCTGGCCGGTCCCCCTGAATAAAGCCCACCGGTCCAAACAGCCCTCTTCCCTAACATGGAGAGGTGTAAGACCTCAAAACTAGGTCTCACAGCCTTGTATTAGAATACACACAACCAAGAATCACATGGCCTGTGTAGAAATCTCTAATATCTAGAGACCAAAATAAACAGAAAAGCACAAACCAAGGGAAGGAGAGACTGTTCTGGGAACAGAAGAAAAGTGTTTTAAAATAAACATGGTATATTCATGAAATAACATAATACCATACAAAAGAATGATTGGCAGATTGAAGCAGGAAGGGGAAAAAGATATCTATAAATCATCCTATGGGTTTATGTCAAAAGTAGTATCCACCAGCATGTTGTAAAATTATTAGTACATCTGAAAAATTTAGCATTACATTAGAAAGTGAAGCAAATGCGAGGCGCCTGGGTGGCTCAGTCGGATAAGCATTTGCCTCCGGCTCATGATCTCAGGGTCCTGGGGTCAATCCCCATGTTGGGTTTCCTGTCTTAGCGGAGTCTGTTGCTTCTCTCCCTCAGCCCATCCCCCTGCTCATGCTCTCTTTCAAAAACAGAAACATCTTTATAAAATTTTTTTTTAAAAAAGAAAATTAAGTTAGTGGTAAAATAAGTTATTAATTCAGGAAAAAAGAATATATAAAATCATATATACATACAAATACATACATAAAAAATACATTCAAGCATACCACTTGTCTTAGGAGTGAATCATACTTACATAAGCATAATAAAATAAACCATGAGTAAATTTAATTTTAAAAATGTCATTACCTATGAGGGGAGGGGGGAGGTAAATGTGGTATGTAAATGGAAAAGAGCTAAAAATTCATACACTAGATTAGGAATCAAAATATAATTTCTAAAATAGATAAACCAACAAATAAAAGTACATGAATATTACTTTAAAATATATAGTCACATATCAGATTGAATTAATCAGCTGAAAGTGATATTCTTAAAAGAGGAGAATGTAGGTTGGTAACAGGTATAATAGGTCACACTTGTTATTGAACATTGGCCTTTTTGCTCTACTTGACTTTTTTTTTTTTAAATCTACTTGACTTTTTAAACATGTTCATACACTACTGTGTTAAAATAAAAATAAAATAAAATATACTTATCTGGCAAAACCTTATGGAAAGATGCAAATTTAATTCATTTTAAAAAATATTTGTTTACTTTGGGGGTGTAGAGGGAGAGAGAGAGAATCTCAAGCAGACTCCTCACTGAGCACAGAGCCCAATGTGGTGTCCAGGGTCATCACCCTGATATCATATCCTGAGTAGAAATAAGAGTCTGATATAAAACTGACTGAGCCACTCAGGTGCCCCACAACTTTAATTCTTGAATCTGATTCATCCTTCTATATTGTATAGTAAAGCAAATGTGTATTTTAATAAAGTAAATATTCCCCTCAATGGTGTCAAAAATTTGAAAATGTGGGTTCTTGGGCAATCAGTCTTGTTTTTTTTTTTTTTAACAAGAATATTCTTGGCATCCTTTCTGAAGTTCATCTGCTGAGAACCCGCATTTCATATATTTTGTGTAAAAAGTCTTAGAAATCTTGGCTGCCTCATTTCAGGAAATGTTGGTTGTTTATTTTGAGATAATGCAAAAATCCTGTTTTCTTTCAGTACTTTGGAGCATCTTTTAGATATATTCAAATTCTGACCAAAAGACCAAAAAAAAAAAAAAAAAAGGATATATTCAAATTCTGCATCCTTACTGGATGCTAATGTAATTTCAACTTCTAAAAATGTTAATGGCTGAATGTTTGGGGCAATGATAGCTCCCCTTTACCCTGGACACAATCAGTTTCCCAAACTTTCTTCTTCCAAAGCAAAGAAGTTCAAATCTTTACACTTTGCAATCTAACCTATGAAACACTGTAACACATTTGAAGGATTTACATTAAGGAAACAAACAAACAAACAAATACAAGCAGGAAATATTAAGCTTAAATTGTTTGTAAATCATGTAGGCTTGTTCCCATGCACATATAATATAATCAGCACAGAAACTGCCCTCTTGTAATGAAGAAGCAGATGAGCTAGATTCCTACTTAGCTGAATCTCTTAGATTTGAACGAGGAATTATCAGAATCCATCTCACAATCAAAGCTACATAGACAGTTCTACTGTTAAACTGTTGTAAGGATTTGAAAGGTAACTCTATCATACTCTAACCCAAATTCTGCAAGAATATAATCTTTTTCTCTTCTCTCCTTCCTTTCCATATATTGTAAGTTCCAGAAGATCAAAAACCTTTTCTCACCTTTTGGAAGATTTCTTGTCTTGAATACTTTGAAGTAAGTCTTTGTGAGCATTTGACTTAGTCTCCATTCAAAACTGAGTGGAAATGCTATGTTCTCTTATTTAAGAGCATTTTCACAAGAATAAGACAAAGGAAAGGGACAGGAAATATAGGCAAACTGACTTATTTAATGAGATTGGACACATTAGGAAAGAACCAGGCATATAATTATGTGAGATGGGGGAGCACAGACAGAAAGAAATGGAGAGAATATCTTTTCATAGAATGTTTTTTATGCTTACTTTGATCATTTAAACAGATAAATTTTTTCTATCAAATATATCATTAGAAAAACAATAAACCTGCATATAGGTTAGGAACATCATTTTTAAAAGTAAGTCATATCATTTAGATTTTGTTCATCAAGTTTCATTTATTCTTCGCTTTCACCTCTAGAAAAGGAGTTGCAATTAATTGTTCAACCAAGAATTACAATAATGAGGAAAATTAATGGTGATTTTAAGAGCTATCTGATCAAAGCATTAGCTTCCTGACTTTGAAAAGCCAGCTCCTTTTACAATAAGCAATCCCAAGCACCAGTTACTGGGTGTAGGGACTCAATCTTTCAGTCATCAAAGACCTCCTGTACTTTTTCTAATTAAACTGACAGAAACACTGAGGAGTGCCAAGAAACCTGATAATGAAAAGTACTAAATCCTTTACAAAATTTTAAGCTGAACAAGGCATAGTATCTGGCTCAAAGGCAAAGGAAATATTAATTTTCTTATACATAATTAACTTAAATTTTTTCTTAAAGGAGCAAGTTAATGAATGACAGGAAATGATGCTCTAATATAGGTTCCTCTTAATTTAAAATTTGAGTCTGTTGCCTTCTAGTTCTACTAGGTGTCTATTCTGGGGAAATCTTATCTAGGCTGGTGATCTTGATGTCATTTCCAATGAGACAATAAGACCTGTATGAAGGTCATTTTAAAAGAAAGAGACCTTGAAATAGACTAAAAATTCCAAAAGGTAAAGCGTTCCTGATTTACGGGAATTATGGCAGACAACATTTCTATTTTCTTAAAAGCTACAAAGAAATATATCAATCTTATGAGATTTATTCATTCAAACGGCTAATATGTATTGAATACCTACTGTGTGCCAGGTAGTGTATTAGGCACCAGGAATATAATAATGAACAAAACCAGTAACAGTTCCTGACTTTGTATGGCTTATAGACTGGTAAAGAATATTGGAACTAATGAAATGACTTAAAAATGAATGTCTAATGACATTTGATATGTAGATATACAGATAGCCAAAGACATAGGATGGATTACAATACTCCATGGCAGCATTGTAGACTAAAGGAATCAGGAACGATTTCTTGAGGAAGTGGCTTTTGAGTGGGTGTCTAAAGGAGAAGTAGGATTTAACTGGAGCAAAGAACTACTGGGGAGAGGAAAGTGTGGGTAAGGAAAATTCTGTAGACAAAACAATAGGCATGGTAATCCTGGGGTGTCAGGAAACAGGGCATTTCAGGAACTGAGGGAAGGTGGCTGAAATATATTGGTGGGTGGGCAGAGCACTGGGAGACATGATGCTTCAGACACAGGTATAGACTAAAGGGTTTTGAAGATCATCCAAGGATTTTCATCTCCTCTGCCCTTATTTATTGTTCATTTGTGTCATTGACAATTAACTGATTATCTTTTATCTTCATAGTGACTCCTATTTTTCCATACATACACTATGGTCAAATATTTTAATGTATCAAATAAAAATTCACTCATTGGACTGATATTTATTGAGCGCTGTCTTTGTGCCACTTATCACTCTAAGAATTAAAAAAAAATGGTAGTGAACCAAACAGATTAAAGACCTTTATGGTAGCTTACATTTATAATGAGGAAAACAGAGAAATAATGACATAAATAAGTAAAACATAAGTTGATTAGATGTTAAGTGCTAAGGATAAAAAAAATAGGGAATAGGAGCTGGAAGTATAAAAATATACATTCGTGTTTGAATATATACTTGTTGATATTCACGTTGTTTTGTATGAATACAATTTAAAGTCATGAAAATGGTTTTGTGCTACAGATTTTGTTTAGTTTCTTATATTTTCTACTTAGAACCATGTTCTTTAGATCCTTTATATTATTAGGAGTACATGGAATCTGTTTTTTCTGTTGCATAATACTCAGTGTTTCTCCACATTTTATGTATAAATATTCCACATGATGGAAAACCAGATTGTTTCCATTCCTTATTCTAAGTCATAGATCCATGGATTTGTGTGTGTTTCTGGTGTGGGTGGGGTGACAGTGGAAGAGCAGGTGGGCCGGCTTTGCGTTTTGAAAAAATGCTGGATGCTACATGAAAATTGGAGTGGAGGGAGTCTAGAATATATGTAAATAAATTATTTAGGAGACTTAACTGTAGCAATCCAGGAAGAAATAATGCATCTTACACTAGGTGGATGGTAATGGTGGAACTAAGGAAAAATTAGAGGACCTAAATAATGTTTAAAAAGTAATGTTGATTGGCCCTGGTGTTAGAATGGATATGGAGGTGAGGGAGAAAGATATTTCAAGAGTGATCTCTGGCTTTCGAGTTTAGGGAAATGGATGGATAAAGAATTGTTCACTAAGATAATGAACACAAACATGATCCTTTAAAGAAAAAGACTACATGGAACTAACACTGGTTAACATATATAATCACAATACAAATGGCCAACAGACACGTTAAGAAATGCTCCACATCACTTTGCATCAGGGAAATACAGATCAAAACCGCAATGAGATACCATCTCACGCCAGTCAATATGGCTAAAATTAACAAGTCAGGAAATGACAGATGTTGGCAAGGATGTAGAGAAAGGGGAATCCTTTACACTGTTGGTGGGAGTGCAAGTTAGTACAACCACTCTGGGAAACAGTATGGAGGTTCCTCAAAAACTTGAAAATAGAATGACCCTAAGACTCAGCAATTGCACTACTAGGTATTTACCCCAAAGATACAAATGCAGTGATCTGTAGGGGCACCTACACCCCAATGTTAATAGAAGCAATATCGACAATAGCTAGACTATGGAAAGAGCCCAGATGTCCTTTGACAGATGAATGGATAAAAAAGATGTGGTCTATACATATATACAATGGAATATTAGTCAGCGATCAGAAAGGATGAATACTTACCATTTACATCAATGTAAATAGAACTGAAGGATATTATGCTGAGTGAAATAAGTCAACCAGAGAAAGACAATTATCATATGGTTTCACTCATATGTAGAATAGAAGAAACAGCACAGAGGATCATCGAAGAGGGGAGGGAAAATTGAATGGCAAGTCATCAGAGAGGGAGAAAAACCACGAGACACTCTTAACTATAGGAAACAAACTGAGGGTCGCTGGAGGGGAGGTGGGTGGCAGGATGGGTAACTGGGTAATGGGTATTATGGAGGGCAAGTGATGTGATGAGCACTCGGTGTAATACACAACTGATAAGTTATTGAACACTACATCTGAAACTAATGGTGTACTATATGTTGGCTAATTGAATTTAAATAAAAAAATACAATTACACAGTGAAATATTCTTTAACCATTCTATGCAGCAACAATTCACGGAATACCTACTATATCCTGTTAACTGTACTGAGAGTATAAGTCTGACAGAGAGACAAAAAGGACAATGAAAATATAATTCTATAATTACTATGGACAACAAAAATATAATTTTGTAATTACTATAATTACTATGATGAAAACCATAAGAAAGCACAGGTACAAAGCATATTGAAATCTGTTTGGAGATGAACAGAATTTTGCCACACCCTAGAGGAGAGCAGAAGGAAATCCAAGCACAACGTCATGTTCATGTGGATGACAGTAACATTTTAGAGCAACTTGAAGGAATCTGCATATGTTGGAGGAATTAATGAAGTGGAAGCTGCCAGGGATGAGAAAGATCGTATCCTTCTATAGCATAAAAAGAATTTTACGGAAAAGTTGATGGAAGCTATTTGAGCCGAGAAGTAACCCTATTAGATTTGGATAAAAGATTACTCTAGTCCCAAGAGAAAAAAAGCCAGTAAGGGTACTTTCGGTGTTCTCTGACACGGTTAGAATGTGAACAACGACAATGATACTGGGAATAGACCAGAGGATGAAGATGTTATTTAGGGGGTTAGGATTGGAAGGATTGGATGATTACTTGAATGTTGTGAGGAATCAAGGGTGACTCCTATGTTTCTGACTTGGGCAACCATGTTAATAGGTATGATGTTTACTAATATTGGGACTACAGGGGTGACAAGTTTTGAGGAGATGCTGTGCTCTAGTTAGGAGAATTTTTGTTTATGTTTCTTTCAAGGACAACACACATGGAGGCTATATCTAGGTTTAGACCCAGGGATTAGGTCTGAATTACAGATACAGATTAAGAGTGGGTGTATGTGTAGACTGAGAAGTAAAAGAATTAAGACAGGCACAACAATAAGTGAAAGGAAAAGTGAGTAAGACAGAATGGACAAAGATAGGAAGAGAGAAAAACCAGGAAGAGAGAGAGAGAGAGAGAGACTATGACTATACCGTATTCTATATATATTCTCTAAATGTATAAACATTTTCTAAAATGTTACACTGGTTTATGTCTTTTACATACAAATTCAATTTATCTTTGTATGTGATGGTGTACTTTTAACAACGAATTCACGTTTATAGTGTTTGGATTTTATGGCACCGATAAAGTTTTAATATATAGTTAAAATGACTGCTCTATAAAATTTCCCCTTGTCTTGCAGTTTACGTGCCCTTGTATTCAGCTTAACATACCCCTCCCATAATTTCCTCTACATTTTCTGCTGTCTTTGCATCTGTTTCTCATGTATGTGGGCTGTTTTTTCTATCAAAAAAAAAAAAAATCTCACCATTTCTAATTTTCATTTTACTCTCTTCCTCATCCTTTATACATATTTGTAAATGTATCATAAAATTTCCAAGGTCTAAGAAGACCCTGAATACTAACAGAATGAATTATATTAACAATAATAACCTAGATGTCACTACTTTTCAAGCACACCTCCTATGAGGACCTTTGCCCTTTGCCAAGTGCCTATGATACTGCATCTGGGCAGGATGTTACTGCTTGTCCAGCATTTTAACCCCTTCTCTCTGTTTAAGAAGTCCATCGTTGTGTGAATATTGTGAGAATAAAGATCCTGTTTCCCATTCCAGTGATATGGAAAAAAGCCCATCACTCTGAGCCCGGGTAGCTAGAGTACAGACATGTGACCCAATCTCAATCAGACACCCTTGCTGAAGACTTTGAATCTGGACAGATTAACCTAAAGAAGCAGAGAGAGTTGAAAATGTTTTCCAGCATCCAACAGCATAAGTCCAGTGGTTGGGCCCCACTTCCAGGGCTGACAGTGCCTGTATCTGTCAGAAGTCAGACACTTAACTGGGTTCTTCCTTTATAGTAAACAATCTTTGCATGAAAACACCATCATATATTCCATCTCATCAGTAGTCAAACATACCCCTGATGATAAGTAACGTTCAGCATTTTTTCACATAACTGTTAGCCATTTGCAGATTATCTTTGAAGAAATGTTTTAAGTCCATAGACCATTTTTTAATTGGGCTATTAGGCATTATCTATTTATTTATTCATTTGAGTTGTAGGAGTTCCTTATATATTTTGGAGATTAATCTTTTTTACCCATTTCCAGTAGTGATTTATTGATTACTATGCGGCAGACACTGTGGGTTCTAGTGCTATAACTATAAATAATAAACTCTCTTAAGATAGTTAAATAATAATTTAAATCTTTAATAGACTTATAGTCCAGTTGAAAAGACTTATAAGCAAATGATTACAATAGAATTTGATTAAGTTAATAAAATTGTGTTCTCTTTCTCCGGTTTCCTGTCTTCCAGAAAGACTTACTGCTCATTACATATTTTATTTTATTTTATTTATTTATTTATTTATTTATTTATTTATTTATTTTTATTTATGATAGTCACAGAGAGAGAGAGAGGCACAGAGACACAGGCAGAGGGAGAAGCAGGCTCCATGCACCGGGAGCCCGATGTGGGATTCGATCCCGGGTCTCCAGGATCGCGCCCTGGGCCAAAGGCAGGCGCCAAACCGCTGCGCCACCCAGGGATCCCGTCATTACATATTTTAATGTTTTTTCCTTTTTATCTTTTGACTCCCTTCTCCCATTCTAACCCCACTCCACCTCTCGCAAACACCAATCGGTACTCTATGAGCCTCTTTATTTTTGTTTTAGATTCCATATATCAGAGACACAAACATACGGCGTTTGTCCTTCTCTTACTTATCTCACTTAGTTTAGTGCCATTGAGGTTTACCCATACTGTTGCAAATGACAAGATTGAATTCTTTTTCTTATAGCTGAATACTATTCTATTGAATATATAGTTGGCCCTTGAACAACATGAATTTGACTGCACAGGCCCACTTATATGTGGATGTTTTTCAAGAAATATATTGGAACAATTTTTGGAGGTTGTAGTAATTTGAAAAAACTCTCAGATAAACTGTGTCACTAGAAATATCCAAAAAATTAAGAAATAATTAACTCTGTATAGTTACTGGAGAAACTGTGTATCAGTTTATCATCACAGGTGCTTTTTAAAAAATGTAACAATGTTTCCAATACCCTATTATGAATATGATTGTGATACTGTATGCCATAAAAATTTTATGATTCATTCATTAGTGTATAGACTAGGCTACTGTGAAGGAATCTTATCAATTACACTAGGCTACCATAAAGCAATCATATTGCTGCCTCTTTGTTATCAATGTATGAAGCATTTTACCTGGAAATGAATAGGATTTTTTTCACATTATCGTTCTATTTTTTATATCTAGTGTTAGTAATACAAAATGTTTTGTTTTATATAAGACAATATCGATATAGGTACTGACAATTTGTCTTATAAACAGATGACATAAATTCATGGTATTGATAAATATAGTATAGTACTGTGAATGTTTTTCCTCTTCCTTATGACTTTTTTTCTTTTCAGATTTTATTTTATTTTTTAAATTTCATTTATTTATTCATGAGAGATACAGAGAGAAAGAGAGGCAGAGACACAGGCAGAGGGAGAAGCGGGCTCCGTGCAGGGAGCCCAACGTGGGACTTGATCCCGGGTCTCCAGGACCACAACCTGGGCTGAAGCTGGTGCTAAACCGCTGAGCCACCCATTTTATTAACCGCTGCCCTATTTTATTTTTAAAGAGAGATTATTAATTAATCTGAGAGAGAGAGCACAAGAAAGGGGAGGGGCAGAGGGAGAGGTACAAAGCAGACTCCTTTCTGAGGAGGGAGCCCAACACGGGGCTCCACCTCAGGACCTTGGGATCATGACCTGAGGATAAGATAGATGCTTAACTGACTGAATCACCCAGGTGCCTCTAATATTTATTTTTTGTAATCTCTACACCCAAAGTGGAACTCAAACCTATAACCCCTAGATCAAGAAACCAATACTCCACCAACTGAGCCAGCCAGGTGAATTCCTATCAAATTCTTAAGGAAATTTTTTGCAAAAATAGGAATTTCCAAAATTCACATGGAATCTCAGGGACCTCAAGAAGCCAAAATTATTTTGAAAAAGAAGAAAGTTGGAGGACTCCTACTTCCTGACTGCAAAGTTACAGTAACCAATATAATGGGGGTGGGATATGAAGACAGACATAGAGATCAATGGAATAGAACTGGCACCCCAGACACAAACCTTGACATATGTGGCCAGATGATTTTCAATAAGGTTGTCATGACCATTCAATGGAGAAAAAAAAATGTATTGAACAAATGGTGTTGGGAACAGTGGCTATCCATGCAAATGAATGAAGTTGGACCTGACCTTACACCATGTACAGAAATTAAAAGACCAAACATCCAAACATAAAAGTCCAAACTGTAAAAGGTTTAGAAGAAAATGCAAAAGAAAAACTCACTGAAAAGAGATTCCCCAGTGATTTCTTAGATATGACACCCAAAGCAAAGACGACAAAATAAAAAAATAGATGAATTGGATTGCATCAACATGGAAAACTTCTGAGCATCAAAAGACACAATCCAGAGAGTCATAACACTAGTTACGGAATGAATAGAATACAGGGATGAAATGTACAGCAAAGGAAATATACTCAATGGTATTTTAATGGGGTTGCATTGTGACAGATGGGAGCCGCATGGTGTAGAGTAGAGCATAACATATATGTTTGTTCAATCACTATGTTGTACACAGGAAACAAAAGTCACATTGTGTGTCAACTAAAGTTCACTAACAAAACAAAACAAAAAAGTGAGGGCAACACATGGATTAGATGGAAATATTTGCAAGTCATATCCGGTAAGAGGTTAATCTGCAGAATATATAAAGAGCTTCTGCAATTCAACAACAAATGACAATCACCCAGGGGACCCTTTTTTCTTCCCCATTTGCAAAACCCCCTTTTATGTGTGGGGCTTTCTGGGGCTGACAATTCCTCTCTTCATATTCCAGGCTGGACCCAAGGTGCCATGAGAAATCTGAGAGTTAAGGAGAGGAAGTGCCTGCAGACATGTAATCAGAGAGTTGATGGACAGATTTGGGATTTGCTTATGACAAGCACATGGGAAATAAGTTTTCTAGGCTCTTTTCTGAAAGGCGGACAGACCTTCGCCCTGGTGTTCAGTGTAGATGCTCCAGGGATGCTCTTATAAAAGACTGTGATAGTTTTGACTGTGGTCTTATTGAGGTGGGTGCCATTGTTCTAGATGGGGCAGGTATAGGATCCACTATCATTCTCAGTGATGTTGGGGATAAAGAGCTCCTGTATGGATGGCTGGGGTCTCCCACTGATGAGCCAAGAATACTGTGCAGGTGGCTTGGAGGCTGCGTGTCAGGAGAGACAGAGGTTTGCCCCTGGACAGTAATAGGAGTCCTTATGACTTTCTTAAGAGCCTTTTATTCTCTCCAGAACACTTGATTATAAAAATGAAGTTCATAGTACATTTAACATATGAAATATGTATTATCCAACTGTGTTATCAGTAAGGCTTGTGGTTAACAGTAGGCTATTAGTAGTTAAATATTTGAGGAGTCAAATGTTATATGTGAATTTCAACTGCATGGGGAGGTTAGCATCCCACACCCCCACATCATTCAAGGGTTAACTGTATATATTACAGTTTCATTACCTCAGAGGTAATGGGGGTTAATTTCCCTTCATCAGTCCACTTTGGTTGGGGTGGAGTCATAGCATAACCTTTTTTTTAAAGATTTATTTATTTATTTATTTATTTATGATAGACATAGAGAGAGAGAGAGAGGCAGAGACACAGGCAGAGGGAGAAGCAGGCTCCACGCAGGGAGCCCGATGCGGGACTCGATCCCAGGACTCCAGGATCGTGCCCTGGGCTGAAGGCAGGCGCGAAACCTCTGAGCCACCCAGGGATCCCCATAACTTTCTTTTCACAAACCTTTTCTCCCCCTTTCACACCCTCCTACTCTTCCATGCCAGCTTCTTGACACTTACTGGGTTTGGGATGCAGTTACTTTACTTTCCTGAGCTTCCTTCAGTGTCTTCATCTACATAATTGGAAACAATAATGATATGACATCTACTTTATAGGTTTTTGTGAAGATTAAATGATTATATATCTCTATCTCTATCTCTATATCTATATATATCTTTGAATAGAGCCTACTATATAGTAAAGGTTTCTTATTGCTACTTTCATTATCATTACTACTGTCATTAATTTCTATCGTATCCTACCATCTCTCTTGAAATTTCCAATTTAATATTCTTTAATTCCTGGTATGACTATGTTGATATACATAATAAAATACTTTTTTGTGTATGGTTAAAGGGATGTTAAGCACTTATTGTTATGCAAAGAGAAATTTAAGAAATTGTTTTTTAAATCATAGTAGGTATAATACTGGACTTGAGGGCATAATCACTTTTTGCCTTTTTTACCTCCCGTAGTCTCTCTTTGCTGATTTACTTTGAGGTAGAGGTGATGTGGCCAGGCTTCTAGAGGCTGAGTCCTAGTGGTTACTCAGTAGAGCTGGCTATGTGGACACAATACCAGTACTACACATTGTAGGCTGCAAGAACTCTTAAAGGCCATCTAGCTCAATCACTTGACTTTCATGGTATACAATGGAGGCATGGAGGGTTGAATGTTAATGCTGTTTCAAACATGTACTCCAAAACACTGGCTCTGGGGAGATATTAATAGAGTTCCATGACAATTAGTTCCACAGTCTAGCAGATTTGAAAAATGCCAGAAATACAAATTTATACAAGTTTCTTCATTGCAAGACTTCTCAAAACTTTAAAATACAAATTTGTAATATAAATCTTTCAA